>NC_141929.1:4054375-4366250 GCF_057802395.1 Ceratotherium simum simum | reverse complement strand
GCGGTGTTGGGACCTGATGGTGTGGCTCATGCTTAAGAACGCAGATGTGGAGCTGCCTGCCGGGGAGGCAGGGGCACATCCAGGCACTGCGGGTAGGCGCCTTCACCTGCCTGTGCCTTAGTTTCGTTACCTGGAAAATGGGCATAGTTGCTAATGGTCTCTACCTCATGGGGTTGGTGTGAGGATCAGGTGTGCTCCTAGGTCCAGAGCACTGGGAGCACTTGGTCCATACTGCGTAGACTGGCGACTGCGCTTTATAACTTCAGGGGTCTCGTCTGTGTATTGATCTTTTGTCCTGTTGCCCCGGTTTATGTAATAACTGCTTCTGTGCCACTGACGTGTGCCGAGTGCAAATACAAGCTCGTGCAGTCCTCGCAGCTGCCTGGTGACGTGGGTGCTGTTATTATCCCACTTTGCTGATGGGGAGACTGAGGCACAGCGTGGTGAAACTGCTTGCCCCAGGTCACACAGCTGGAGTTTACACATCAGGGGGTCGGGCTCCGAGTCTGTCCTCCTGGCATCTTTGCTCTGCCCTACAGCGGGGCTGTCCTTGGTGGGCGAGTGGCTATGTGGGGAGCAGGATGGGGTTGCAGGGCCCTTAGAGTTGCAGAAGGGCCACCCTGAGTTACCTGGCAGCCCTGGTGAGTCGCTTCTCCTCCGTGGATCTCACTGCTCACCTGGAGGGTGCGGTGAGTCGTTGCTCAGGCCCTTCCAGCTCTAACGTTCCCTAGGCTCGAGCTGTCCCTGGGAGTGGGGACACTAGGATGGCCCACCTGGGCGTCTCTGGGCGCTTTCTCTGCTGCTGCCTCTGAAGCAGCCAGTTCACATGACCAAGAGGCGCTAGTATGAGCTAAGGCCTCAGCCATGACAAGGCAGAGGGGCAGAGTGGCGACAGAGTCATCTGGAGCGTTTCATTCATTTGGGACAAAGTTCAGAATTGTTCTCGAGTGAAGGGTTGAAGTGTGTCAGATCATCGGGTGATGAAGACGTTACAGACTTGGGGTGGCGGGGGATGGGGACGGGAATGATGGGACGTGGGGTCAGATGCTGGTGCTGCTGCTTACCTGCCGTTGACCCCATCTGGGCCCCAGTGTCCCCAAATAATATGAGTTGGACTCAGGCATCTGAACCTCTGACTCTCAACCCTGCATGATTTTAGAATGCCGTTTAACTCCAACATGGGAGAAAATGGAGCCTGTGAACAGTAGGCAGGGAGTCTTACTATTTGAGCAAATGTTCTGGAGCAGAGCCCAGTGGGAGGGTCCAAGGAATTATAAGTGCACAGCAGCACTGCACAACTCTAGGGGCACCATGAAGTTGGGCAGTTCACAGCTTATGTGGCTCCAGGGGGCAGCCCTGCACTGGTCTGGGGCACTTAGAAGGTACCCCAAACTACCAAGCTCATTGATAGTGTGTGTAATTCTTATAGTTTAAGGCCATTAAAATGCAGATTCCTCTGGGAGCATCCCCAAATTTAGCTGTTGTCTTCATTCGTACCTTAGTTTAGAGGTTCCCAAACTGTAGTCACTTGAGCCTCACCTTTGCAGTCTTTTTTCATATCTGTGTACCACCTGGACTGTAAACATCGTATTTTTCTCTAAATCTCACTTTTTAAAACTGAAGTTTATTTTAAATGGGGACCAGCTATCACTGCCTGCAAAAGGAGAACCGGTGCCTCTTGCTCTAAGTAGGAAGTCAGAGGTCGACACGAATGCAGCAAAAACCAGACACATTGTGGAAATTCTGGGGATGTTCCCACCTGCCCGAGGCTCGGAGCCCCTGCTCTCAGCCTTTGCTTAAAGGGGGGTGTCAGGATGAGGTGTTACAGATCCATCAGTGCCAAAGGGGGGTTTTCTTTTTGAGGTGATGAGAGATTGAGAGAATATTAAAAATGGGATAATCTTTTCATTTATTCAATGCTGTGGCCCCCCCCATCATCTTATGTGTAGCACATTTTGGGAAACATTGCCTTAATTGGAGTGTTTTCAGACTCTTTCCTGAGAACAGGTTTGGATGAAGGGTTTTGGAGAGAGTCTTAATTTGAAATCCAGGGAACCCCAAGGGGATTGTGAATTTGTCAAGAAAAAGATGACATCTTTGTTTGTACTAACCTGGAATTCAAATCTAGCATTTCCTTCCATTATGAAGGCGGGGGGCAGGCCACATTGTTCTATAGTATATGAAACAGTATATATCTATAGTATAACATGGTATGTTATGTATATATAAAAATATATGGGGTATATAACATTGTATAACGGTGTTGTACCAGTGCCAGTGAGATGGAACTATTTTCCTAAGAAAATAAGTTGTCAAAACATCCTTTACCCTCAGCACAACTTGTAAGTTACGGTAGTTAGAGACCTTCCCCAGAAGTGTGGAGAACATGGTAACAGTTCTGATATTTTGAATCATTTGTTTCTTTGAACTGTGTGTGTATTCCTGCTTATAAAAACATTATTTCAGAAGGGGTGCGTGAACTTCCCCAGACTGCCAAAGAGGTCCCAGGTACACAGAAAGTTAAGCCCCCATTTGGGAGAAAGAAAGGCTCTGGGCATTTGCACAGAAAGGACCAGAGAGCCCCCTTTCCCCTTTCCCGCAGCCCCTGACCCATCCCCCTCTTTTTGCAGCCTTCTCCCAGATGGTCATCAGCTTCTACTACGGGGGCAAGCTGGTGGGCCAGACCACCACCACCTGCCCCGAGGGCTGCCGCCTGTCCCTGGGCCAGCCGGGCCTGCCCAGCGCCAAGCTGTACGGACCCGAGGGCCTGGAGCTGGTGCGCTTCCCGCCGGCCGACGCCATCCCCAGCGAGCGGCAGAGGCAGGTGACGCGGAAGCTGTTCGGGCACCTGGAGCGCGGCGTGCTGCTGCACAGCAGCCGGCAGGGCGTGCTGGTCAAGCGGCTGTGCCAGGGCCGCGTGTTCTACAGCGGCAACGCCGTGCTGTGCAAGGACAGGCCCAACAAGCTGGAGCGCGACGAGGTGGTCAAGGTCTTCGACACCAGCCAGTTCTTTCGAGGTCTGTGCCACCGGCTGCCGCTGCCCTAATCTGAAAGGTCACGCCCCTCCCCGTGTGCCATTCGCCCCTCGAGTCCAGCGAGGGCCCTGGAGGAGCAAGGGGCACAGGGTGCAGGAGGGGCGCCCCTGCTTTTGAATCCGGCTCTGCGCTTTTCTCGCTGAGCGATCCTGGGGAAGCTGTCTGTGCCTCGACCTCCCCGTGTGTAGAATGGGGGTGCAGGTACACCTTCCTCGCATGGCTGTCGGGAGGATTAAGGAACTTAGCGCCCTGCAACTCCGTGGTGTGCTGTCCCCATGCCCTGGGAGCTGGTTAGAAGTGCCAAGTCTCAGGCCCCACCCCAGGCCTCCAGGGTCAGGATCTGCATCTTGGCAGGGTCCCCGGGGATAGGTGTGCACGTTGTGAGACACACTGTCCTCGTGCCCATGTGTCCTGGGGACAGCAGCCACACAAAGGAGGGCTGTGTGGTGGCTGTCATTGCCCCATGAGGCATGCGAATCGGGGTCCCCCGTGCGTGCCTCCTACAAGGTCAGCAGGTCTGAAGTCAGTCCCTCTCATGCTGCGTGCCGGCTACCCCTCTGCCCCCACAGCCCTCTGCTCCTTGCCCTGGAGCAGCACCGCCTGGGAGCTGGTGTCAGGTCTCTCCTGCCACCCCGCCTGAGAACTCCTGGGGAAGGGGCCCTGGAGTGGGGCGGGGTGGCGGGTGCACTCAGGGGCGAAGGCGCCGTGGGTCCTCTGGGTGAGGAGGGTGATGAGGCCCGGAGCTGCCCACACGCCCCCCTCTGTCTTACAGAGCTGCAGCAGTTCTACAACAGCCAAGGCCGGCTTCCCGACAGCAGGGTGGTGCTGTGCTTCGGAGAGGAGTTTCCAGATATGACCCCCTTGCGCTCCAAACTCATTCTCGTGCAGGTGAGAACGGGCAGCGTCTGGGCTTGTGGCCAGATCTCCTGGCTGCACGTCGGGCCCCTGTTTATGCTTGGGCTGGAGAACAGGACTGGATGCTACACCTGCATGCAGAGGCAGGCCTGGGCGGGATCTTCAAGTGGGGAAGTGGATCCTTGCCACCTCTGAACCATCTTCTAGTGTTTCAGGACTCTCACAATATGCATATCCCTCCCTTTTCTGTTTGTTTTGTTTTTTTAAATCAAAACCTCCATTCCAGAAAGATTCCACCTGTTCAGTTGCCTTAAGGTCTAAGTGACAGATTAGGGCTTTGCAAGCCCTTATTTAACTCTAGTCAAAGGAATGAAACTCTAATGGTGGAATTCTGGACACGGGCTAGCCAGATTGGGACAATATTGGGGGAGTATATATAGGAGTCTTTGAAGGAATACTGCTTGCCTTTTCTTTGCATCTGCCTGTTCTGGGTCCATTCATTTGGGACTCGTGTGGAGCTTCTGAATGATAGCTTTGGGTTGGGGTAATCAGAACCTGGCTAGAGTCAAAGAAAGTCCCATCTCACCTCCCACCTCCGTCTCTGACCTTGTGCACCATCCCTCTAGATTGAGCAGCTCTACGCCCGGCAGCTGGTGGAAGAAGCTGGGAAGAGCTGCAGCGCTGGGTCCATGATGCAGGCTCCCGAGGAGCCCCAGCCGGACCAGGTCTTCCGGATGTTTCCAGATATCTGTGCCTCACACCAGAGACCCTTTTTCAGAGAAAACCAACAGATCACTGTTTAAGTCTCTCTCTCGGGCACCCCATCCACGCACGTCTCGCCTTTCATTATTACAATTACTGTCGTAATTATTTAAGGACGTGGATCCCTCTGACCGGGGTGGGACGCCGTACTCTGCCCTTAATTTAGGAAGGGCCTTCTCTGAGGACTCGCCATCCAGAACAAAGTGTGTCACAGACCTGCTGTTCAGATAGAAACATTGAGACTCACACCCAATGGCCTGGATGCTGCAGCTATCACCTGTGGTTAAAACACGTATTTCCTGCATATTTTCCAAATTATTATTAGTTACTATGATTCTTTCAGCATTTGGAGATAATTGATATTTCCAAAGACATTCAATTTTACTAGCAAATAGCTACTTCCGGTAAAGAAGTTTGGAGTTTTAAGATCAACTTGTCAGAAGACTGCTTTTCGTGTTTATATTTTGTTAAAGCTATAGATTTATGATTTCGTATGCTTGATTGGATGTGAAGTGTCTTTTTACTTTTAAGCATGTTAGTAAGATTTGAAAATCCTTAGATATCAGCCTCCCTTTAATAAGTGAAATTGAAACTCTTGGCTTGTTAGAAGAACATATATTCTTCCTGGACTTCAGGCACCAGGAGAGCCTTTCCATCGCCAGGTGCACGGTGTGTTTTGATCTTCAGACAATATGTTTTTCCCTTTGGGCCTTTGTTGCCAGGAAGCTTAGAGCTAAATTTATTTTTTCATTTCTGTAATTAAATCATCCCAGACACCTCTCTTTTCTTCTTTCTAAATGGTTTTGACCTGTTTTAAAAATACTTTTAATTGTCCTATTTTACATGTCCTCTTGTAAACTGCTTTGAATCTTTTTTTTTTAATATAAAGTGGGCGGGATATAAACCACAAGTTCAAAAAATAATGTGGATTGTACGAGCATTTTGATTGTGGCTTTGATTCAGCCAACCCATCCATCAGCCGGTGGTGTTGGGTGTGCGGCTGGAGTGGCTGGGGATGTGGGTGCGATGTGTTAGCTTCTCACCCCTGCGTTGGGCATGGGGTGGGCCGTGGTGGGAGAACGCCTTCCCATCCCTAGTCCTTGAGGTTCAGGATGGCCCGTCCACCCCAAAGTCTGCTCTTCAACAGAGTCATACATGGGATTCCCTTGGAAAACTGGAAAGTCCCAGTTTTAGCCTAGGAAGAACTTACCCTCTTTACTAGCAAATAGGATGCATTTACTACCCAAAAATGTGTCAAAATGTTTGCCCTGAATCATGATATTAATCCAAAGCCAGGGCAGAAGGCTGACAACAGTGGCTTGGCTTAATGGTGAGGGCAGTTCACGTGGTCTCACCGACCCCCCCCCCCCCCAGTGCCCAGGCCTGTGCACCTCCACAACCGCTGTACGATCACCTCAGGATCGAACATCGTTTTTTAAAAAACCATTGTATTTTGCTAGATCGGGGTGCCTCTTCTTCGTCTGTGTCCTGCGTGATACACTGGGCCTGGACAGTGCGTGCTGAGCACCTACGCAGCCCCCTTCCAGCACTGCTGTTTGTTGGTGTGGCTGAGTCAGTTCCGCGGTCGCGGAGACACCGGGCAGCTTAGGGGAGGGGCGGTGGGGAGGAGAGTCTTGTCTCTGTTCTTTCTCCTTCATAACCCAGCCTGGGTCACCCCACCCCTGACTCAACCTCACAGTGAAAGGGCAGGAAGGGGCCTCGCCTGTTGACCCTCATTTTGAGAAGTGGGAGAAGCTGGGGTCTGGGGGACAAGATTGCCTCAGCTCAGCCAGCCTTGTGGCCTTGTGACCATAAGAGTCTCTGATGTAAAACTGAAAAGCCTAGGAAGACCCATTCACTCTTCCCACTGCTCCTGCTATGAAGGCGTGTGGGTGTAGCGCGGAGCAAGACTCAATCCTTAGAGGGCCTTTGAATGTGTTTGAATTCACATGACAATATAGGAGAACTCCAGTAAAAGAAAGTGGCTTTTCCTCTTTGGCCAACAAAACCAGCATTACATTTTTGAGGATAACAGACCTGTTTTCTGAAATTTTGTCAGATAACGATAGGCTTTAGTCTCTTGCTCAAATGAAATGTTAAAGCACACATCTTTCATATGCTGAATGAATATTTATTTTTGTATCCATTTAAAAAGTATATTGATCTCTTTTATTCTTTATTAAAATAAAGTGCTCTTTTCTAAAAGCTGACGTGTGCTCCGTTTTTTTTAAGTCACGAGGGACACCCAGTCTCCAGTCATGGAGATTGCTTCATGGGGCTCCCTGCTGAACAACCCAGGACAAGCCCATCAGATGGACTCCGGCCAACCCAGGCGGAGCCGTGTCACCCAGCACACTCTGGCCGCAAGGCAATGCGCGTGCTCTCCAGCCTCAGGCGAGCCCAGAGCCTGGTGGGACTGCGACTGTCCTGTTTGCAGCTTACACGTGAGGAGACGGAGGCACAGGCCTGTGCTTGACAGCTCAGTCTGAGAGGCGTGCTGACGAGACGTGGCTGCAGTGCTCAAGTTCTCCGGCCTGGGGAGGAGGCAGCAGCCGGGGGAGCGCTGGCTGTCCCAGAAATCCCTGCAGTGAGTCACGTCAATTCCCGCACGCTGCAGCTAGGAGTTTTGTTTATAAGCAAGCCCTCTTCTGTCCTGTGGGTTCAGGGCCAAATGTGGAAACTCGATGAAGTCTGCTGCTCCCCAGAGGTCGACGCCCTTGTGCAGACCGTTGACAAACCCTTCTCACTCAACTCCTTGCAGCGACCTCGGGCGGGGGCGGGGGGGAGCTTTGCCTTTGCAGAGGAGGGAATTCAGGGACAAGATGCATCAGTAGTGACTGGGGGTTCTAGAAACGGTGGTCAGGGCCCTAGATCTGAACTAACTTGAGATGTTGACCCTCCTCTGGACAATTAGCTTCTGGCACCCGAAGGGCAGCTCGTGAGAACAGGCTGATGTGACATTCTGGAAAACAGCCTTCACTCTTTGTATTTTAAAAGCATTTTAAGAAATTAAAATATTTCAATGATCACTTTCTGAGTGATTGCCACTTAGTGCGCTAATTTTTGCAAAATCCATCTGCGATGCAAAATTTTTTCTTTCCTCTGTAATGTCCAGATGGATTAAGATGATGATCCCTGGGTTAAGCATCCACAGGATCTGCTGGGCCCTGGGAATCCTGGGAGAATCCTGAAAGGGATTGGCTGTGCAGGCATCCCTGTGTGCTACAGGGACAATTTGTCTCTGCAAAGAAGCTACTGTGGTTATCGGGAAGAAATTATTTGTGTGAGGATTCAGACTCTTCATAATAGAAAGTTTTGCGACTCAACTACTCAGAAGTTTTTAGAAATTCTTTCTAAAAATGATTTATAACTGAAGACTGTAATTTTAATAGCTCAGTGGGCTGAGAGTGGGGAGGAGAGGTTTCTCAGTGGAAAGTCTGGCTGCTTTTACTAAAAGTAGGAGGAAGCAGCAATTGTCTCTACTCACTCATAATCTATATCTTCCTCTTGAACATGCGCACTGGGCATTGGCATATTAAAAAGTCTCTCTCACGGTAAGAAACTCATTTAATCCTGCGTTTTCCAAACTTATTTGCTCTGATACTATGCCTTGCAGTGTGTCTGTGGATGAGCAGTGCCTCATCCAATTTGAACCACCTTGGGCGTTGAGAGGAAAGTGTGCATATTTCTTTCCTGTCCTGGTTGGGCTGCCTTTCAGTGCAGATGGAGTCTGCGGGGACGTGGATGGCTTTATTCATCTCTTTTTATGTAACAAACTACCCTTAAACTTAGTGGTATCAAAAACATTTTACTTTGCTCATGGATTTTGTGGGTCAGAATTTAGACAGGGTACAACGGTGTTGGCTTTTGTCTGTTCCAAAACATCTAGGGTCTTAGATGGGAAGACTCGAAGAGCTGAGGGTGAGTTGAGTGCCTAGGGGTGGAATCGTCTGGAGGCTTTTTCATCCATTTGTCTGGTGCCTGGGTGGAGAGGACTGGAAGGCTGGGCAGAGCTGGCACTGTTGACTGTAGTGTTGGCACGTGGCCTCTCGTGTAGCATGGGCTTCTTCACAACATGGCGGCCTCAGGCAGTCCAGTGGACAAAGGAGAAGCGGAATGGTTGTTTGTGTCCCAGCTTCAAACGCCATTTAGCATCACTTCTTCCATACTCCACAGGTCAAAGCAGTCACAAGGCTGCCCAGACTCAGGAGCGTGGGCAGAGACCCCACCTCTTCATGACAGGAGTGTCAAGGAACTCACAGTCATGTCTTCAAACTGCCAAGGAGGCCCAGGAGCATCTTCTCCTTTGCTTCTCATCCCACCTACCATGTTTGTTTTAAATCTTCTGCCCCCGCCCCGGAAATCCTGGCTCCTCTCTGGCCTGATTCCTTGAGTCCCAGGTAGGTAGCTCTCTTTCTCACTCCATCTGGGGAGCATGACAGTGGACACTTACCTTCTTCAGAATGTAGTCCTTCTCTTGTGAACACTGACCACCAACCCGGGCCTGACTCTGATACGTTATCATGTGAAAAGATCCCGTCCCCACCCGGGGTGAGGATGGTGGTGACAGGGAGCTTTCCAAAGTTAATTTTGGCTGCTATGGCAAGAGCCTTGTGTGGACTTTCCCTGGTTCCTTCCATCCTTCTGCTCATGATCTCTCAGGGTAAGACAGTCCACCTTTCTGTCCTCTCATCCCCAACTCTATGGTCTGCCAAAATTTCTTTATGAGGGCAAGAGGCATAAGAAAAGATCGGGCCATTGGTTACGGTTTCATGGGGCCAGGAATGCCCGGGTTGAACTCCCAGGCCTACCACCTGTGGCTGCGTGAATGAAGGAAGGTTACTCGAGTCCCCTATGCCTCCATCTCCCCATTTGTAGGCTGCTTGTGAGGATTAAGTGAGTCAACACATCAAAGCAACTTAGAAAAGTGCTTGGTAAATAGTGTGAGCTGTCATGGAGAAGCTGGCTGGGCAGGGTCCTGGTTTGGATTCCCCTAGAAGCAGAGCCAGACACAAGGATTTGAGTGTCAGTGGTCTACGTGGGGGTCATCTCAGGAGAGGCTGGCAGGGGAAGGGGATGAGCTGATGAAGGTGCATTATCAAGCCGGTGACCCTGTGGCTGTGAGGCGTGTTCCTGCCGGGACTCTGGGAAATGGCCAGGCACAGGAGCCCTGCAGAGCAAGCCCCAGGGGTGAGGGAGCCCACCTCCATCAGCTGTTGCTGAGAGCTGCTCCCAGGGGGCACGAATTTCTTGGTACTTCCGGCCGTCCTTGCCCGCAGGAAGCCTCAGCCCCTGATGCAGGCGCTGGCAGCTGGAGTCGGGGTGTACACTGGAGCGGGAGGGGGAGGGATGTGGGGGGGCACTGGCGGTGTCTGCTCCGTGAAGTGCTGTCACAACCATCAAGAGAGACAATATGTGCAGGGCCGCAGTGCAGCCCCCAGACCCAGAGAGCCTGGGCTTCAGGTTCCAGCTCAGTACCTATTTGCTCTGTGTCCTTGAGAAAATCACTTAAACTGTTCCTCAGTTTCCTCATATGTAAAATGGGAGTAATAATATTACCCATTGTGAGGATTAAATGACTTAAGAAGTCTAAAGAGTTTAAAACTGATACATAGTAAGTACTAAAAAAAGGATTTATATTTATCATTTATGTAATTAAATTACTTTGTTATTAAATACCGATGTCTTATAAATAAAATAATTGTAATTATATTAACTATAACTAAACAATTATATGCAATTATTGAATACTTAATGTGATCAATTATATACTTATATAATTATTTGGTGATCTTTCATTATAATTATTTAACTTTATAAATAACGATATTAATTATTCAATTATTTAATTAAGTCACTATAATTATATAAATAATTAAATAATTATAATGCAAATATTAAATAATCATAATGTCTTTTCCTGTTTACTCTGCTCTGTGTGAAGGCAAGGACCATCTGCCCTGCGACCACTATGATTCTAGCACTCAAACCAGTGTGTGGCATACGGTGGTGCTCAGTTAGTGTTTGTTGAGTGAGTGACGGACGTGTGAGTGCGGCTAGGTCAGGGCCCTGGTGGTGACAGCAGCAGTTAGTGGAGAGGCCATCACGGAACATGAAGACGACAACTGCGGGGCCCCTGAGAGGAAGAAAGGGCTCAGGAAACAGCATCGTCGGCTGCCCAGTGCGTAGTAGAGGCTGAAGACCTGTTAGCTCCCTCCCACCCCTTCCTCCTTAAAAACATGGAAAACCAAGAGAGAGATCACAGATGAACCAGGAAAGTCTTGCAACAGAAATGATTGTGGGAGCGTTCACAGACATCTTCCCTCCTTGCAGCCTTCCAGAGAGAAAACTCCAATTGTCAGCTCAGCTTTTGCCTTCTGCTCCCTTCCTAGATGGGTGGGTTCTTGCTGGAGAGGGACTGCGCTGATCTCTTGGGCACAGAAAGGGAGGGGGACCAGGGACGGAGAGAAAGGACTACAAGAGTTTTAGGACTCGTGGATGGTGGTGCGTCGGAGAGGAAAAGGCTCCTTACAGATGCAGTGATGGGGCAGCTGTGCGGGTCCCCCTCATAGTTGTCAAGATGTGAAAAGAGGGGGGTTCAGCTAACTGGAAATTACATTTGGTTGTGGAGCTATTTTATCAAGAGGGACGTTTCTGAGACCAAGCCCCATGGCTCCTGGGTTTATAAAGTTACACTCATATGTCAAGTACCTGCTATGTAGTAATATCCTCTCCTTCACCTTTTCACTAAATTACAGGACCAGAGGGAGGTAGAAAGAATAAAGAATCCTGAAAATAAAAATCTCTCAGAGAAACACAGAGGGAGGGAGTCTGGCTGTTTTCTTGAAGAGCTCTCAGAGGGAAAAATCACAGTGCATTTAGCAGACCAGATGTTCTCTCTCCATTCACATTTCCCCTCCTGCAGCATCTGCAGAAGCCTTTCTTCTGACCCCCTCCCCGCTCCCTCTGTCTGACACCAGCATTGAGCAATCCAGGCCAGTTAGAAATCCCGAGCCCAGAAATAAAGCGACTGTTGCTTTGGTGTCCTTGCACATTTGCTCCGGGCCTGACAGACGAAGAGGGCGACGCTGGAGGAAGCAGATGGCCTGGCCTACTGTACATTTCAGAATATTTCAACTGCAAGGCTGGCTGGGGCTGTTGCATCACTGCATCAGGCAGGGCCACAGGACAGAGGCAGGGACCCCAGGGGGCTGAACCGCTGGGTGACAGGCTCAGAGGTCCAGAGGCAGGCCTAGAGGGGAGGGGAGGCTGGTGTTTGGACAGGAGAAGGGGAGAAGGACACAGGCTGGAAAAGGGCCTGAATTCTTAGCCAGGTCCAGTATGGACTGACGCAAAGGGCATATACACGGGCCGAGAAGTCACCTAGACTTGGGTTCAAATCTTGACTCGGTTGCTGATGAGCTGTGAGACACTGGGTAAATGACTTCCCTTCTCTCAATTTCAGTATCCTTGGCTATAGATTATCCATCATGCCTGCTTCACATGGATGCTGTGAGGGTTGACTGCCCCAACCCTGTGGGTTGTCGTGAGGACTAATTGAGGTCGTCCACGTAAAATGCTGGACCAGCGCCCGGCCCAGGACAGTAAGTGCTGGAGAAATGTCAGCTGTTGGCATGATTGTAAAGCCATCGTTCTAACGACAGGGCTGATGGGAGAACCTGGCCCAGCATTTGAGTAGGGGGTTTGAGTCAGCCTCTCCCTGAGGCCAGTGACGTGGGCAGCAATTCGGGAGACAGCTTAGTGAGTGTGGAATCAAACAGAAGGAATTAAGAGACTGTCAAAAGAGCCTCTCCGAGGAGGTAGGTTAATACTGTTTGAGCATCTTCCTGAGCAGACACTGTTCTAAGCTTGTTTTACTGGATGTCTTCTGTCGTCCCCCATATCCACCCTGCTCGCTCCCAGAGAAGCTGACCTCTGTGGACCACTAACAGGCTCCCCCTCCCTCTGGCTTCTAGCCCAGCTCAGCCAATGAGAGCCCCTGTAGGAGATCAGAGGGAGGGAGGAGAGAGGGGGCAGGGTGCTTACACCCGTTTTCTCCCTGTGTCTCCCTGAGTTGGCTGCGTCCCTCCCAAGGCAGTGGATTCTACATGACTCTTCCTGGGCTCCAGTAACCACTCCCTCCCCTTGTCCCTTTGGGCACCACCACCTTTGGGTGGCGACAGCTCTGCCATTGCCAGTCCTGGCTCCGGCACTACCTCTTCCGGTTTCCTTAGACCAGGTGTCAGCAAATCTGGCAAATCGGGCCCACTGCCTATTGTTGCAAATAAAGTTTTATTGAAACACAGCCACACTCATTTGTCTACCTATTGTCTGTGCCTGCTTTTGTGCTACAGTAACAGAGTTGAATAGATGCAGCAGAGACTGCATGACCCCCAAAGCCTAAAATATTTACTGTCTGGTCCTTTATAGCTTTTCAGAGCAGTTCGCCAGGCTCTGCCTTAGATCCCGCCCGCACCTAAGAGATTAGTCCTTTTGCAAATCTCCTCCCCACGGGACCCTGGCTGGCGCTCATTTGATCATCAGAACACCCTGTGAGGTGGGGATTCTCATTCTCTCCATTTTGCAGATGAGGAAACTAAGGCCCTGAGAGGCCAGATAATTTGGACGAGGTTAGTTACACAGTCAGATAGGGGTCAGCTGAGATCCAAACCCAGGGCGTCTAGCTCCAGAGTAAGGTGTCCCCAGTGCACCTCAGTGCCTCTTCACTGGAATTGTCTTGACCACTCTCAGGACAGCTGTGCCCACTCAGCCAGGACGCCTTCAGCAGTGCCCAGCGTGGCAGAGCCAGACTTTGATTCAGTTTCCCCTTTTTTCTCTGTGTCCAGCCCCTCAGAATTGAGACACACCTTCACGTCTTGCTGGCCTGGGCATGTTCTGGCTCTGGAAGGTACCTCTGCACGTCTCTGTTGCATCAGGTGCTGATTTCACAGTCTGACCTCTGCAGAGGAATCCCATTTCATGAATTCTGAGTTCTTGGGGAGAGGGTCCCCAAGCCTGTGTATATCAGCGATACTCCTCTCTCCCCCAGACTCCTGCATGCATCGCCAACAGGGAGCTGGACAGGAGCCACGGCTAGGACCCGGATACTGCCCCTTTTTAAGTGTGAGCGGGGGCATTCCCGAGGCACCTCGGAGCCATTTCCTCCTGGTAGGGCTAGAGGAACGGGGTCTGATAAGGATGTACCAGGTGTAATTGTACATTTCTCCTGTCATTATTTCATTAGTATCCTTTCTCGTTACTAATCAGTGGTTCTCAACCAGGGGTGGTTCTGCCCCTCAGGGGACACTTGGCCATGTCGGGAGACATTTCTGGTTGTCACGACTAGGGAGGTGGGTAGAGGCCAAGGGTGCTGCTCAACACCCTACAGTGCATAGGACAGCACCCTGTCCCAACTAGAATTATCCACCCTCAAGTGTCAACAGGGTCCAGGTGCAGAAGCCCTGCAGTAGATATTAATCTTCAGGGAGGCAGGGGCAGTGTCTGTCTTGCTCGCCATTAAATCTCCAACACATAGAGTCTCTCAGTCAATAGTTCTTGACGAATGAGCAAATGCTTACCACCCAGTAGCAACTGGGCGATACACCCTTCCTACATCTAAGGCACTGTGTGGTCCATGTGCCAGGGCATGACACGGGCACTGGGGGCTCAGAGGAGGGAGACGGAGGGTGCCATGTGGGGGACTGGCTGACCCTGATGGAGGAGGAGGACAGGGGAGTCCAGTGGGGAGGCTTCTGAGGCCAGGGCCTGGAGATTGGCCTTGGTGTGGGTGGGAGATGGGGGTGAGATGCCCCCCAGAGTGGCAGATGCGGGCCCATCTGAAGGTCTCGGAAGGCAAACCAGGACCTTCGTGCATGGGTTGCTCTTCTGGAAAAGCCATAAGGAAAACAACAGGGTCCAAATAGCTGCCTGGCCCAGCCAACGCTGCCAGACTTTCAGCTAAGACAGCTTTACTCAAGACGAGCCTGCTTTTGGGAAGTCTCAGGCAAAGGTGCGGGGACTTGGGCGATTCTGAAACTCAAGGTAATTCCCAAAAGTGCATCTTTCATTTCCCGAGTGTGATGTTAACTAAGTTCACTTCCCTCCCTCTCAGGCGAGAAAACCTGTGGGCATTAGAGGTCCGCAGCAGCCGTCCCTCGGACCCTGCCCCCTGCCTCCAGCCAGGGGCCAGGAAGAGCTGGAGAAGCAGATGTGCTCTGCCCCACCTCTGCCACATTGTGGTAGTGGGGCCTCTCTGACCCTCAGTTTCCTCACCTGGCAGACAGGCGGGAAGCCACAGTGAGATGTTTTGTGGAAGGGCCTTGGCTGCTGCAGGGTCAGCCCAGGGTAAATGCCCCCTTGCCTCCTTGGGCGGCCGGCTTCTGACGGTGTGCGGGGTCAGTACTTTCCCTCCCCCACCGAGGGGAAGGTGCTGGTTGGAAGGACAGCACTGTCTTGACTCTTAGGGTAACGAGGTCCCTGCATTTCTTTTACTGCTACGACCAAGGAGCCCCTGAACACATGCCTGACGTTTTCCAGATGTTACACTGATAGAATTACACAGCGAGTGGTCCCTCGTGTCTGACCTCCACGCTCACCATTACGCAGAGAGTCACCCTGCTGTCTTGTGCAGCTGGCATGGTGCCTTCATTTCCAAGGCTGTGTTGTATCCCTGGTGTGACTCCACTGTTCCCTCTCGTTCCCTTCCTCCATGGGTGGGGCGCTGGTTTGTTTCCAGTCTTCGGCTGCCCTGACTGGCATGTGCATGAGCACACCTTTCTGCTCTCTGAGTCGCAGGTTCGCATCTGTCCAGCTTGGCTGCGCGCTGCGGACCCGCCTCCCACCCTCCCGTCGGACCGTGAGAGGGCCTGATGCTTCCTGTCGTCACCAACACTTGGGGTTTTTAGCTGTTTACATTGTAGCCATTCTCGTGGGTGTCCTCATGTCTCATTTTGGTTTTACGTGGCATTTCCCTAATGGCTAACGGAATTGGGCTCCTCGTCGTGTATTTATCAGACAGCTTCTTGGTGAAGTGCCGTTGGCTAAGCTCTTGCCCACGTTTTCAGGCTGTCTGTCTTCTCCTTATGGCCTCGTGGGAGTTCTCATGGGTTCTGGATGGGGTCTCAGGCCCCTTCTGTAGAGCTGGCGTCAGCTCTGTGTGGTTGGGGCTGGGGGGATGTCAAGTATTTTGAATTCCACCAGAGAAACTGGTGATTGCTCACTTTGGCATCTATTCACGGGTCTTGGAGGCTCCCCTGCCATGTCTGCCCATCGCTGCCCACCCTGGACCGAGGCATCCAGTCACCTTCAAAGTGCCAGGCCCCTGTCCCCCTCAATCTGGCCGCAACGTCAGCTTAGCAGGTCTGCACTTCCTGGATGATAGGCCATTGTCTCGGGGCGGGGCACCGCGACTGTCACACGGAAATACGGGATATTTACGCTGGGCCTTGAGAGTGAGCAAAAAGGAGGAGAAAGGAGGGAATCGAGAAAAGCATGAGCAGAAATGGGGCCACACGTGCCACAGTGTGTGGGGGTGAGGGCTGCCGTGTGCTCGCATGTCGAGGCCTGTGGCCTGAGCTGCAGTGGGGAATGGCCCTGAAAGCCACGTGTGTGTGTTAGATTTATCCTCAGACAGCGGGGCACTGCCAGTGCTGGAGGCCGAGGACTCGGGAGGGCACCAACTGCGTGAACGTGGGCCCCAACGCTTTCCAGCTTAGCGAGCCAACTGCCTGGAGTTTCTGAGCCTCAGTTTCCTCCCTTGCAAAACAGATTTGGTCGTAATGGTCTCTTCTCCTAGGGCTGCGGTGGAGATGATGTGTCGGGGCGCACACGAGGCTCTTAGAGTAGGGCACGCACCTGCCTCCCCCTCGGTTCTCGGTGAGGCGAGTGCTCCCTGTCCCTACGAAGGGGCCGGGGTGGGAGGGCAGGTGTGTGTTCAGGGGCCGCTTGGGCAGTGTGGGGCTGCTGGATCAGAGAGAGGAGGGACAGGGCTGGGAACCCACGTAAGGAACCAGGAGTGGTCCCGGCCGTCCACGGAGGGCTCGGGGAGCCCAAGCTCGGCACTAGGATGCACACAGGGCCAGTGGGGGCTCGTCACTGTTTGCCCTCCCAGTTTGCATCCAGGAAAAGGAAACCATGACCATGGAGTGGGCTAGTGCTGTGATGGAGAGATACCCATCGCCAGAAGGTCTCCTTACCCACCCTCGGGGCCACAGGAGACTGATGGAGGGCAGGAGCGCTTCGCCCCAGGATGTGATGAACACAGAGGGTCGGGATAGTGGTGGGGGGGGGGTGGAGAAGGTGCAGCCAAGGCCAAAGGACTGAGGTCCAAGTCTGCACATGTGGGACGTGAGGATGAGCAAGGGTGGAGGATGCTGAGCCAGGAGGGTGGTGAGAGGCAGCTGGGTCACCACGGTGACAGGTGTGGCCTCTTCTGCCTGGACTCTGTCCTAATTCAGCAGCTCATTGGCATCGTGATGCTCACTGATGGCATCTCAGTAACCTCTGTGCCACTTGGGCTGCTCTGGCTCGTCTTGCCTGGCCATGATGAATAAAGCTGCCACAGCATCTGTGTGTGGGCATTTGTGTGGACTTTCGTTCTCAACAACTTTGGGTGAATGGAGCACAGTTGCTGGATGGTACGGTAAGCTGGGTTTAGCTCTGTGAGGAAACTGCGCGGCTGGCTTCCAAAGTGGCCATACCACTTTGCATTCCCTCCAGCAATGAGTGAGAGTTCCTGTCGCTGAGAAGTTTACTTTTTAAACCTTTGATCCATCTGGGTTGATGAGGTAAGTGTGATTCCCGCCTCTGACACCAGGGTGGCAGTATGTCAATGTGGTCAAGGGTCCAGGCTCTGGCAAGATGTGGGGTCCATTTTCCAGCTTTGCTGTTTCCTTCTGTGTGAACGTGGACAGGTCAATTACCACCCCCCACCTCAAGCCTTCCTTCCCTCCTCTGTGGACAGGAAATGAGGATGGGACCTAACTTGTGGGGATGCTGGTAGATTAGATGGGACACTTCAGTAACAGGAGGTGGAGGGGAGGGAGACCCTGATGAACATTAGTCACCGTTGTAACTGACAGCGAGTTTCGTAGAGGACTCATCTCTCTTATCCAGAGTCTTAGAAAGTTCAAGAGGGAAGGAACTTGTGGTAGACAGGATAATGCCCCTAAGATGTCCATATCCTAGTACCCAGAAGGAACCTGTGAATACGTGATCTTACATGACAAAAGGGACTTTGCAGGTGGGATTAAGTTTAGGATCTTGAGATGCGAGATGATCTTGGATTATCCCGTGGGCCCAATGTCGTCACAAGTGTCCTTGTAAGTGGAGGCAGGAGAGTCAGAGTCAGAGAGAGACCGGAAGATGCTACCCCGCTGGATTTGAAGATGGAGGAGCCACCAGCCAAGGGATGCAATGGTCTCAAGAAGCTGGAAAAGACAGATCCACGTCAGACTTCTGACGTCCAGACGTAAGAGAATAAAAGCGTGTTGTTGTAAGCCACTAAATTTGTGATCATTTGTTACATCAGCAAGAGGACACTGATACAGAACCTCAGTGAGCAGATGGGGAAACCGAGGCCCAGAGAGTGGGTGTCACGTGGCCAAGTTTCCATCGTGGGCTTGCACCATCGCATGCTGTCTTCTGCCTCTCCTTCTCAGGCCTGGGCTCTCTTTGGTCCTTCTCAGCGAGTCTGGGGTCCTGACGGTGTTGTACAGGAGCTCCACTGCCCAGAGAACTTTGGGGACATGGGGTGAAGGCCCCAGGGATGAAAATAGCTCTGTACCCTGCGTGGTTAAGTTTCTGCTTCTTGGCCCGCTCTGAGGTCGGACGAGTCACAAAGCCACTTCCTCCTGACTCGCTTCTGCCAGCCTCGTCTTCACTGGCATTTCCCTTCTCTCCCATTCCCACCCAGCTCAAGTTCTCCATAAGCCCAACTCTCAGCCTTCCTGGGGAACCCCTTGAAGTATCTCTCTCTCCTTGGAAAATCCCCGACATGTTCCCAGGCCAGGCTGAGACTGGGGGTCTCTGCTTTAGAGGATTGCTTTTTGCTTTTTTTTTTTGGTGACTATTCTAGTCTTCCTTGTTTTGAGGTTAGAGTCGGTGCTTCCTTTCTCTGGTGTGAAAGTCAACCATGATGCTGTCAGAGTCAAGAAGATATTTCCACTCAAAACCACTGTTAGTGCAGCGCTTTCTCAAGAAACTTTCCTGAGCTTCCATTGAGTTCTTGGGCTCGACCTAAAGGTTACCTACAGTTGGAAAATCTGAACAACATCACCAGACACATTGTCTTAGGTTGTGTGGGAGGAAGGGAATTATTTTCTAAATGGGGCTCACAATTTCTGTTTCATTTCAGATGGGAGTGCTTCAAAAATGTCAAAAATGTTAAAAAAAAAAAGCCCGGGCTTATCACAGACTCAACCCAACAGTTGCCAACTAGGGGTCCAGTTTCCTCCCTGGCAGATAGTAGGCACTCAAGGGACGCTTGTTGAGTCCCTTGTGTGTGAGTGGGTGAGCAATGAATTCCAGAGCAATTAGAATGTTCCAGATTCCCCTCATGCTCTTCCTTTAATGTGGATCCTGTGTTCTCACTTGAACCGTTTATCAGGTGAGAGCTAAGTACCTTAAGAGTCTTCTGGGGGCTGTAACACTTGCTGAATGGGGACCATGATGCATTTCACTGGAGCCCCAACTCTCTGGGCCAGAGGGCCAGGCTGGAGCAAGCTTTCTGAGTCTGGAGGAAACAGATAGCGAGGCTCTGGCTCACTAAGTGTGCAATGATCACCAAGGCTCTGCAGGGGATTCAGCGTGTGGGGGAATAAAGGTGTATCGTGTTGACAACAGGGTGTCTTCCTCATTGAGAAGGGAATGCACATTTGTGGAGAACCTATCATCTCATCTGCCCCTCCCAACTACCTATAAGAGCATTATTCCCATTATTCAGATGAAGAAACTGAGACTCGGCGATGTACAGGTAAGCAAATTACCTCAGGTCTGGGTGATAGACCAGAATTTGCCTCAAAGTTGGCCAGGGACGGGTACACTGCTGTTTGACCGATGACATCCATGTCTCCCTCTTCCTCCCACACAGAGCCCTGATTTCATTCAGGCATCTGCTTCTTCCCTATGTGATTCAGGGCGAGGGGTCCCCATCCTCAGACCCAACCATCATTCCTGATCGCTCTCTATGACAATGATGCTCACCCATTGCCCTTGACAGTGATGGGGTCAGGGAGGGGCATGTGACCAAATAATGGCTGATGGGCTAGGAGGAAAAGACCTGCTGGGGGCTTCTGGGGAGGGTCTCCTCAGCCCTAGGAGGGGGCAGGTTCCTCCTTCCTCGGCATGTGGCTGTGTTGGGGAGGCAATGGAAGTGCCGCCACCATCTTGCCGCCAGCCTTCGGGTAACACTGACGCCTAGAGGGAGGGTGGCAGAGAAGTGCCAGCCCCTGGCTGCCTCGCTCTAGGATTCCTTATTTTCCAGGGCAGATATTCCCTTGAATCCCGAGTTTTCTGCTTCTTGCTGCCCAAAGCGTTCTAAGGGACATATCTGCTTCCTCTTCCTCATCACCTGCCAACCCCCCTCCCTTTCCAGCTGGAAGAACACAAGGGCTCTGTAGCCTCACCTTCCTGGCCCAGCCCTGCATTTACAGAAATCACCGCCCCGGGCTTCCTCTTGCTCCGCTGCAACGTGGGGCTCTCCTGGGTCGCCCACTGCACAGGGTGGCCGGAGTGGAAGTGAAGTGTCACATGCAAAGTAGGGCACTTTCAGACGTGTCACTGTGCCAGAAAACATAAGGGTGTGTGATTCCACTTTCCTAATGGTGCCATCTCTACCATCGACACACATCCTCGCACCCTGGGGAGTTGCACCTTTGTGGATGGGTCTCAGGTATCTTTTCTGAATTCTCCCTCCACGGTCTGTGTAGTTTTAATGCTGATTAATTACAATTAGTGATAACAATGTCATGCCTTCCCCAATGCTCCTTGGGAGAGGATGGCCAGAGCAGGTGGGCCCGTGGTGGCCTGAATGCTTCTTTGAGGATTCAGTCCTGCTTCTTTGAGGATGCAGTCCTGAACAGGCCTGGCCCCATCCTCGAGGAGGGCAGGGCCACTTTGTGTGTCCCCGTGGGAGACACAGTGTGGCCCTCGCACATGGGAATCAGGCAGAAGTGTTAGTCGTAAATGGCAGGCACCACCTGTGGTTGAGTTAAGTCAACAGGAGCTTGCTGGAAGGGCACCAGGTGGGCGGAAGAAGGGGGCCTGAGGCCAGGCAGCCGGTCCCTTCCCCTGGCTTCTTGTGTCCTGTTTCTGAATCACGGGGCTGTGGGGGCATCTGATTCGTGAGCCCGGGTCACATGGCTGTGCCTTAGCTGCAAGGAGGCTGGAAAGCGATTATCTAGCATTTTCTACTTTCCTCTCCATGGTAAGAAATTCCCTAAGCAGCCAGAGGGCTCTAAAGCCTGGGTGGCCCACATCAGTGACGGATATCCTCTTCAACACAGCGAGCGGGTGTCCCAGCCGTGTTGATTGGATGAGTGAAAGTCAGCCATTCTTCACCTCCAGGATGTCTTTGGCCGACGGCCCAGCTCGCGTCTGAGACTGTAGGGGTCAGAAAGAAACTCAGATCAGGGGTTTTGGTGTTTCTCTCTTGGTTTTTCTCTCTCTCTGCTTTTGAACGCTGGAATTTGTGGCCAATAACCTGAAGGACGAAAAGCCTCAAAACAACAGCGAATACGTTGGTCAAAAGAGCATCGAGTGGCAACAGTCCTTCTGTTTGTCCAAAAAACATCTCCAGCCCCTTTGCTCATCTTTCGTCCCCATCACGGTTGAGCGGAAGGCTCCGGACGCTGACCGTACTCCTCGCACGCCTGGATGAGTTTCCCACAGCTGCAGAAACAAATGACTACAAACCGAGTGGCTTAACACAGCACGAGCTGATTCTCCTGTAGTTCTGGAGGCAGAGTCCAATATCAGGTCCCACAGGGCTAAAGTCGAGGTGTCAGCAGGGCTGGTTCCTTCTGGAGGCTCCAGGGGAGAATGTTTCCTGCCTTTTCCAGCTTCTGGAGGCACCCCAGTCCTTGGCTCGTGGCCCCTCCTCCATCTTCAAAACCAGCAATGGCCAGTTGAGTCCTTCTCATGTCCCGTCACTCCACTCTCCTGCCTCCCAATTCCACTTTTAAGGACTCTCATGATGACATTGGGCCCACCTGGGTAGTCCCAAATAATCTCCCAGTTTTAAAGTCAGCTGATTATCAACCTTAATTTCACCTGCAACCTTGATTGCCCTTTGCCACACAACCTAACACATCCACAGGTTCTGGGGTTAGGATATAGGTGCCTTAGGGTAGTGAAAGGGCATTGCTATTCTGCCTACCACACTCGACAAGGCAAAACTCTCCCCAAATCCAGGAAATACGCCTTCTTTCCTTCCTTTCTATGTCTTATAGCTAATCACACCATGTTCCCCTACAGAACACTCATTGTCTTATCTTACAGATATTTGGTTAATTATTTAACAATCTCATGGATGTTTGCTAAATACCCATGTGCGAAGCCTGGGTCCACGGCTTGTGGACAACAGTTATCATCTTTGGAGGATTTCCTGTATCATCTTCTCTAGTTGTACAACTATGCTGTGGGGTCATTTTTATTGTCATTCCCCTTTTACAGATGAGGAAACCCAGGTACTGAGAGGTCAGGCAGCTTGCTCAAGGTCACACAGCTTGCTCATCCATGGCACAGCCATCAGAATGTAGGGCTCCTGTGCTAACCTTTATCTCCTCTGATGCTCACTGCAGAATGTACTGCTGTTATAGCATATGCTATATATGTATCAAACTTAACATGGGTCAAAATTTGGCAGCGTGCCCCCTCCCGGGAGAGGTGCTAGCCTGTCATGCTGCTCTGTTTGGGGAGCAGAGCTGGCAGCAAGCCAGCCCAGCCCTCTCCCTCCGCAGAGTCGGAAATGAGCTGGGACATCACTAAGCCAAGGACACGTCTCTTGCTCTAGAATCCAGGTCTCCTGAACCCGGTGGCCTTTTCCTTCTAGAGCCATAGAAGCGTGCAGTTGACAGGGACCTCAGAGCATAGAGCTCCGACTTCCCCTGGGGGCAGGGATCCCGACCACAGCGCCGTGACTAACGGTTACTCAGAGTCTTCGCGGGCGCAGCGCCGCTTAGCTCAGCCCTGTCAGGGACCCAGCCCGGGGTGGCTGTGCCTTCTCCTGAGGCTGGACCACCGACGTCCACCTGACAAAGCGGGGCTGCTTAGCCCCGGCTGCATGGCAGGGGGCTTCAAAACTCATCCAGACCTGTGCCCCATCCAGGCCAGAGTCGCTCTCTCGGGATGGGGCCCGGACATCCAAATTTTTTTTAAAAAGACTTTACTTTTTAGAGCTGTTTTAGATTTGCAGAAAAATTGGGAAGACGGTACAGGGAGCTCCCATGTACCCCGTACCGTTTCCCCTATTGTTAACATCTTCCATTAGTGGGGTACATTTGTTACAATCAATGAACCAATGTTGATACGTTATCATCAACTCAGGTCCAAACTTAGATTTCCTCTGTTTTCACCTGGGTCCTTTTTCTGCCCCAGGATCCCACCCAGGATCCCACATTAGTCACTGTGTCTCCTGAGGCACCTCCTAGCTGTGCCAGAGTCTCAGACTTTCCTTGTTTCTGATGACACTGAAGTCTGAGGAGCACAGGTTGGGTGTTGTGTAGCCTGGCCCTGGGTTTTGGTTTGTCTGCTGTTTCTGTCATGGCGAGACTAGGGTCATGGGTCTGCGGAGGAAGACCAGAGAGGTGAGGTACCCTTGTCGTCATGTCACGTCAAGGGTGCGTGCTCTCACCAGGACCTCTCTCTGTTGGCGTTGACCTTGATCAGCTGGCTGAGGTGGGGTTTTCAGGCTTCTCCACTGCACGGTTTCTCTCCCCCCACCCCCTTTCTATCCTGTGCTCTGGAAGAAAACTGAGGCCCAGATGTGCCAAGGGGCTTTCCCACGGTAACAGAGACAGGAAGTGGTGGAAGGGCTTCGGCCCTGGCCTCCCCACCTTGGGAACTGGCAGCGGCCAAGACAGTCTCTACGGCCCTTCAGCACTGGCCTTCCAGGGGTTTGATGTAGACAAGATGCCCTTCATTTAGCAGCTATTCATTAGAAAGTTGATCTGAGCGATCTTTTCAGAAGCCAAGGAGCTTGTCGCTCCATTACTTAAATCCCTTCTGTGGCTTCCTGTTGCTCCCAGGGAAGGACCCAAACTCTCTGTGTGGTCTGTAAAGCTCTGAGTGCTCTGGCCCTGCCAACCACCGAGCCCTATTCCCTCCATGCTCCCCCTTGACGACCAAGCTCCAGTTACACTGGACTTTCTCCAGCACGTCCCACCACCTTTCATCTACCCCAGGGCCTTTACACAGGCCATTTCCTCTGCCTGGAATCTGCTTCCTCTCCTCCTGAACTAATTAACTCCTGCTTCCTTCAGACTCCCTCTTAAGGACCACTTCTTGAAGACCCTTCCTGACCCCCCTCCAGGTTAGGGACTGTTCCCCCCCACACACTCACAGAGCACACCACCTCAGTTAGCACCTACACAGTCATGTGCGAGTTTTTCTTTTTCACTAGCATGTCTCCTCCACAGGACACTAAGTTCAAGGAGAACGGGACTCTGTCTGTGTTCGCGGCTGCATCCCCAGAGCCTGTGTCTCAGAGCACCTGGCATCCAGCTGGCGCTTGGCTCGGTAAATCTCTCTTGGATGAAGTGAGTGGAGGAGGAAGCCTTGGCCCTCGGCGGTCTTGGACACCCCGGAAGGACAAGTCTCACCGTCAGAGTCCACATCGTCTTTCTCTCCCCTCTTCTTTCCCTTGGGGAGCATTTGCGAGTACATTTCAAATGGGATGAAACGACATTTTTGAGTCAACACGTTTGGGATTTCCAGTCTTCAGCCTGTGTCCCAGCCTCCTCAGTCTGGGTTTTATCAAAGTGAGAGCAAAATTTGAAGGGCTTGATCCTCAACACAGATTCGCAGTGCCTCATGGACCGCATGGTTGGCCTTCTCCTCTCCCTGGAAGAACTCGCTTCCCGGGTGTGTCCGGCAGTCGGCGTGCCGGCTCTCTCCTGCTGTAAACACCCCTCCCCACGCCAGCTCAGTGGAGTGAAAGCGCCACTACTTTACCCTGCTCCGTCACTCTGGGGGTCAGGGGCCGGGCAGGGCCCGGCTGGCCGGGTCTTCTGTTCCACGTGGCATCACCTAGGGGCCCTCAGTGGGCTCAGCTGGCCGATGGGAGGCTGCTGAGGCCCCCAGGTGGCTTCACGCTGTCGCCTGCGTCATGGACGGGGACACAGGAAAGCTGGCTCTGCTGGGCCCTCTCTGTCTCCTTGCAGCCTCAGGGTCTCTCCATGCGGGGTCTCCAGGAAGGCACATGGACTTCTTGCGGGGCGGCTCTAGAACACCTTAACAAGTGTTCCGAGGGACAGCAAGAGGAAGCTCCAGACTCTGAAGCTCGGGCCGGGAAGTGGACACAGCGTCATCACTTCTTATGCTACTAGTCGAAGCAGGCGCAGCGCCCACGGGATTGAAGGAGAGGACCTAGACCCCAGCCCTTACTGGATGGGTGTCGGAGAATCTGTGGTCATCTGTAATCCACAGTTGCATTCACGTGCTTGGATGCTTGAAGCGATGTGGAGCTCGCGGTTTGATGCAGAGAGCTGCTTGTCCTGTCGCAGGGGACGTGGATGTTGAAGAGTCTGTCTTTTCTGTCGAGCGGACTCCTGTCGCCCTGCTGTCCCACAAGCTTGTCTGGGCCTGTCCTCCTGAGTCCCACAGACGCTGCCTCCTCTTCCCCAGGACAGCCAT
Organism: Ceratotherium simum simum; assembly: GCF_057802395.1. Taxonomy (NCBI): domain Eukaryota; kingdom Metazoa; phylum Chordata; class Mammalia; order Perissodactyla; family Rhinocerotidae; genus Ceratotherium; species Ceratotherium simum. The sequence continues at coordinate 4,340,748 of NC_141929.1, read as the reverse complement.
TTGGAACCCTTCCTCACCTGAACTCTCTTCACTAATTACAACCTCTACGTGTCTCGAGTCTCGCACAGGGCCCCTGTGCCCTCAGGTTGCACGCGTTCTCTCGGCTTCATGGGGTAGGAACTACCGGGATTAGCAGTTCCATTCTGTGGGTGTAGGTCATGGGGGCTCGGCAGGTCGAGCTCTTTCCAAAGGTCACCCTCCAGCTGAGGGCAGAGTGAAGCTCACCTCTAGGTTTGGGTCTGTGTGAGTTCTGAATCTGAAATGATAAGCATTTGGCTACATTTCCTTTCAAATTAGTGCTGCTAGCCATCAAGTGATGGAGTTTCCAGAACCACAGTTTGTTCATCCACTTGTTCATTCACCCACCTATCCATCACCCATTCACTCATCATCCTTCCACTCATCCATCCACCCACTCATCTATCTTCCGTCTACCCACCCATCATCCCTCCACCCATCCACGCATTGAGCCAAGCATGGTGCCAGGCTCGGGACACAGGGTCAAAGGAGTCACCCCTGCCCAAAGGAGCCCACAGCCTTGCTGACCCCACACAACTCCAGCAGGCTCCAGTTTGGAGCTTCTGAGACTTTAGGTCTTGGATCTCTCTCTCCTGAGTCTCTCTGTGGCTGCCCTGGGCTGGGTACAGATGATGGTTCAAGGTTGGACCATCACATTTGCATTTTTTACCCTTTTGGTCTCAGTTTTGCAGAGGAAACTTTTCTGGAAGTCTTAAAAAAACTGAAGAAAAAAACACACAGGAAACCGTGTCTTGTGTTCTTTGTAGCGAGTCTTGTGCTAATTTTGAACCCAGCTTTATTTTTCTTTATTTTTAAACACTGAGTCTAGAGTGAGAAGAGAGAAGCTTCCTCCAGCAAAGTGGCAGCCTCAGCCCTGGGCCTGCAGCGGGAGGTGGGGATGAGGGGCCCCTCGGAGTAGGGCGGTGGGGATGGAATGCCGGCAGAAAGCCTGGGCAGGGTCCAGCAGAGACATAGCTCAATAATGCAGCCTGGCTATCCTGAGCATGTTGCTGGTGTCACAATCGAGGGGTGACATAAGGAGCAGGAACATGGGGGCAACATGCCACTCAGTGACATGTGGCCTGGCTGGAACCCTGGCTCTGCCACCTACCAGCTGTGTGACTTTGGGCAAGGGCTCCATCTCTCTGTGCTCCAGCTTCCTCATTTGTAAATGAGGGATGATTCTGATGGCACCCATTTCTCGGGGTTATTCTAAGGGTAAGAGGGGTGCTCACAGATACAAGAGCTATTCCCAGGGGGCATGAGTTCCCTGGCACTTCTGGCCCAGGCAGCAAAGCAGACGCAGGTGGCTGGAGAAAGCTGTCAGGTGAAGAAATGCAGGGGCCCAGCTGGCCCTGGAGGGGTGAGAGCGGGTGTGGGGGCCCCCAGACTGCTACAGGGTGTCTAGGACAGCACCCCGGGTTCAGGAGAAGCGATCTTCATGGTGCTGAGGCATTCTCGGTTGTGTGGTCGGCATTTCCAGATGGGAATTTGTTACTTTGTCCGCCATCTCTTAGGGTTGTGTTTCCTCAGGTCAGGTCCGGGTGTTCTCACGTGACCACGTCTACTCCCATGATGAAGCCACCACCACTGGCTGACGACATCTAAATCCACATCTTTGGCACTGATGCAATAGATTCTGGAACTGTCTAAGGAACACCCTCTTGACTTCTCTGCCAAGATGGCCCAGAGGCACCTCAAACTCAGTGCCTTAACCCAAATTCCTTATTTCAACCTCTGCCCTCACCCCCAAAGCTGGCTCCCCCTCTTGGCTTCTATTTCTTGGGTAAGGACAGCTGCAGAGACTAGAACACTGAGTGCCACCATTGCCAACTTGCTCCCTCTGGGCCACCATCATCTCTTGCCTAGATTATTGCCACAGTGGGGTAACTATTTTCCCTGCACACTTTTGGCCTGCCTTCTAATCTGCTCTCTTCCCAGCAGACAGAGCCATCATCTAGCCGCACAAATCTGATCATGTCACAGTTCCCCACCCTAAACCCTATCATGACTCAGTGCTGTACTGTCCAGTATGGCGGCCACTAGCCCCATGTGGCCATATAAATTTAAATCAAAATTAAGTTGTGATAGTCTCCCAGCTGGTCTCCAGTCTGCCTGCTTTGCTCCATCATCCACACGAGAGGCAGAGAGAATGTTCTAGAACCTGGCTGTCATGGAGCCAGTGCTCAACTCCCACCTTCTGCTTGACCATCAGTGGCTGCCGCACTCTGTGGCTCACACTCCCAGCCGCCACTCATTCACTTTTCTGGCCTCCTTCTCCCTGCCTCCCTCCCGCATACCTTGCCCTCAACCCCACGCCCCTGCCGTGCTATTCCCTCGACACCTCCACACCTGCATGGTGTCCTTCTCTATTCTCTCCCCTCCCTTACTCCTCCTGCGAGGCCCCAGGGTGACATATTTGCTGGTTGCCCCAGGAAGACAGCCCTTCGTCCTCTGCTGGCGCTCAGCACCGTGAGCGTTCTTCTCTTGCACGTGGAGGAGGTTGAGGCCCAGGCGCTGGGTCACCCCGTCTGGGGGGTCCTGGCTCAGGTATAGATGCACCACGGGATGAGGCAGCTTAAGCCCCTGCGTTCCGCTCTTACACTGGTCTGTTACTGTGCTGTGTGCTGAATTCTGCTCTCTTTATCCTGAAGACGGACCCTAAGTTGTTTCAGCAGCAGGCCCACAAACCAAGTTCCACTCTGGGCGGGCTACTTGGCCCTCATAAGCTCATCTTTAAAATAGGACTAATAAGACCTACCTCACTGGATCTCTGTAATGATCACATAAGGAAATGGGGCAGTTTTCAGCATAATACCTGGAGCGTGATGGGGTGGAATTCCTCAGTGTTGGACAATATCATTTGATTGATAGAATAAATAGGTGCTCAAGAAATCATAGTTATTATTAGAATTAATAGTGCCAATTTGTGGGTGTGCAGACTTAGTCCTCCGTAACCTGGTGGGTGGGTATTATTGTTGCTCCATTTTACAGATGTGGAAACTGAGGTTGAGAGATGAGAAGTGAATTCGTGTGTCAGGCAGCAGCCCGCTGGTGGAGCCAGGTCTGCGTGGCTCAGAAGCTGGGTCGTTTCGGGGACAGTGCTGTCCCCCAGTGAGACCGCTGAGACTGGATTCTGCATGCAGCACGCCTGGCCCTGTGCAGAGACCCTGCCCAGAGGGACAGCATCAGCCTCGGGAACCATGTGACCGGCTGCTCTGCCCGACTCTTCTGGTTTCTATTCCAGCTCTTCTCATTCTGAATTTCGTTTCGCCTCAGGGCGCTACCTTGACACACATATGAGAGACGAGCAAAGTTTCGGGGACCCTGCACATCGAGGTGGTTCCACAGTGACAAGGTGCCTGGCTCATGGGATTAGTCACACACCTTTCTGATAAGAAAAGTGAAAACGCGAAGTTGAAAACTGAAGACACCCTGCAACTTCCTGAATCCAGTTCTCCACGTCCTGCCCTAAGGAACGAGCGCCTCCCAAAAAGGAATCGTTAGTGGAAGTCCCACGTTTCGCTGGCGACGGAGGGGGAACTGGTTTGGTTTCAGGATCTCACCTCACTGCCGGTGAGGGCTCAGGGAGGGTCCCCCCGCCCTCCCCCCTCACCCGCGGGAGCATCTTGCTGCCCGGGGCCCCGAGGCCGGAGTCCACGCTGCGCTTTGCTGGGGTGGCCCTGTCCCTCTCGCGGGCACCTGTTTGGGCAGCCAGAGGCTGCATCTTCCTGAGCAGCTGCTGTCTTTGCCGTGTGGCTGGGCCACGCTGTTGCAACACGAGCCCCTGAGGTTTCTGTGGCCCCTCCGGTCAGGAGGCAGCCCAGGTGCTGTGGGCAAGACATGTGCCAGAGACCGAATTAGACCCCCTTGGAAAAAAACCCCACCCAGCCTGTTTTTCTGCAGGGCTCATTTCTGGACCCACACCGCATAACTGACTCCCGAGCCTGAATCTGGCCCTTGGGTCTGGCCAGTTGAAAAGCAAAGGGTCTAGACTCTGGTCAGACATCTTGGGTTCGGATCCTGCCTCCTCTACTTACTGGCTGGGTTATCTCAGCAAGCTCCTCTGCTCCATGGGCCTCAGTTTACCCATCTATACAGTGGGTCAGTTGATAGGACCTACCTCTCAGGGGGGCTGCTGGGATGAGTGAATTAATGATGTACAGTGCTCATCATAGTGACAAGGGTGGCACAGAATAAACACAAAGTAAATGTTTACTGAATGAGGGAAGGAAAGATTCTTAAAATCCTGCTCACTTAAAACAGAGGGATCTGATACGTCCATCTGAAAAACTTACTGGGAAATAATTTTGAATGTACAGAAAATTGATAAGAGTGCAAAGAGCACTCTCATACTTTCTACCCAGACTCACCTATTTTTTGTTAACGGTTTGGTTGGGATGTAATTCACACAGCACACAATTCACTCATCTAGAGTGTACAGGTCACTGGCCGTGAGTGTATTCACAGAGCTGTGCAACCAGCACCACAGCCACTTTTAGGATGTTTTCAGTACTCTCTCTCCCCAGAAAACACTTTGGCTGTCACCTCTCACCTATTTAATACCTTTTTTTGGACTGTTAATACTTTTACGCATCGTTTTGACCTGTGGTTTCCAACATTTTTGAGTACTGGGGACCCTTTTAAGTATTAAAATACTCTGCAGAGGCCTCACCGTCATTTATTCACTCAACACATGTTTACTGAGCACCTACAGTGTGCCAAGCCTGGTACCAGGAGCTGTGGCTGCAACAGACCTATTTCTAGGGGTGGAAACAGACCTAATAGCACCCTGGGAGGAGTCCATGTAGATCACAGCATGGAAGGTGCTAGAAGAGACTAGGAAGGAGCCACTAGGGAACGCAGCAGGGCCTCACCTCGCCCAGGGAGTGGGGCAGGCGTCTGCAGGTGAAGTGGTGATGGGAGTGCCCCGGACAGAGGGGAGAGCACGTGGGCAGGCCCTGCCGGGAAGGAGCTTGCTCCATGGCAGGACTGGCAAAAGGCCCATTTTCAGCTGGAGGGGAGTGAGGGAGGGCAGAGACGAGCCCACGGGGGTGTGTGGGGTGAGATTAGACCATGAGGGGCTCGCAGAGGGGTCAACGTTTTGGTCTCCATGCACTGGGGACCTCCATAATTATCAGACGCTGCCCTAATTCTCTAACACGCTTCAGCCAACAGGTTTGTCCTTGATTAATAGTAACCTTGTACAGGTGTGAAGAAAGAGTATCTGAGATGGGAACCCCTTGTGAGGACTCCCTGGGCTGCTCAGGAGTCCATGTCATACCAGTTGGACACCACTGTTTTAGCTTTCCCTTTATTTCAGCATTTTATAAACTCTGTCCCATAGAACACTGCCTCCCCCCCGAAAAACAGAACAAAAATCCCCCAAAAGTTTTGTAGTCAAAGAAGTTTTGAAAGTACCCCAGTTCTGTCTGTGGAGTTTACAAGGCACAGGGGCCGTTTAAAGGCTCTGAGAAGTCCTGTGGCAAAGAACCCAGTGCTTCCCAAACTCACTAGTCCAGGGAACACTTTTATTCCATTACTCCCATGAAACTAGTGTTGTGTGGAAAATGCTTTGGAAAACACGGCTTCATCCTGCAAACGAGCCAGCTGAGATGTGGGGCGGGGAAATGTCTAAGACACCCAGCAGAGCCTGCACAGAGGAAGGCCAGTGTGACAAGCAGGAATTGTAGAATATTTGTTCAGAGGGTCCACTCTTACTACTCTTGAGGAAACAAAAAGCCCCCTGATGCCTGGGCGCTGTCCGGGTGCCTAGCTGGGCTGTGCCGTCCTCCTATGGGGTGTAACCCGCCTCACAGAACGCCAGCCTCAGATAAGGTCCCCCCGAGACCACGAGAAAGTGAGACGAGAAAGGTCACTGTGCCACCCACGCAGTGCCAAGCTTTCCCCTCAAGGAGCTAAAACCATCTTTACCCATTACAGCTTCATCCTGGTGTGCCCCCCGCCCTGTGGATGAGACTGGCTGAGATCCCCCATCAGAGAAGTGCCCCCCTTTCTGACGGCACCCAATCAAGAGGGAACCCCACTTTCTCCCAGACACTCTCCACACTGCCACCCAAACCCCAACCCCACAGCAGGCTCCTCTGACCCCCATCCTCTAACCCCCCGCCCTCACGGCAACAGGACCAAACCCAATCGTTTCCCCGCGGGCGCACTCCTGGGGGTCTTGGCTGGAGGGCCCTGACACTCTAAAAACAGTCCTCTGAACTAAACATATTTCCTTTCCTTCATAACTGAAGCATCCTTTTGAAAATACATGGAATTTATTTTGCAAAGATATTCATTGTGATGAGGCTCGACTCAGAGTGACTGTGTTTTCAAAGCAAGCCACAGACCAAAAAGTCATACACAATGAGTGATAGAAAGATTCTACTCCCCGCTCCCCAAGTCCGAACTTAAACCCAGGTCTCTCTAAACCCGAGGGGAGCTTCTTCCATACAGCCCACGTCTGCAGTGGGGCCTAGAGGAGGCGGAGGGCCGGCCCCGCCCTGCAGCTCGGGGCAGAGCTGGGTGAGGATGGACGAGTCCTTGGCTAGGGGGAAGCACGGGGATGGCGGTGGTTACGATTCAGATGCGGGCTCCATCCCTCAATAACTGGGTGACTTGGGGTGACTTTCTTAACATTCCTGAACCTCAGTTTTCTCATCTGTAAAGTGGGGGTGCTGTTAGCACCCACAACTCACTTTTAAGGATTTAATAGACAGCATGTGTAAAGTGTTTGGCCCAGGGCCCCGTCAGCAAACGGTGACTGCCATTGCTGTTGCTGTCATTGCTATTATTATCTGAATAATAATGGTCCGTTCTGGAGATCTTCGGTCAGCAATCTTTCTAGATTAGATTAAGTTCTCAGCCCTGGCTGCCCATGGGAACCACCCGGGGAACTTTAAAAAGTACCGATGCCCAGACCCCACCCTGAGGTTAGGAATGAGTTGGTGCTGCCAGGGCTGAGAGCAGCTGTTCTCGACCTGGTGCCGAGAAAAGCAGGACATGGCTTCCCTCCCACTTAAATCTACACAGCTCTGCTGAAAGAGTGAGAATGGATGGTTCTGACCATCTGTTCATGGGGGCCAGGGCCATCTCTAGAAGGTGCACCCAGCTGGCTGCTCCCAGGGCTGCCCGGAAGCCCGGGAACCGAGGGCATCGTAGGGAGGCGGTAGGCATCAAACCTTGAATCACTCTCCACATGAAAATAGCTAACAGTTGTTGAGTGCTTCCAGTATGCTGAGCACTGCTTGTGCATACATTGTTTCATACCCACAACCCTGCGAGGTACCTGAATTAGTTTCCAATTGCTACTGTAACCAATTATCACAAACTTGGCTTAGAACAACACAAATGTATTCTCTTACGGTTCTGGAGATCAGCCGTCTGGGCTAAAACAAGGTGTTGGCAGAGCTGTGTTCCTTCTCAAGGTTCTAGGGGAGAATCCACCTTCTGTCCTTTTCCAGCTCCTAGAGGTGCCTGCGTTCCCTGGCTCACGGCCCCTCCCTCCTTCCGCAAAGCCAGCAATGGCAGCTTGAGTCCCTCTCTCTTCTGCCTCCCTCTTCCACTCTTAAGAACCTCTGTGATTACACTGGACCCACCTGGGTAACCCAAGATAATTTCTCCATCTTTAAGTCAGCTGATTAGCAAGGTTAATTCTGTCCTCAACAGTGATTCCCCTTTGCCATGTAACCTAACATATCCACAGGTACTGGGGATGAGGATGTGGACATCTTTGAGAGGACCACTGCCTACCACTCTACTTTTTACTCAAGGTTCCCATTTCATAGATAAAGAAACTGAGGCTCAGAGTGGCCAAGTGGCCTATGACCACACAGTGAGTGAGGGCTCTAGCAAATTTCCTGGACCCTTCGTGTGGAGGTCAGTGGACCACCCTCCTCTATCTTCAGCCTTTGCAGGCCTAACTCGGGCAATGTACTTCCGCATTTTCGTTCTCCATGACACAGAGGCTCATCCCATTCCTGTAGCCTGAGCAGATGCAGAAACCACACTCGAGGCGGGGGAGGGGCCTCTCACTCCCCCCCATTCCCAGTCCCCTTGCTGCACAGATGGGCTTCAACCAAACACCTCGCCACACCCTTTCCAAGCCAGTTTCTGTTCATTTAATTGGACCCGCTGCGTGTTGAGTTGAGACCAGCTGGGAACATAGAGGGAGGCAAAAATAAGAAACCGTTAAGACTCCGGAACCTAGCCGGAATGGTTCTTGATGCTTTTTATTTTTAATTTTGGAGATTCACTAATTAGAAGCCCTCGCCTCCTTGATGACTGGTTTTCCATCTGTGGGTCCATCTGGGGTGGGTTTGGGAGTGAAAGCTAGGGGGTCAATATTCACGCAGCATTCTGGGTGAGGGGTGAGGTCTAGAGGCAGTGAGCTGAAATTCTAGAGCAAAATCTTCAATGAGGTGGCGTTTCCACCGAAGATGATTTGTGTTTGTGCTGTGTCGACATCTAGGGAGTCAGGAAAATAGTAAGTGAAGCAGAATCTCGGGCTGGAAGGCTCGTTAGAGACAGACCCTGGAGCCCCCACCTCCGGGCGTCTGTCAGGACAGGGAGACCCCAGGGGCCCTGCCCGCCCAGGCCACGCAGGGAGGGGTGGTCCCTGAGACCCGAACCCTTTCCTCCGCGGCTTCACAACGGCCGTGCCTCTTGCGGGGGACCTAGCCAGCCTTGTGACATGTCTCAGAAGAGTCGCCCTCCAGTCTCCCCTTTCCTCTCTCAGGGACTTCTCTCTGGAAGCCGTGCTTCCCCTCCCAAGACTCCAGCACGGGTGGAAAGCAAACCCTTGAAGGTGGAAACACTGGGTCACCTGAGATCCCCCCTCTCGAGGGCCTTACTGGGAAGCTGAACCTGGGAGCCCGTCAGCAATGCCCAGCCCGCCTCCCTGGGCCTCGTACCTAGGAAGCTCAAGTCCTAAGGCCCCTGCTGCACTCGAGTCTGTTGTTGGCCGCAGGGCCAGGACATCTGTGGTTTAAAAAGCTCCCCGGGTGATTGGAACGTGCGTCCATGGCTGAGAATCTCCCTTTAAAGTTCTCTTTAAAATTTCTAGATCCTTCAGAGGGTTGGTGTAGGATGAGTCCAATTTTGGGTTTCATCTGTATTTTTTTCCGTGTGTTCTGAATTTATTTTTTCACTAAGCAATTTTCTAAATAACAGGAGGACACAATTTATATACGATTTTCACTGAAACAAAAAAAAAGCCCAGACTCTCGTCATATGGAAGCCTGTGTGTGAAGGCCGGTCCAGGAAACCCATCTCTTCCGCAGCTGCCGACACGGCCTTCAGGCTGGGTGCACAGGCCCCACGGGGAGCTGGTCAGCCAGCGCAGGCTCAGATGATGCCGTTTCTGGGGGGCTCACTTAGCAAATGCCAGGGCCCTTCCCCGCTGGTGGATGTCATGCCCCACGGTCATGTGGAAGGCAAAGAGACTCTCAGTAGTAGGGGCCTGGGCTGGGGTCTGCCTGGCTCATCCCCCTGGTGGCTTTGGGGACTCCCACTGCCTTCCTGTGCTCCTGGCTGCCAGAGGGGCTTCTCCCCAGCAAGCCTGGCCTGGTGACTGCACTCCAGCCCATGACACCTTGGCTTTCCCGGCAGGGGCCTGCTCGGGGACCCCAGCTCCTTTTGGGCCCCTCATCTGTCCCTGAGGGGCCCCACCCTGTCTGCTCCCTTCTTGGTCCAGCCTGGGTGCATTAAGCATCACCACTCTGTGCCATTGCTCCCGGGGGGAAGGGGGCGTGGGGTGGGGGCATGTGGCTTGCTGTGGTGGGTCCCGGGGAGGGTGGAAGGACCCAGGACAGCTCCTGATCCACGTTGGGATGTGTGAAGTCAGGAGAGTCTGCTTGGAGGAAGGGATGTCTGAGCTGAAAGTCAGGGCTCAGCCAAGCACAGAGCTGGGCAGGCAGGATGCTTTGAGCTCAGGGCGCAGCACGTCATTTAAGAAACAGCAGCTAGCTGGGTCAGCAGGTTCCTGTGTGGGGGGGAGGTCTGGGAGAGGGGACAAGACTCCCTGTGAATCCCTTCAGGGCCTTGCGCCCAGTGCTGAGGGCAGTGGGCAGGCTCACAGGGCGTGTGCAGGGACACAGCAGCCTCTGGTTTGCCTGTGAGCCTGGGGATGGCAGGAGAGCGGCTGGGACCCTGTTTAACTCATCGGGGTCAGAGACAGCGAGCAGGGACCTCGGGCTGGACCTAGGCCTGGCCTCACATCGACTGAATAGGGGGCATGAGGGAGAGGCGGATTACCTCCATTAGGGGTTAGGAGGAAAGCCCTGGGACCAAATGAGTCTCACATAGTGGGATTTCAGGTCGAAGCCAGGGAGGTGTTTGGGGGCGAGGTTTTTTCAGACACGTGCCCTTCTCCCCCCATTCTAGACATCTGGTTACACACCGGGCAAGGCGGCTGCTCGGGGGCAGGATTCTCGCATTCCTAAGGATCCATGTGGCGGGTTGGGGCTGGGCACAGCGTCCCTGGGCTGGCTGGGTTCCAGAAGGCCGTGGTGAGAAAACCCGAAACGTCGGTGGGGGGGTTGGTATCATGAGGAAGGGAAACCAATCTTTCTCGTTGCCTCCCCTCACTCTGTCATTGGTTTGGTTTGAACACATTTTCTCCCTTAAAATTTTTTTTTAAAATTATAAAAATAATACAGCAACCACATTATATAAAACTTGAAAAAAGAAAAAAGAACTGTTCCCCCACATCCCCTCACACTAACCCAACAGCTCTCGGTCTTCATTCTGGTGCGAGACCATATTTTGAACGGTGATTTTTTTTTTTTAACTTATTATATCATGCACATTTTCCTCATTGCTACAAAATCTTCACAACCGCCTTCAGCCATTTAGGCGGTTTCGAACTTTCCGATCCTTGGGGATAAGGCTGTGAACGCCTGTGTGTGGATTTTTGTGTCTGTTTGCTGACTCTCTCAGGATAGTGTCCAGGAGTGGCCTTACCGGGTGGCCAGTGTGACCAAGTCCCTGGTCACTTCTCCAGCTCCTCTCCCCGCACCTTCACTCCACTGCAGCCGCACGGGCTCCTCGCTGTCCTCAGACGTGTTAGGCGTGCTCCCACCTCAGGCTGCTGCTCTTTCCTTCCAGAACATTCCTGTCCCGGTTGTTCAAGTGGCTGGTCCTTTACTTTGTGCAGGGGTCTGCGCGGATGTCACCTCCTCAGGGAGGCCTATCCTCACTTCTCTGCCGTGGTCTGGCTTTATTTTCCTTGGGGGCGCTTGTCACCAAGTGACATTCATGCCGTTGGTAGCCTCCCGCTAGGCAGTAGGGGCAGGGGACTGCGTCTCGTGCATCGGGGTGTCTTGGCTTCCTGCAGGCACGGGAGGAGCTCCTCGGCCTTTGCTGAAAGGAGGTTGGAACACATGGAGGGTGAGGAACATTTTCAGGCCTTGTGACATGGATCAGCACATTGTTTTCGGGACGTGTGGCCAGTCCGCAGTGCTCATCAATGGCTGGTTTCCATGAGGGTGCTCGGGATCTGGCGGCAATTTCAGTTGGGGATTTTCCCCGGCACATTCATGCCTCTAAAAACTCGGACATGACCACGTTCTGGGTGTTAACTTGGTGGGCACTGGGGTAGGGCCCAGATGGAGAATGGGTCTCTGCCCTTGAAGCAAATGTTCTAGGCATGGCTCAACCACTCGGGTCCTAGGGATTTCAGACCACAACTAGGGACAGAAGCAGCCAAAGCAAAACGTGTGCAGGTCCTCTCAGCCCCCGTGGCGGATGACCCCACTTTAGAAGCAGAACACGGGTGGTCTGGGGGATGCTGACCTGCCCCCAGGGTGGCCTGAACCAAACTCACCCTGAACTGAGACGTGGGGGTCTCAGCCCCGGGGCCTCCGTGCTGAATCTGACACAGACGAGAAGTGGGTCAGATCAGTGGGGTCTTGGAGGATGGCTTCTCTGGGAACAGAACTCGCCTCCCTGGTTGGGCTTGGCTCCTGTTGCAGGAACCCAGGTGGACGGATCCTGCCGGGTCACGTGACCCAGGAAACAAGCCGAGGAAAGCGCCCGACTCTGACACCAGCTCGCTGTGTGACCTGGGCGTGTTCCTCACCCTCCCTGAGTCTTGGGTCCTCCGGTACACACCTTCCAGGAAGGAAGAAGGTTTGTGCAGAGCCTGCTGTGGTGCAGGGGGCCAAGATACCAGGAAGTCTTAATTCTTGGGCCCCCCTCAGGCTCCCCCTCCCTGACAACAATCTCCATGAGGTGAGATAGTTCCGTAAACCCTCCTCACATGGGGGATCACAGTCTTGGTAGACGTTAGTTCCCTTGTGAATCAGCGTCTTGGGGTTTATTTTAACGAGTCTGTGGACCCAGTCCCCCAGTACCTGGAAGGCAAACCACGTAGGGTAATGGTTAAGGGCTTGACCTGGCCCCCGTCCTGGCTCAGCTGCTTCCAATCTGATGGCCTTGGGCACGCGGCTTAAACCTCCCGAGGGGAGTGTTCCCACCTCCACAGTGGGTGCAACGAGAGTTCCTCTCTCCGAGGGCCCCTGTGCGAGGTTGCCGCCCGGGAAGCCCCTCAGTGTAAGCAACCAGGGATGAATACTATCATTAACATTGGAAAGGTCCACTCGAGAGGGCGAGGGAAGGCACCTCTCGCTGAGTTTTAGTTCACGTGGGAGGCAGCTGGGTGGGGTGAGGAGTCTGTGTGGCCCGGGTCGCTCTCAGCCCTGGGTGGAAAAGGGATCTGACTCTGTCCCTGCCGGCCGGTGGTCCAGTCACTTAAGACTTCAGGCCCCCGGCTCCACCTCTGTCGACAGAGATGAAGCCCCTGCGCTCACGCTGTTTCAGGCTGGCGGGAGGCTCAAGGAGGAGTCTTGGGTGGAAAGCAAGAGGCCCCCAGAGTGCAAGGAGGGTGGGGACACTCCCAAGACCTCCCATGTTCTGAGGGCTCACGACATGCTGAGTGCTTTCCAACCACGGGTGTCTGGTGTAATTCTCCCAAAGACCCATCCCCTTTTTACAGCCCAGGACACCGGGCTCAGAGGTCACTGTGGGTAGTGGGGGATGGGGCCCCAGGGCTGAGTCAGGAGCTGGGACTTTCACCATTATTTGGGACGGATGTCCCCAACATCCCTACCCTCTCGCTGCTCTCTGGATGGCCCCTCCCACCCACCAGACCGCTGGACTGTGGAATGGTCCCCTGCAAGCCGAGATATGGATGAGGGGCTTATTAGGGGCCTCATCCCTGGGGCTCCAATTCTGAAGATCTCAGGGCCGGGGGATCTGTATTTTCATAACCTCAGCCGGTGGTCCTGATGCAGGTGGCTAAAGACACTTGGAGAAGACACTGCTGGAAGACCCAGACCCCCCCTTGGCTCATCTTCCCCCAACTCTGACCACACGAGGAGACATCTGACGAGGAATGACGGGCGTCTGACGGGCACCTGTGTCAGCCACAGTTTTTCCCCCACAACCAGTACAAGGAAATCCTATTTTCACTGGTACTAATTAAAGAAAGGAGCCGAACCCTATGGACTCTTAGATCTAGAAGGACCTAGAAATCATGCAATGCTCTTTTTTTAAAAATAAAAAAAAAATTGACTATTTTTAGAGCAGTTGTAGGTTCACAGCAAGATTGATTGGAAAGTACAGAGAGTTCTCGTATACACCTTGACCTCCCCCGCAGCCTCCCTAACTGTCAACATCCCCACCAGATAGTACATTTGTTACAAGTAATGAACCTACATTGACAGGTTCTTATTACCCAGAGTCCATAACTGACATTAGGGGTCACTCTTGGCGTTGCACATTCTATGGGTTTGGTCAAACATATAATGACACGTATCCACCATTATAGTATCTTACAGAGTAGTTTCACTGCCCTAAAAGTCCTCTCTGCCCCACCTATTCCTCCCTCCCTCTCCAATGCTCTTCTTTAAACTGGAAAACCCAGTTGCAGGCAGATGTACCAAGCCACAGGATCAACACTGCAGCCTTCTCAGATCATTCATTTTAATAAAAGATTTGGGAGGAGGGAATAAAGAAATAAAACTAGTCATTAAAGTGTTTTATTAAAATCAGAAATAATGTTTTGTGAAATAATTGCAAAATACACAGAGATTTTAAAGACAAGACCAGATACTTCAAAGAAATTTGGGGCTTTTAAAGTAGAAATGCTGGTAGAAGTTTAACAACGGGCTCTCCAGAAAAAAACATGTTTGCCAGTTTCCATGGTGTCAGTACTCCCAGCGCGGCTGATTTAAATGACTGATGCGGCGTCACTGAACGTGGAGCTGGGGAGAGACGCACGCAGCTGGCTCTCAGGGCCTGGGCCACGCTGGCTCGAGCACCTCACTGGCCTCCTAGACCCCTGCATGGGAGGGAACTCAGATTTCTCTGTAGAATATAAAACGCTTGGATCTGTGAGGCTGGAGAGGTGCAAAAATTGGTTCCTCACACCTCTCAGGGAATCAGTAGCAAAGCCAATATTAGAACCCAGGTCCCTGCCTGCAGACAAGTGAGTTCTGTGTCTACACATTGAGTCCTAAGTTCTAAGTAGTGACTGCAAAATGTACCTGTCCTATGTAAGTGAAGATTGTTGTAAATAAAGTGGCAGCACATGCTCCGCAACCACACGGGACACACAGTAAACCACAAGCACTATCCTCAAGTGGAACCCCCCAATTCCCTCACCCACTTACTCATTCACTTATTCATGGGCTAATCAAGAACGTGTTTACTGAGCCCCAGCTTCATGCCAGACGTTGTTTCAGGCCCTGGCCATGCAGAAGTGAGCGAGACATCGCTACTCCCCTGAGTGGGGCTCAGATGTGCTCACGGCCTCAGGAGGGGAATTCTCAAGGAAGCTGCAATGGAAAGTCAGACCTGAATGGAGCTTTCTGGACCTGTGTGCCTTTTCTCAGGCTCTTATCATGCTGGACTGCAGCTGTCTGTTGACATGGTGCTCCTCCCCAGGCAGCGAGCTGCTCGGCAGTGCTGGTCTTGTTGCCTCTCGTCCCTGTACACCTGGCACAGGACACACACAGGACAGATGCACGGTGGGTGTTTATGGAATGAGCCGTGCTGGATTCACAGAGGCTCCTCACCGTGGGGAATTCTGACTGTTGTTTCCACCCTCGGGTCTGGTCTTCCTTATACTACCAACATGGTAAAATTCCAAGCTTATCCACCAAGGGGAAAGTCTGGGTTCATTTTCAAAGAAGCTAACCTGGCCATGGAGGAATTGATGGAGGCAACATTGTGGTAAACGGTTGAGTTTGGAATCTGACCAACATGGATTTAAATCCCATCTCTACCACTTCCCATGTGGCCTTGAGGAAGTCCCTTCCTCTCACTGAGCCTCAGTTTCCCCATCTGTACAATGGGGATAAAATGGCTTACCTCTCAAGGTTTGCTGTAATGGTTAAAAATAACGTAGTGAAAGTGCCTGGCCTGTGTCTGGCACAGAAGGGGCACACAGTAAGTATTAAAAACATCATTAACACCACAGACATCAGATCTGCCAGGAAAATCTCCCCATGTTGAGGGAAAAGGGCCCCTGGAGATGATCCAGCTTTTAACTTTTCAGATGAAGAACCTGGGAACAGAAAGGGGAAGCAACTTGTCCAAAGTCATCCAGCGAGTTCACATCAACAACGAAACTCAACATGGGCCGACAACCAACCTTTTAGGACTTGTGCTACGGAGTTGATGACTTTAAGGCAGCAGGAAAGTGGGAGGATGGTGGCAAGGGGGAGGGGGCCGGAATCAGCTGAATTCCTGCTGCAGGATGGGTTAACTCTGCCTTTTAAGCCAAAGCAACAGTTCTCTACGGTGATGAGATAACAGCTACCTAAGAGCTTTGCAAACTGTAAAGTGCGGGGAATTCTTACCAATAACCCGACACATTTACTGGTCCTTACCACATGCCTGGGAGTGTGTTAAGTTCTTTGTGTGTATTAAATCCTGCCAAAAGCCCCAAGAGAGAGCTACTGTTGACAGCCCCACTTTGTAGATGGGAAAGCAGGCCCAGAGAGGTGAAGTCTCTTGCTGAAGGTCACACAGCTGGGAAGAGGCACAGCTGATCCTTGAACTTGGATCCTGCTGACCCCGAACTCCCGTCTTTGACCACCACACTGAGCCGTTCTTTGGAGTGTCCCGGCTCCTGGAGCTGGGAGAAGGTCAGCAAGGTTTGTGGCTAGAGAAGGTGGCCAGGCAGTGTGCTTGCCAAGGCAGCTGGATTGTCCTGGCTGCCACCACTGCCTGGTCCACATCTGGATCTCCCGGAAGCCTGGGCAGGGCCCACCTGGCCCAGTGCGCTCCAGCAGTGGGACTCACCCCGCGCTGGATGAGGAAGCTGACACTGTCTCCTTCTAGGACGAGAAACAGAAGGCGAGGGGCTAGCCACCTCTTGCACAGAGCCCCAGGGGTCAAGACCAAAATACTCTCCTGGCCCTTGAACTCCATCCTGCCCCACATCCCCTGGGCCCCACCAACGCCCCCTCACTTCCCAGGTCATTGAGCCCCAGCCCCTGGGGGCCAGCGGGGCGGAGGCTTGGATCCACTCTGGAAACATCTGGCTCCTGAGGAGGTTCTGTGGGAGACATATCCACCCACCTTTGGGTTCTCAGCTGAGCCCAGAGCAGGCGGGTCTCTCAGAGACCATGAGCCAGGCGCCCTGTTCTCCCCCCAGCGCCCCTGGGTTGGTGGTGGGCAGACAGAAGGAGGAGCACTGTCGAAGGTGCTCACAGCGCAGCCACAGCTCCAGGATTTCCATCAAGGGTGCTCAGGGGTCACTCTGGTTGGAAAGGAAGCAGGGTGGGGCCTGAAGTTGCACTGAAATAGCACTTTGAGTGAGAATCAAGGAAAGGTGAACTGTTCAAAACCAAATATACATGAAAGGCAGACTGAGAAGGCGGTGGGGGCTGCACCCACCCCTCAGCACCACCCTGAACTTCTCAAAGGCCAGAGTCATCCAGAACCGCAGGGAGTGAGCTCTCCGTCCCTGCAGATACACAAGCCGGCAGGTGGGACTCCGGGGTTTCGTCAGATGTTCTCTATGACCGCTGTGTGGCATGTTCACTGGGTGGGGGTTCCTGGAGCCAGAGCTGAAAGCCAGCTGCACCCCGCTCCCCAAGCTGGGCGTCCTCCTGGAGGAAGGGACATCTTTCCTACTCAGGCAAAGGCACGGGTTCAGCTTCCTGGTCTCGAGTCAGTAACAGAAATGGAATCCAAGAGACCTACAGAGTAAGGACATTTATTATTCCACACAACAGCAAGTCACGGGCAGGCTTCGAGGTCGGCTGGTCCCATGACTCAGAGATGTCCCCCAGGACGCAGGTCCAGTCCGTCTCTCTGCTCCACCCACGCTGACACTGGCTTTGTCCTCGGGCGGGTCACAAGCTGGCCGCAGCAGGCCCACGCGTCCCATTCAGGCGACGTGATGCAGCGGGAGAGGAGAGACCATCCTCCTACGTCACTGTCCTGCAAGTGAGGAGACTTCTCCCAGAAGCCCCTTGGCCGACGTGGTCTTACATTTCATTGGCCAGAACTGGGTCACATGCCCATGCCGGAACCAATCACTGTGGAGGGATGGGCTTGCATGATTGGCTTAGACTAATTACAGGAGACTGAGGGCGGTTGGCCTCGCTGTCCGCTACAGCAGAGAAGACCGTGGTTCCCTGAGGCGCGTGGCTCTCTGCTCTGGAAATCCAGGTCTCCTGATTCTTCTGTATTAAAAGGCACAGAGTAGACCCCCCCCAAACATTGCAGACTCAGAGCAGCTGCATTCGTGACTCCAGGTCTCAGAAGCACATCCCACCCCCGCCCCTGCTGCTGACCAACCTTCCTTGGTCCTCTGCTGACGTCTGCTTTACTGAGCTGCGTCCAGCGATTCTCCAGCACGTGCCCAGTTCCCCGTTTGGCGTTGGTTCTGCTAACGTCCTAATGCCGAGAAAGCACCTCAACCACGGCTTTCTTTCCCTTTCCCTGCCCCCTCTTTGATCCCTACCCTAGAAGGCCTTGTGGGAACAAAGTCTCTGGTCTCTGAAGCTTTCCCCTTAGCCTCAGACGGTCCCCATGCACATCAAGATGAGTCTTGGAAAAACAATCAGGAGAACTCTCAGGTTCCTTTAACCATCTTTCTCTTCTCCCAGCCACACCACTTTTTATTATGAAACTTTTCAAACATACCGAGAAGAGTGATGGATGCCAATATTTACCCACTACCCACACTCGACAGCTGTTCCCATTTGCCATATTTGCTTTGTATATCTGTGTTTATATATTTGTTGATCCATTTGAAAGTAAGTTGCAGGTGTGTTGACAAACCACACACAAATGCGTTCATGGTGTCTGCTAAGAATGAAGACTTTTCTCCTTCAGAACCCTCATGCTATTAGCACACCAAAGAAATTTAATATCATCTTTAATATCCAGCCCCTATTAACATTTCCCAGTGATGCAGCCATCAGTGGGATTCATTTGAATCTGAAAAGAAAGTAAATTTCTTTGAGCCTCTGAGCAGTTAATGAGGTTGCTCTAAAATGACCAAAAATACATTGAAAAACACATGCAATTTTCCTAGCCAAGTCTTCCTTATCCTCTTCTTTACCCCCACTTACGTCTCTCAAAGTGATTTTTTTTTTTTTAGGTCATACATAGGGCAGAAACCAGATGACATTGTAATCTGCAACTCAAGTGCCTCGTCCTGGGATGGCTCTGGGTCTTGGCATGAGATGATATATTGCTAGTGTCCAGCAGCTCGCTTGGAAGTGGGTTCCGTTCCTCCTCCTTCGCGTTTGCTGGGTCAGATTCTCTTGACTTGGAATAATCCCCCAATGACTGCTGGCCGTCTGCTTTGTCTGTCCTCCGACGCTGAAGCAATCGTTCCTCCAAGTGAGGTTTCTCATTAAGTTGTGTCGACTGACCCTTTTCGGGGAAGTGGCCGCAGGGTCTGTGGCCATAAAGAAGTGGAGGCCTCAGCCAGACAGAGAGCAGATGCATCTGTTTTCCAAACAGATGTGTGAGACAGCGATGATTCCATTTTCTAGACTCACAGAACAAACAACAGCAATTTCTTATTTCTTCTTGTAGGCTCGCAAGCACCTCCAGGACAATGTTGAATAATTGTTATTATTGAGACAGCTAATATTTATAGAGCAGTTGCTATGTACCAGGTGTGGCTTAACCTATCCTGGTGGGTTGGAGTAGTGTGGGAGACTGAATAATGGCCCCTCAAAGATATCCATGTCCCAATCGTTGGAGCCTTTGAATGTTACCTTATATGGCCAAAAAAGGACTTTACCCATCTATCCATTCACTTGTCTTTCTATCCATCCTCTCCTCCTCCTCCACTTTTCTAACCATCCATCCACCCGATCATCCATCCATCCATCTATCCTTCCATCCACCATTTATCCATCCATCTGTCTTTTCATCCATCAACAGACATTGTTGATCTTAAGTGTGGGATATTTAAGTATGGGATACTTAAGAATGGGATATTAAGTATGGGTTTGAGGGGTGCAGGGGAGGAGAACATAGACACAACTGCTATGGTGGGCAGCAGGAGGAAACCCAGGCCGGGAGGCCAGGGTATATGCAGGGGAGGTCATCACAGGCCAAAGTACAGGCAGTTAAGGGGAAGTCAAAAGGGTCCTGACAGTCACAGGCAGCAAAACTAAAAGGAATTTGGGAGCAGGGGAAGCTTGAGCGTCAGTGCAGGCAGCTGCTGAGCACAGGAAGCTCTGATAGTAGGAGCTAGGGTTCTAGGACATCAGGGAGGAGGTGCAGCTACATGTGAGTGGGGAGCTTTGCAATAGTTAAGAAGAAGAAGTCAGGGCCCCAGACAGGGGGCTTAGGTGTAACAAGCAAGAAAGAAACTCAAGTCACCATTAATTAGAGCACGAGGTGGGGAGAAAAGGCTCAGAAACAAGATATAAGGAAACTCAGGTACTCAAGGTCAACCTGGTGCCAAGGTCACAGCTGGTGCCCAAGGTCAACCTGATGAGTAGCCCAGACACTAGTGCTGAGACCCCAGGGGCCTGGGCTAGATCACTGGCCCTGGGCGAGACAGGCAGGGATGGCCTTGCTAAGCGGGTCCAGTGGCACCAGCTGTGGGCAGACAAGAGCAAAGAGGAGGACCAGGCTGGGCGTCATAGGGACTGGGCAAGGCTGTGAAGAAGCACGGATTGGTTCCGTGTGCTTGTGTTTCCACCTGGCTGTTGAATTCAATTCCGCATGTGTTTAATGAGACCTTACTGTGTGCTGGGCAGTAGGAACACACCACAAATCAGACACAGCTCCCGACCTCTGGGAGCTTGCTGTCTAGTGGGGGAGGCAGATTCATAGAAAATCATATGAATTGGCTAGGGCTGGGTGCTGTGGGACATCAGTGAGGCTGTCTGACCTGGCGGGGTGGGTGGGACGAGACACCTCTGCAGAGGACAGAGCAGGTGCAAACTGGAAACAGTGTGAGCAAGGTGTGTGCAGAGGCGCCCAGCCCTGCCTGTGCAGTAGACCCACCTGGGTGCTGCTAAGAATATAGATGCCGGGACCCCACCGGGAGAGATCCCAATGCTACTGACGAGGGGAGGGCCTTGGGCATCCGTGTTTAACACAGTCTCCTGCTATGATGCCAATGTGGAATCAGATTGGAACCACTGGCTTCAGGAGTAGGGGCCTGACCCAGCCTTGGGGGGCCGGACACATGAGGGCTTCCTGGTAGTGGTGATGTCACTTCACACGAGGTGTCTGCTTTCTCTTCTACCCAAACCAGAGGTGGCTGAGCCTCTGGGTCACAGAGGTCCAGGAAGCCTGGGGACCCTTTGCTTCTCACCCTCCAGCACTTCAGCAGAGGCTGGCTGGGGGGCACAGTTAATGGTTTCAGAGTTGGGTGCTCTGGCCTCCCCCCGGGTGGTGGGCACCTGGGAGCAGGCATGAAATCTTATACTTTTTATCCTCCGCAGGAAACAGGCAGGCACTTTGTGAGTCTCGAGGGTTCCAAAAACTGTCGTGCGAGCAGATGAGCGAACTGCAGAGTAAAGCGATGCTCCTCGCACTACTGGGGGTAGGCCCAAGAGGGTGCATTTCTAATCAGCTCCCAGGGCCCCTGACGGTGCTGGCTGTGGACCACACTTTGAGTAGTGAGGGTGCAAACTAGTCTTCTTACCACTTGATGGGAAGTTTTGCTGGATGTTTTGAGTGGGTCTTAAAAGAAAAAAGATGGTTCCGGAGGTGGACTGGTCCCATGATGCATGGATGATCACAAACAAATACTTCAGTGGGGGAGAAAACACTGTGGTGACAGGCAGGTGGCCCCAGGGGTCCTGGTTAGGACCCAAGATTCACCTCAGTTTTAATCTCACCTCCCACACACCCTGCCCCACGGCAGCATTTGCTGTGACTCCACGTCTATCAGCTCTCTGAACCCAAGACTAAGATTCAAGAACAGCACAGTTCTTTAAAAATTGTGTTTGAGTTCCTCTTATATATTACATAGTATTCTATCGAGGGGTTTATGTTTCAAAAATGATGTAAAATAGAATCAGAGTAAAGTATCAAGACATTTTTTTCAGAATGAATGAATGAGGTTTAATGGAATTCGACAAGAGAGACACCAGAAAGAGCGTTTGGTTTTAAGTGTGTCATAATGATTATTTAGGAGGGAGGGGTGAGAGTGAGAGAGAGACCGGTGAGGCAGGAACTAGATATGAGAAGGTGAGAAGAGGGACCTCACACTTCTGGTGAGGGGACAGCCCGTAATGACTTCTGCTCTTTTAAGAAATTACCTAAAATATGAGAGTTTCTGCTGCCCAAAGGCAGATTTCGCTAGCTGGATCATTTCATTACTTTTGGTTTTTCATTTGCCTTTGTGGCTGGGATCTGGTCCTCTGGCATGCTGAAATTTGCCACTAGAACCTACTTTTTTCATGGTAACATCAAACCCAATTTCACCTTGTTCTGAAAGCAGCTCTTTCCTGTGAATTTAGGCGGTGGGTCCCTTGTTGGAGGAGCTCGTGTCCTCTGGGAGTCTTTCTGTCTCTGGGGTCTTCTGCCCTGTGTGGTCCAGCGATCTGCGCTGTTACTCTGGCTCCTTCTGGCTCCAGCAACCCCATTCCTTCTCACATTGAGGCTCATCTGTCTCTATGGCAACACTGTAAATCTGGAAGTCAGATGTCAAAAATTCCAACCTTCCAGAAAGTAGCCGTGAAAACTAAAATGAGGACGAAAGCCTCAGAGCCACGTATGTGACCTGAAGACCAGGTGTCCAAGCCCTTGCCCTGTAGTCGGGATGAAGGACTTCTGGTTTTTGCTCAGACCTTATTAATCTCAGTCTACGCACAGTTCTAACCTTCTTGTTGTAAGTGTTCTCGGGCCATGGCGGTTTGTCATGCTGCCAGAGATGGGCCAGCTGGGAGCTGCTGGGGAGAGGACAGCTGTGCATTCAGGACAGTGGGGACGACAGACACCGGGGCACGTCACGTCCACGAAAATGGTGTGTGCACTTTGATAGACCTGCTTTCTCTGTCAGTAGACTCTCCGGATTAGACTGGGGAACAGAAGGACACAAGGGGGAATTTTCACAGCTTTATATAATTATTAAAGTAGAGAGATTACGCATGGTGTTTTTGCTTTTTGTGTATTTTTTCAAAAAACATTTTAATGGACGAGCTGTCCTCTCCAGGGCCATGGGAAGGGGCTTTCTCCTCCTGCCTCACTTTCTGCCCCGAGTGTGCCGGGCCTCCTCCTGCCTCAGCGTTTAGACGAGCTGTTTCCTCGGCCAGGAGTGCTCCTGCCCTGGGCCTGCGCGTGGCTGCACCTCTGCATCAGGCTGGTCTCGGCCTGACGTCGCCCACAGAGAGACCCGCCCCCGGCGCCTGCCCTACTCCCAGCCTGGTTATCTTCCCCCGGTGCCTCCCATTCTGAGAGGATTCCTTGCTGTTGTCTGACCTCCCCCCACCAAACACAAGCTGCCCGAGGGCTGGAGCCCTCGGCCTGGAATGACGCCTGGCCGGTGACAGGTGGCCAGTGACTGTTACCCACCCCGGATGGCTTCAGCACCGCCACGCACGGTCCGGGAAGGTCTGTGTTCCTCCGACTCAAGGGTGGCCACCAGTTAAGACCATGACCATCTGGGTTCACGTCCTGGCCTTGAGGCTTGTTGGGTGCCCTTGGGTGAGTTTCTTAACGTGCCCATGCCCTTTATCTGTGTAATGGGGACAAGGCCAGGACCTCGTATAGTGTCATAGGATTAAATGAATTAATGTATGAAGACACTTAGCACAGCCCCTGGCACGTGGTGAGCTCCTCCTCTGGCTATGATCACTGCTTCTAAGATGATAACCACTACCATCACTACTACTACTATCACTACTATCACTATTACTACCAGTACTACTATCACTATTACTATGACTACTACTATAACTATTACTACTGGTACTGCTATCACCAGTACTACTAGTACTACTATCATTACTACTGCTGCTGCTGACACTATTACTACTAGTGCTTCTATCGCTATTGCTGGTATTGCTATCTACTATTACTAAGAGTACTAGTACCACAACTACTAGTACTAGTGCTAGTACTACCGTGGCTACTATTACTATCACTAGTACTACTGCTTCTACAATTTCTACTATTGTGAATACGAATGCCTTTGTCCCACTGCCACTGCCCTGCCTCTCTTTACGACTCCTTCAGCTGCTGTTTCTACTCCCTCTGCTAATACTGCTTCTGTTCCTGCTACTGCTGTCTCTGCTAACACTGCTTCTATCTCTGCTCCTATTACTACGACTGCAGCTGCTGTCACTACTCCCACTGTTTCTATTATACCGCATGACTACTTCTACTGCTACAATTATTGCTACTAATTAAACGATCACCCCTTTGTTACCATTATTACTCTTGGGACTGTTACTACTGCGATGGTGACTACTGTTCCACTGTTAGGACTGTTCCTTGCAGGTGTGGGCTGAAATGCTCATCCAGCGCCCTCTTAGGCGGCATCCTTTGCGTGATCTTGCCCTGAGTCTTTCTTCGACACCAGCCTCTCTGAGCCTCTGTCGACTGTCCTGGGATCTTGGAGTGGGCTCCTTTAGGGACAGCCCAGGGGGTCTGCCTGGCATGCCCGTTGCTCATTGTGTGGGGTGATCTCCCCTTGAACCTGAGTTCAGCTTCATGGCAGGGCTGGTTTTATGTCACGTAAACTCAGACTTGCCGCACCTGTTTCCCTACATTGGGACCCCCTTTACCTGTGGACCCACTTTGACCTTTGGTCAGGCACTCACGCAAACCGCCAATCCCTCGGTCATAAAAATTCTGTGTGTCGAGTTTCTGTTCAGGGACAGTTTGGATTTATTCAAGCCAATAGTGTTCATTATACAATACAAGGTTTGAAGTCTCTTTATTCCTCCTAATCCCCAATATTTGGGCAACATTTGCAGGTAAAATATTCCTGTAGAGGGGTGTCTCTGAGTCAGTGAGGGACGGATGTGAGGTTACTGAGATGTTGCAGCTGAGAGCTCTCGGTGGAGCGCCTGACACGGATGTCCCGCAGCTGTCCGCTATAGAGCCGAGAGCCCTTGAGAACAGGCCAGGGTCTTCATTTCCGTCTTTCCAGCCTTGGCGCAGTGACTGGCACGCAACAGACGGAATGAATGAATGAAGACATGCAGAGCTGAGCCCAACAGTGGGGCAGGCGCAGTGTGGTTTTCTGTCTTGCTCACTCTGCTCTGGCTTCAAGGACGCCCTCCATCCTCAGCTAGGACAGCCTAGGTGCCTGCCCTCCCTCTCTCACACCTCACTCTCAGGGGTCCTAGCATCAGCCATTTACATCTCAATGTGATTTAATCAACCCAGCACTGCCTTTAGAGCAACTCCAGCGGGCGCCTGCCCTTTACTTCAGGACGAACCAGCTCTTAATGAAGGGATTTCAGGCGAGCAGGTATGAGGGCTGTTTAATTAAAACGTGCCAGTTGGACCTCACCCCTCACGGTCCTGTACAGACCTAAGACCGCAGGTGCCGCTTTGTAGGGAACCTCAGACCGGCGTCGCCATCCATCGTGGTCAATGTTTAACAAAGGGCTCACGGCCAGCCTCAAGGTGAGGGGCTCTTGAGAGTTCCACATTCCCTGCAAACTGAACTCATAAAAGTGCCTCGTTTCTTTTTCTTTATCAGACCACACCTTGGGCTTCCCTTCCTCCTTCTGACCTTGACATAGATGTGCTCCTCAAGGGGCAGCCTTGCTCCTCTCTCCCTCATTCCATTGGCTCTCCCACTCTAGAGCCACTGCCAGCTGGCCTGTACGGCACTCTTGTGTGATGGGAAAAAGGCCCCCTGACTGGGAAGATAGGCTAGAAAAAGGCACCCCCTCTGGGAGAATGCAGACCGGCAGGCCTAGGGCTTGGCAAGCTCACTGCAGCGCCTTTTGTGCAAAGAAAAAGAGCCTCTTGCTTCAGACAGGGCAGCATCCAAGCTGTAGATTTAGCTCCACTTCAAAGCCAGGTGCTTTGTGCAGTGCACAAACCGCACCACTGTATGTGGCAGCCCTGCTTCAAACCCTGATCCGCTGGCTTTGAAAACTCATTGGCGTCATCTCTTGCCAGCCATGCAGTTATGTTCCTCCAAAATACCTGGATTGCTAAACTGCAGTTGGAAAGATAAAGTCAAAAAGAAAACCAATGACATGGAATCAAATATCCTCAAACCAAATTTCTGGGTGGCATTCTGTTTCCCAAACAAACCAAATTTGTAAGTGTTAAATCCTGCTCCTGTAAATGAACGTCCCCCTGGTTCACTTTCTCTGAACAGCTTAGGGAACACTGTTTCCGTGTGGCCATCGTTTGAGTCCAGGAGTTTTATGATATGCAAACTGTACTTTAAAACATTCCTCCCGACACTTCCTGGCTTGAGATGTGATATCCGGCTGGTGCTGCTCCCAGTGCTTCATTGTCATGGGTGTCAGCAGAAGGCTTCCTTGCTGCGTGGCCTGTCACAAATTATTGAAGGCTTGAAGGCACTCTCTCTTGAGCCTCGACTGTTGGATGTCCCTGTAGAGACAGAGTGAAGTGTAAACAGATGCACAGCAACAGTGGTTTTCAAAAAATTGGACTATAGCATAAAAAACTGAGGATCTCAAAGCCGGAGCTGCAGAGGGGTGCCACTGGGTCAACACTGGCCCTCATCCCTTCATCCAGACGCGCCCCCAGGGCTTGAAAGCCCCGCTCGTCTTGCTTTCTTCCCTTCCTTCTCTGCAACATCCAGTCACTGGCGGGACCCCTCCTCGTTCACTGTGCCCTCCCGTCCCACACCTTCCTGCTCCCAGTGTGCTGCAGCTGCCGCCTCAGCTCCCACCCCTTCTCACTTGTCTTCCCTTCTCTCTGAATCCTTTCCCTGCTACACGTTAGCTGAATCACAGTGTTTAGATGGGAGTTCACACCCTGCCACCACCATTTGTCGTTGATGCTGATGACTTTGGGGGAATGGCTTCGCCTGCACGCCTCACCCGTAAAACGGAAAGAATGATAGCGCCCACTTCCCAGAGCTGTGCAAGGATCAAGTGAGATCGCGTATGCACACTGGTTATAAAAGTGCTGGGCACGGAGTAAAAGCCTAATCAAACAGCCATTGCTACTTTTATTACCACTTCTCATTTTTGTAGGATATTCAGCATCCAGTTTAGTGTCTTGCATATACTAGGTGTATAATAATATTTTCCTTTTATTGTTTTTTAAGGGAAAACACATACAAACATAAGAAGCACACACAAGAAATATATGCATGTTGCCAAAAAATTTAAAGGATAGAGAAATATAGGAAGTGAAAAAGTGGAAGCTTCCTCCTTCCTTGCATTTCCAAGCCAAAGGTAACCCATCCTAGTGGTTTGCTAGGATCCTTCTGGGAGTGGGTATGTGTTTTGTTTTTACTAAAGTAGGATGATACTAAATGCATTGCCCTGAGACTTGTGGGATCCAGATTCTGCATATGGAGGAGCACTGACAGTTTCTTAGTGGCTGCTTTTTCATCCCCGTGATGGGGACCTGAAATTGGCCTACTTTGGACAAGCCCTGTGACTGGGATTCCTGCCCATGGGATTTCAGAACGATGCCTTATTTTCCTGGTTGCTCTCAAATGGTGACACCTTTCCCCATTACAGAGGAGATGATGAGGCTGACATGGGCTTGAATTCCTTCCAGCAAATCCTCAGCATGGAGACTCCGAGGCAGAGGAGGCAGCTTTGCTGCTTTGGGTTAACCCTCCACAGCACGACCCTAGGCTAGGACTGGAGGAATTGAGACCTTGGTCCCAGCTTTCTCTTCAGGGCTACATGCAGGAGCAATTCTGGCTGAGAATAACTCTGAAAGAGCTTCCGAATCGGTATAAAAACAGTTATTTTGCAAAAGGGCAAAACTGAAAAAAAAAATTGTTTTAAAGAGCCTTACAGTTACAGAAATGTGTCGCCTAAAATACTTCGTAACGGTTTGTGGGAATGTTCTGAGCCACATTATGAAAGAAGGACTCTGGGCAAGAGTTTTCAAGGGTAATCTCAAAAACCAACGCTGAACCCTAAGAGCGTGCCCGACCCACCCTGGAGATGTCACAACACACAGCTCTCAGGGCCACCCCGAGGCTGGACCCACAGGGACCCGGCCATGGTCTTCCAGCTTCATGGTGGGAGGGACCAACGAAGGATTCATTCTGGGAGCAGCTGGCGCCTCCGCGTGCCCCTCTGGCATGCTCTCTCAAAAGCTGGAATCTTAAAGGAAAGTTTTGCACTTTGATTAAGAAGAAAAAAAAAAGTCCCCCCACCACTTCCTCAATTGTCACAGCTCTTTCACCACTGGGAATGGCGAAGATTAGGTAAAAATAGACACGGTCATGATTTGTTACTTAGCAAGGAGTATGAGGGGCATGCTCAAGCTGATTCTCCTGAATTTAGACTTTATCCCTTGGCTGTCCCGAGCTTGTCCTGGAGATCCGAGCCCCGCTCTTCTGCATGGGCCCACGTGCCCTCTCCTTCCTCCCGAGTCCTGCTCGGCCTTGCTCTCAGAGCTCTCCTGGTGTCTCTCTTCCTCTCTTACTTGGAGAGATTAAAGTTGAGCAGCAAATTCCCAATGTCTGTGGGTGCGTCAGCGGGGGACGCAAGGCAGGGCCAAGCTGTTTGATAAATTCCGGAACCTTAGCGTTGCATCTGTAATGGGGGCTCCTAACGCATGCTCCTTCCTGACCTTGTAGAAACACCTCCGATTACCCTGCTAACATGGTGTCCGAGGAGGATGGATGCTTTCTCTGCTACACTGTGGTGGGGTCGGCCCCTCCCCATCAAGACTGGGGAGCTGGGCCATACGGTGGCTGTGTGACCTGGGCCATGTGAGTAACCTTTCTGAGCTTTAGTTTCTGCATCTTTAAAACAGGGACAGGAATCCTAGCCCTCCCGAATTCATAGGGTTGGCGTGAGCCTCTGGGGAGATGGCAGGTGACTGCACTCTGTGCTGGCTGCACAACAGCTACGGAATGCTCACCGCGTCTGAGAATGGCTCTGCTCAGCACACATCGCGGCGTGTCCTAAAGATTGTTAATTTCTCTCTCTCCGTGCTGTTTCATCCTGATGTGTGTAGTCCCTAGCATGGTGCCTGCTCCATAAGAGGACCTTGATAAGTGTTTGCTAACTGAAGACTGACGGCTGGAGGCCTTGGGTTTAATACTCATTCACTACGCAGCACCAAGAGAGCTTACCAGCTTCCCAGGCATGGTGCTGGGTACTGGGTAAGCAAAGAGACATGCATGAAGATGGACAACCAGTGACCAAACAGATGAATGTAGAATGGCAACCTGAAAGAAAACAAATAGGGTGTCCTCTGGAGCAAGGGGGCACCTAGTTCAAATGAGTGCTCTGGGTGGGCTCTCCTTGAGGGGATCCATTTAGGCTGCATCCTGGAGGATGAGAAGACAGCAGCTGGAAAGTAAAAAGAGTTGTGTTGGAGGTGGGGGAAGGGCTGTCCAGGAAGACAGGACAGCCGGTGCAAAGGCCCAGGGGACTGCAGGTGCTTGGTGTGTGCAAGGGAACGAGAAAGCTGGTGTGGCAGGAGGGGTGCTGAGAGATGGACTGGTTTACTCCTGACTAGACCTTTCCTAGACCAGGGTTAGGAAACCCCACTGTGTTCATCACCTGTACACAAGTTGTCCAGCCCTTCACGGGATACTGAGCTGTTTTAATGCTATGGCAGGAAAGCTGGTTTTCATTGAAGGCTCACAAAGAAACACCATGTTCTACATCAAGCCAGTTACCTTGAGGGAAAATAGCTAAAGCTACGCAGAGAAACTTCCCCGTAGCAAAGGGACGCTTATTTATCTTTGACAAACTCACATATGTAGCACTTACTATGTGCTTGGTGTCGCCGTATGAGCTGTGAATGTGAACCGATGTAATCCTCCCAACAGCTCTGTAGGAGTAGGTACCATCACCATTATCATCACCACCATCATTATCACCATCACCACCATCATCATCACCATCATCATCACCACCATCATCATCATTATCATCACCACCATCATCATCATCATCACCATCATTATCACCATCACCACCATCATTATCACCATCATCATCACCACCATCATTATCACCATCACCACCATCATCATCACCATCATCATCACCACCATCATCATCATTATCACCACCACCATCATCATCATCATCACCATCATTATCACCATCACCACCATCATCATCACCATCATCATCACCACCATCATCATCATTATCACCACCACCATCATCATCATCATCACCATCATTATCACCATCATCATCATCATCACCATCATTATCACCATCATCATCATCATCACCACCATCATCATCATTATCATCACCACCATCATCATCATCATCACCATCATTATCACCATCACCACCATCATTATCACCATCATCATCACCACCATCATTATCACCATCACCACCATCATCATCACCATCATCATCACCACCATCATCATCACCATCATCATCACCACCATCATCATCACCGCCATTACCATCATCATCATCATCACCATCATCAATGCCACCACCACCACCATCACCACCACCATGATAACTATCATCACCATCACGGTCACCATCGTTGGCATCACCATCACCACCATCATAATCATCATCACCGCCATTGTCACTGACATCATCGTCACTATCACCACCATCACCATCATCACCATCACCATCATCATCATCATCATCACCATCACCATCACCACCATCACCATCACCATCATCACCATCATCATCACCATCACCATCATCATCACCATCACCATCATCATCACCACCATAATCACCATCACTCACCATCATCATCAAAGCTACCACCACTATCACCACCACCACCGTCACCATCATCATCATCACCACCATTATTATCATCAACATCATCATCACCATTTTATTGATGAGGGAAGAGATGCCTAGAGATGCCCAGTAAGTTGCTCAAGGTTTGTGTGGTTGGCAGAATAATGACTCCTCCCCCTAAAGAACCTGTAGATATGTGACCTTACATGGCAAAAGGGACTTTGCAGATGTAGTTAAGGATCTTGAGGTGAGGAGATTTTTCTGGGTGATCCAGGTGGGCTCAATGTAACCACAAGGGTCTTTATAAGACGGAGGCAGGCAGACTCTCTTTATAAGAGAGTCAGAGAAAGAGACGTGAGGACAGAAGCAGAGTCAGAGAGAGATTGACTCTAGGCTGCTGGCCTTGAAGATGGAGGAAGGGGCCGCAAGCCAAGGAATGTGGGTGACCTCTAGAAGCTGGAAAAGGCAATGGAACGGATTCTTTCCTAGGGCCTCCAGAAGGAACACAGCCCGGCTGACACCTCGATTTTAGCCCAATAAGACAGTGTCAGACTTCTAACTTCCAGAACTGTGAGAGAATACATTTGCATTGTTTTAAGCCACGAAATTTGTGGTCAGATGTTATGGCAGCAACAGGAGCTGAAGGGACAGTCTTCAAGAATGTATAAGAGAGTGACTTTAAGGACAGACTCACTGTGAGACCATGGTCACCTGGTGTCCAAATGCACCAGGGCCGACCCCCAGGCCCACGGTGCCCACCCTCACTGCCTCTCTCCTGGCGTCTTTGCATCTCCCCTCTGCTGGGCAGATCCTGGGCTGGGCCTTAAGTGGGAGAAGGCCGTGTTGTGGCCTCATGCTGCGCTGCCCGCAGCCCGTGCTCAGCCAGTCTGGAAGCTGACTTCTGAATTACGACCAAGTAGGATATTGGAAAAGTGACTTTTGCTGGTGTCTGAGCAGACAGAGCAAAACCAAAGAAAACAGACCCAGCAGGCTTTGACAGCAGCCCACCAGCCCTGCCTCTTCCCGCCCAGGGAAGGAGGCCGCTTTTGCTCACAAAGGTTGAGAGCAATGTACTCCTTGGCACACAGCTGGTCAGACCCGAATCTTTCCCATGAAAAAGGCGGCGGGACGACAGAGAGAAACAAGAGGCTGAGGGGCAGAGGGCGGAGGAGAAAGGCCGTGCCACCCGGAGAACCTGGTCTGAGCTGGAGGGACACGGGGTGGCCATGGCATGTCACGCCGGCCGGTCGGACACGCTGTGTGGGGCTTGGATGGTGACTCGTCGGCCGCGGTGGCCTCTGTGATTCTGCAAAGCCCCTAGAGGCGCTGACGGGCCTGTGGGTGCTGGGCCCAGGGCCTCGGTGGGGTGGGAACCCACCAGCTCCAGGAAGAATCTGAAGCAGAGGAACTTGGCAGAAACCCAACTTCTCTAAAAATATTAAAAGCCCGTGGCCCACAGAGGCCGGATTTTGAGGCCCCACGGGCCCGACAGCCGGGTCCCTGACCGTTGAGACGCGGCGCAGTCCTGGCATTGAGCAATCGGGCTCTGCCTGGCTCTGTACCCACTGCCTGCTGGCCGGCCCTGCCCTGCTCCCACGGAAGGAGAGGCCAGGAGAGGAGAGGAGAGGCAGCTGCCGGTGTGCATGAGTGCGCATGTGGATGCACACGAGGCTGTGTTGTGCGTGTGTGTGCATGTGGACATGTGTGTGCACATGGCAGTATGTGTGTGCATGTGACTGTGTGGATGTGTGTGTGTGTGGATGTGTGTGTGTGCACGTGTGGCTTCATGTGCCAGTGTGTAGGCCAGTGAGTGGATCCCACAGCCCTCCTAGAGGCTGGGGTCCCAGGCTGCCCCCTGGGTGGCCTCTTCTCCAAGGACACTCAGAAAAACCCTCAGCTGGGCCCCCACATAGATCCTGGGCTGCTGCGGTCTGTGGGGGACAGATAGTAGGAACAGAATAACTAATTTATTGAGCTCTTCCTGTGTGCCGGGCCCTGTTCTAAGTCCTTCAGAGTACCAATTCGTGTGACCCACAAGTCTATGAGATAAAAACTACTTTTAGCCCCATTGTGTGGAGCAGAACTGAAGTCCAGAGAGTTGAAGTCATTTTCCCGCTGCCACACAGTGATGGAACAGAGAGAAAGCCTGGACCCAGGGCTGAGCCCTAACACTCCATTCCACTGCCTTGTGGGAGAGGAACAGTTGGAGCCACCCAGCCCGGTGTGGCCTCAGCAAGGTGGCCGCTTCCTCTCGCCCCCATTTGGCCTGTGAGGTGGCCCCTTGGGGCTTCTAAACACTCTGATGACTTTGCAGGGAGGCCTCCTCCTGAGGCCTGAGAGGGTCTTGGCCGCCAGGCTTGAGGCTCGGGAGCTGAAGGCATTTAGGGATCGCAAGCCATGTGGGGGCGTGAAAATCGCTGGAGTGGGGTTGAAATATTTGTCCACCGTCTCTAGAGTCTTGTCCCCTCTGGATGCTCCAGGGCGTCTTGCTGAGGCCTTCAACTCCGGGAGGAGCTCAGAATCCATATGTGGGTGGGTCCACGTGGGGCCGCTGTGAGGCTCCAGGGTGTACAGGAGATGGCTGCCCTTCCCTCCTGCCGCTCCCCGCTGGTCAGGGCTCCTGGCTGCGCCGGAAGGGCAGCAGGGCGAGCTCTGTTTTCCTTCCTGGTGTCTCACTGTGCGGCGATTCAAAGCTGACTTTCCGCAACCCCTGTCACGGCTCATCCCACACAGGGTGGAGCCGTGTGGGGCGCTGGCCGTGGAGTGGGAGTGTGGTCCTGTCACCCTCAGGGTCTCTGCCCTCTGTGCCCAGAAAGGAAAAGCACGTCCTTGCTTCCCTGGACCCTCGCCACCGTTCTTCTGGGGCTGTCCGGCAGCAGTCACTTGCATGACGGGGTGAATGACACAGGTGGCCCCAGCTCCTGGTGTACCAGGTGAGAATAGAGGCCCCAGCTTGGAGGGGTCTGCAGTGTAGCGGCCCTGAGCCTAGGCCCTGGAGCCCCGCTGTGAGGCTCACCTTCCAGCCTCCCCACTTTCTAGCCATGAGACTTGCGGATCCTCTTGGTGCCTCAGTTTCCCCATTAGGGACGTGGGGGTGGTAACAGCCTCCAGCTCGTTGGACAGCTGTGAGGAGTGATGTGTTACTCGTGTGACATTCTTGGCACCATGGTGGCATGCAGTAATTGTGCCCTGTGTGTAGCTGTGATCGTCACCTTCTCAAAGGAGGGTTGAGGGTGTTCCGAGCTCTGGCTTGGCCAGGACTTGATACCTATCGTCAGTCCCACCATCCATCGCATTCTGCAGATGGGGAAATCAAGGTTCGCATGTTCGGACCCGAGAATGGCTTATATACTGAGCCCTCTTTCTCCTCTTCTACCGTCTGTAATGTTGAGGAAGCCAGAGTGCCCTAAATGATTGTAGAAAATAAAGTGCAGACTCTTGGCACAAAGCCCGATGTGTTCTGCCCTGAAGAGGGTGCCCCACAATTGTCCCAGCTCACCCTGGGCATGTCTTCAGACCTGCTTCTTTCTGACTGTTGAGGTGAAGTCTGGAGCACAATGTGGAGCCAGCAGGGCTGCTAAGACCTTCCAGAAGCAGATGGTGTGGAGGTTGGGTCCCAGGCTCCGGCATCAGAGGCCTTGGGTACAAAGCCTGGCCTTGCTCATGTCGCTCTGGTAGATGACTTAACCATGCTGCCTCAGTTTACCTATCAGTATGGGGCCTTGTGAGTACGGGTTAACCTCTTGCATGGGCAGATAACCAACCCTTAATCCACGTGAGTTATTGTCATTACCTTGATCAACCCTCTCATTTTTCAGATGGGGAAACTGAGACCTGGAGAGAGGAAGTGACTTTTATGAGCACCATCTGCTCTTATCAGCAACGTGACTGACAGAGCTGAGACAAAACCTTATTCCTTTAAACGGAGGGAGTTTTGCTTTAGGGTCTGTTTCTCAATCATCAGAGCACAGCTGGGTGAAGGCAGCTCATGTGCTCGTCAACAAGCCCTTGGAGAGATGGGTGGTGGCCTCGCGTCTCCTGGCCAGGCTGCCCTCCCCCGCTGTGTCCTCGCCGCCTTCCACGGCAGCTCCGTGATCACTCTGGTCCTGGTCCTGGTGAGAGCGAGCCACAGCTGTGTGGCCTTGGGAACCGTGCCTAACCACTCTGGGTCTCAGTTTCCCCATCTGCAATCCACCCGCCGTGCCCTGCACCGTCAGACTTGACCATGCCTGCACTTGGAAATAGAGGAACGTTTTCAAAGAATTTTCTTTGAGGCCACATCTGCCTGTAGAAAATACGCTGAGAAAATTACACAACCGGACCATATTGACCGTTCTCTTGAATTCCTCCAGCAAGTTCTTTTTTCCTTGACCTGTGAGTTAGAGACAGTAAGCATTTATTTATTTTATAACCTAGAGTAACTTTTCTTCTGATTCCAGGTATAACATGGGCTCAAGGCAGAAAACCTGGAAAGCACAGGAAAACACAAAGTTGGAGGGAAAAAGAAGAAAAACACGTGGTGGGGATTAAAAAAAAAACCCAAAAAAACAAAAAGAAAGTGAAAAATGAAAGTCAAATACACATTTAGAACCGGATACGGAGCTCCCATAAAGCCTCTGTGTTTCCTGGGAATGCTGTCCTTCTCCTGGCTCTAATGAGCCATAAATCTCAGGGTGTGGCCCTCCCAGAAGCTATCGTGGAGCCTGCTGGAGGAAATCTTTGTTTTCTAGAACCTTCTCCTGCACTCCAGATGCCTGCTTCTCTGTGAGGTGGATGGGTGTGGATGGTGCCCTGGTCTGGCCCCTCTCACGTGTCCAGCAGCAGACCAGAGAGGTCACGGGTGCTCCGGACTCGAACTGCCTGGCCTGGCCCCCTTTCAACACCACCAATTTTCTGAAAGAGTTTCCTAACCCCTCTGTGCCCCACCTTCCTCGTCTCTGAAATGGGAGTCCTAACACGCTGATAAATGTGAAGCTCTCAGGACAGAAGGCTATGCACCTGCTGGTTGCTACTGTGGTCGTAGACACACACCGAGCAATAGTCGAATAGAAACAGTTGCTTGGAGAACACACTGTGGGAGAGAAGGAGCCTGAGGGAGATCAAGCAGCCGTTCCCTGGAGGGGCCCCCACGTGGTGTCCAGGACTGTCAAAAGTCCGAAGAGGCTTGGGCTGCTTCCAGTTTGGTTGACACTGTTGGTTTATTTTTTAAAAATGAAGAAATGCCAAAACAGAGTTGCAAAAACAAACAGCAGTTTGACACTCTCTGGTGGATATCTTCCTTCAATGTCCATGGCTGTGTGCGTGGATGCCTCTAGGAGTCTAAAAGTGAGGCTCTTGGAGAATGGGGCAGGCCTGCCCCACTGTGTGTGGGGCGCTGGCCTTGTCGCCCCTCAGTCTCCCGTGCTAACACCCTGTGCACGGTGGGCCCGGTCAATGCGGAGTGAATGAACGAATGAACACACGAATGCATGAGGGCACTCGGTCGTCACGGGAGAAGGAGCAAAGACACGAACATCTTCCGGCCTCTAAGCTCAGGGCTGCCATCAAGGCTTGAGATTCGTGCCCGAGGTTCGCACGATATCTGCCCTTATCATGGGATGAGGGGACAGCTGTTCCCGACCTGGGGGACACTTTGCCACGGGCCTCCGCTGTCCATCTTTGTTAGACTTTCTCTTTCATTTCCACTTTCTTTCTTACCCTTGCAATTCAAAGTCCAGATGCCAAACGAGGCAAGGCCGTAAAGGTGGGACATGCCTCAGCAAAACGCTTGGAGGCTGCTGGCTGGGGAGTATGGGTTCTTGGGGGCTTCTGGGGGGGTGGGGTGCCTTGACCCCTGAGGTGCTGGGATGGGCCCCGAGGGTCTCTCACTGGTTTCTGCTGTCTTTTCTCGATGGCCAAGTGATGGCAGAGGATATCTGGGTGCGTGGAGACGCGAGGACCCCTTCCTGCCCAGCACACTCATGTACCCCCACCTCCCCCTCCAATGGACCACCCCAGGGGCTCAGACCAGCTCCAGGTGTTATCTGGGGTCACTGAGAAGGCACAGGGTAGCTGGAACAGCAGCCATAGGGTGGCCTCTCCAACCACCTGGGACCCTTGGGCCTGGAGGATCCCAAGGGAAGTAGCTCCCCCTGCTGGCTGGTCATGGCATCCCTCCCTCCAACTCCCTAGTTCTGAAACTCACCACTTGGTCCCCTGCCTTCGGGGCTGCTGGACACACTACGGGTATCAGTGTGGTGGATGATTTTAAAAAATGTGGCCTCCCCAGAATGCACAAGTGACCCCACAATTCCGCTCCTGGACATACATCCCCAAGAAGTTCCCCCTGGGCCCGTCAGGGGACACGGATGAGGATGTTGTGTATGCAGGGGAGTGTGGGAGCCTTCTGACACCCGTCAGTGAGGGGTGCACGCACCCCAAGCAGGGCTAGGCAGCCGTTCAGACCCATGTACAGGCAGCAGCATGGGTGAATTTAAAAACAGAAGGCAAGTTAAAAAAAAGAACCAGAATGAGAGTACAACACAATACCATGTATTTACCAGAAATAAAATGCATGGACAAGTGCTAGGTGCAATCCCATGAAATTGCCAATTGTTTTACTGCTTTTTTTTAACCTGCAAAAGTGGAAATGTCAGATCGTGTAATTTGACAAATCGTGTAATTTGACAAATTGTGATGTATTTACAGAATAGAGATAAGAACACTGAGAATGAATGATTGACAGCTACATGTAACAACTGGATGATTTCAGATAATATTCAGTAAAAGAAACCAGAAACAAACAGTCCATACTGTGATTCCATTCACACAGAGTTCAAAACCAGGCAAAACGGATTTACATTATTGGAAGCTAGAATAGGGGTTACCCCTGGGGCCGGGTAGTGAGTGGGGGGGGCGTGAGTGGGGTTCTGGGGGGGCTAATGATGTGCCATTTCTTCCCCCACTGCTGTTGCACGGGTGTCCAGTCTGTGAAAACCCACTGAGCCCTGTGCCTGTGATTTGTGCAGCCTGCTGTACCCATGTCACACTTCAGTGAAAGCTCGGGAACTTGTGCCTGCCTCTAAAGCAAGGACGGATGTTTACAGGAGCACCCAGGAGCAGCAGGATAAGCATCAGTACGGTGCCTATTTGCTCAGGGGGAGGCACTGAGACAGAAGACGGCCCAGCACCTTT
This sequence comes from Ceratotherium simum simum, assembly GCF_057802395.1. Lineage (NCBI taxonomy): Eukaryota > Metazoa > Chordata > Mammalia > Perissodactyla > Rhinocerotidae > Ceratotherium > Ceratotherium simum. Next base: position 4,303,216 of record NC_141929.1, on the reverse strand, counting down.
CTTCTGCCCCCTGAGCATCCCAGGTGATGTGCGGGCCCTGGTGACAGCAGGGTACCCCAGCCCCTCCCCAAGCTCTCCCCTGCATTGCTGGGGGCCCAGCCCCGGCTGGAAGGAAAGGAGGAAAGTCCCCACTGGTTTCTTTTTCTTGTCGTCAAGGGGGCTGCAGGTATTTGTTCCTGAAACTCAGGGCTGAGCTGATTTTACATGGTGGGTGGGAGGCTGCAGAGAGAAATGAAACGGATGGCCTGGGGGTCTGATGCGAGCAGGACGGGAACCCTGACCAGGCGACTGGGAGTGATGCTGGGGGCGCTGGAGAGAGGGGCCCCTCTGCTGGTCTGCAGAGAGGGTGGAAGCAAGGTCTGCTGGACGTGGAAGCTCGGAGCCCCCGAATATCGGTTTACACTCGCAGACTGGGGGTTAAGAACTACTGCGTCTCTTTTTGGCTCTGTCACTTGCTGGGTCCTTGGGGCCTCAGTTTCCCCATTTCTAAGGGGAGGGGTTGATAAAATGATGCCTAAGGTCCCCCAGTGTGCACATCACTGTGTCCCATCTTTGCCTTGTCTTCCTCTCTCATTATCGGGGACTGATCACAGCCCAACAGCAAAAAGAGTTGCATTGGGTTTGGGTTTTTAGGAAAACGAAAACAAACAAGTGTTAAAAGCCCACTAATTACTTCATGAAAACATGCCGAGTTGGGCACAGGGTGGGGGGCGTGTCTCTGCCCCGTGTGAGCACGACTGGAGGCTGTGCAGTCTTTGAGGATGGGACACGCTGAAGGAAGGCTGAGTGAGCCCACTGCAGATCCTGATGTCAAACGCACCGTCTAAAAACAGTTCATCTCTCTGTGACATCTGGTGACGAGTGTGATCACCACGCGTGCTGCCAAAGCTCTTAGGACAACCAAAAGACAGAAGATTTTAAAAACGTCTGTAAGCAAAGGAAACAATCACATTTATTCACACTGGAGAATTCTTTCTCCTGGGAGCAGAGGCGAATGTGAAGGAGGAAAAGAAATAAAAACGATTTCTCTCTGAAACTCTCCTCTGTAGCCTTGGTCTTGCTGGCTCATGCTGTACCACTCGGAAGCTGCTGACCGTTCTTCAAAGAGAAAGGGTTATTTCTGATCTCATTGTTTTTCCAGAGGAAGGGAGGCCTCAAGTGATGTTTTTCCCCTCAGACAGTAGTTAAGTTAGAAACAATTCTCAGGTTGACAAGAGCACCTCTGACGCCCCGTGTGAAGAGAATCATCGCCAGTCCCCTCGGAGTGCTGGGGGTTCAGGGCGTTTTCAAGATGGTGATAGGAGTTACAAATCACGGAAGTTCAGCTGGAGACGGAGGGGAGCAAAGCAGGATGGGTGATGGGAGAGAAGTGAAGGGCCCGGTGGACTGGTGGCCCCGGTGAGGCTGAGGAGCTGAGGGTTGTGCCAGTATTTGACCCTACACACAAGAAGAAGAGACTGTGATCTGAAGTCTGAGGAGGTCTGAGTTGGGAATTCTGGAGAGAGAGAAGGGACCTGTGGGTTATTCGAGCAGAAAGGAGAAGGTCAGTGAGACGAAAAAATTAAGATACGGAGCACAAAACTCAGCTCTGAGTTTCCTGGCAGCCACAGCAGAAAGGGAACACGATAAACTCTTGTCTAAGAAAAATTAAATAGGTTATCCCCATGGGTATGGAATTCATCTTGAATGATAGATGGAACTGGGAGGAGAGAGAGAGAGCTTGTGAGTTGGGTATCCAAACTTTCACTGAATGAGAGGAAGTATCTAGAAGGTCAGTAGCTTGCATAGCCCTGAGGCTCATGTGCGTGAAACCTCACAGAAAAGTCTGTGGCTATCATTGCAGGCTTAGTAGACGGTGGTGGGTGTGGCATAGTCTGCAGCCCACTCTGACAAGGAGCATCACCAGGAGACAGAATTTGCCATTCAGGTGCAGGCGAGTGAACTGGGGGTATCAGAGGATGATACCGTGGGGATGAGCCCAACTTGACCCCTCCCTCAACTCAAGCCGATTCTATCTGGGCTGACAACTGGCGAGGGAAGTGGAGAGCCCCCTAAAAATCCCTGGTGGCCAGCCGGCTGAACCCACAGGCAATCAGTAGCGAGGTGGGTGTGGTCGGAGACTTGGAGCTGGGTGACGATGGTGACCATAATGATCAGCACATACTGAGGCCTTGCAGTGCACAAAGTCCTTAATTTTATGACCTCTTCAATCCCCACTTTAATGAAGCACTCTCGTTATCTCCATTCGACCGAGGAGGGAGAGTTGACTGTGGCCTGAGGGCGCACGGCGGGAAGCCGCCGGGTTGAGATTTGAATACGGGTCTACTGGGTGCCAGAGCCCGCACTCTGTCCTGTCCCCTTCTGAGTCTTGAAAAGGCGCAGTGAGATTGTGCTGAGCTAGGCAGCCGTGTGGAGGGAACAGAGCTGCGACGCCTGGGGTCTTGGGGGCTCAGTGCTGCTGGGTCAGGCAGGGGACAGCTGACCAGCTCAGACCAGCACCCAGTGTCCCTGGGTTTTCCCTGCCAGCCGACCCCTCTCCGTCTGAGTTGACGTCAGGGAGAACGTGACTTCAGATAAATCTTCCCCAGGAGGCTGCAGGGTTTTAGGGGGGAATCCCAAGCAGGCAGCCCTTGGCCGAGGCATTTAAGAAAACCTGACCGGCAGAGAGGGGCTGGGGTGGGGGGCAGACCTCATGGAATTCCCAGGGGCAGTGCAAGAAACCTGGGCTGACCCAGCACCAGGGACCCAAAGGGTCCTCTTGTCTCTTCCAGGCTGATCTATGTGTCAACGGAACTGTGTATTTATCCCAACGAATCTCACAGGCATGTGTGTCACAGTCTCAATGTGCTAAGCATCAGGACAAGGCTTGTTCACCACCCGTTACTCTCGACTAGGGCTTTTCCATTTCTGCTCTCCTGACATCTGGGGCTGGAGCCTTCTCTGAGGTGGGAGCCGTCCTGCGCAGTGTAGGGTGTCGAGCAGCATCCCTGGCCTCCACTCACTGGATGCCAGTTGCACTCCCTCCCCCTGCCCTCGTTGTGACAACCAAAAATGTCCCCAGATAGGATCAAATGTCCCCTGGGGGCTAAAATCACCCCAATGACATTTTCTGCCTGCGTTCAGTTTTCTAAGCTTAGTGGCACAGCAGAATTTGGGGTCCGAACCTCCATACTTCGAATGAAATCCCAGCTCCCTCACAGGCTGTGTGACCTCAGGCGCTCCTCTGAATTTCTCTGAACCTCAATTTTCTGCAAAATATTATCATCAAGATGCTGGCCACAGAAGCCATGACAGCCATGGGAAGCCTCGGCTAGTGTGGGTGTTGTGATAGGGGCTATGGACATCATCTCATTGAAACCTGGCACCTTTGGCTACAAAGCCAGAGGACTTCCTTCTCTTCCCAGCTGGCCCCTTTCTGTGACGAGTAAGCACGCACATCAGGAAGCGTCTTAAAAGTATTAGTTATTACCATTAGGTTAAATCATTAAAAAGCCACCTCCATGGACTTTGCCAGTCTGGTCTTTACAGACCTCTCACTTAGAACGCCATGCCATTGACACGTATCACAGGTGATAGAAGAAATGGCCGTGGGTGTACGGTAGCCATCGTCCCAATGTGCACGGGGCAGTCCTGGTTTATGTCTGATGTTTTGCTGTAATTACAAATGGTGTCCCCTCTCACACTCAGAAACGTCCTGGACTGGATACTAAATTATATTGCCATGCTGCGTATGTGCCGCTGACCTCCTCCCATCTGTCCGTCTGTCCTTCTGTCCTCCCTCGGCCCATCTACTCCCACAGGTGTCACCCTTATTCTCTCCAGTGTCGCTTACATGGAAGCCCCTGGTAGATTTCTCCCAGAGTGAAGGCCAGGGGAGAAATGAGTCTCCCTGCTGACTCACGGTGTCTCTTTTTATCAGCTGAGAGCTCGTCATCTTCCCTTTTCGCCATCAGGAAGCTGAGAAATAAGGTTTGTGCTCTGACACGGCAGCTCTCGTTCGCGAGGTTTTCTGGACCTGGTCTTTCACTGCAGGCTGGGTGACGTGCGTTTCTTGAGCCACTCTCAGCCCTTGCTGCTTCTTTGGAGGGTTAAGCACTTATTCGCTTAAGCGGCTCTTCCAGGAGAAGCCGGCCTCCAGGCCTCCTTGCAGGTGGGCGGGTCCTGAAGGAACAATGCGTGCCATCTCAGAATGGGAATGGCGAGACGGGTCGCTCCTTGCGGCCTGAGCACACACACTGGCAGCAGCTGTTTGGAGTGGGTTCCGTGATGGGTAGTGTGACGGCACCATCCCCAGGCATTGTGCTAGAATGTTACCCGCTTATGTCCTTCAACCTCCCCAAAGCTGATGTGATGGGTGCTGTTATCGTCCCCATTTTACGGAGGAGGAATATAAAGCTCTAGTTTGAGAGGAGCACCCACCGTGCTTCCCACACAGCTAGCAAAGAAGCAAGCTCTGCGCAGAAACTGCTGGAGTCAGAGGCCGCCTTCCTGATGACGGCTCTCCGCTCCTCAACGTGGCACCCAGCGAAATAACCGGACTGGCCCTCTGCTGACCAACGGCTCCTGGTGAGCCAGGCGTGAGCTGAGGGCTTACTGAACCGCCTCCATGATGCTCACAGCCGCTCTGCGATGGCTATTCCTATCGCTAGGTCACGTGTGGAGACATTGAGCTTGGAGAGCCGCAAGGTCCTCTTGGGTAATAAATGACCTCTTGGACCTCTTGTCCAAGGTCCTAGGGGTAATAACCTGCAAAGCTACTGGAGAGGCCACGTCACGTGCTCACGGTCACGTAGGACGCAGGTGGCAGGGCTGGAGTTCAGGCCAGGTCTGTCTGCATCTAGCACCATGAATTCACGGGTAACCAGCCCATAAGGAACTTGCTGGGGGATGTTCTGGGCACCCTCCTAACCTTTTGAAATTGATGTCACAGAATGAAAATGCCACCCTTGGTCACAAAATGTCCCTCGTCATTGCTGTTATAAGTGCCCGGGGCATCAAAGGCCTAACTCAGCAGGCCCTTTCTGATGCTCTCCAATCATGTGCACAGGCATTTAACAGTTTGTGGACCTGCCCCCAAGTGGAGGCCTACAATGCTTGGCTGACCCTGACAGGTGAGGAAGCATGCGGACAGCAGGGCCATGGTGACCAAAGACGCCATGCGCCAGCTGCAAGGAGGGCTCTCGCTTCTCCCGTGTGGAAGGATTGGCCTTCTGGCCTCTCGCGTCCCTGTCCTCACACACTGTCCCAGGGGCTGGTGCTGACTTACCTGAGGTTCTGGAACACAGGTCCCTCTCCGCTGGGCCTCCCCTGGGCAGAGTCAGAAGGCTGCTGTAGATGAAGCAGAAAGTACATCTGGTCCTTGTTGGCAACGTGGCCACCATTCTCATCAAGCGGAGAGTCAAACCGAAATACCGACTCTGGCTGGAGAACACTGATGTTCCAGTTTTGTTCTGGGTCATTGGTTTGAGAAGACTGGAGGGTCAGTTCCAGTTTGCATGCGGGGGACTGAACTTTCATCATTTTGTTTCTACTTGCAGCTTATTGAAAACACAAACACATACACACTCACATTTGGATTTTATTCTTGCTGGGATTTGGCAAGCGGAAGCTGCAGGCCTCCGGTCTATTTATTCACTCAAGAAACATTTAAGGGGACCCGCTATGTGCCAGATCAGTATCTGGGGTACAGACATAAAAGGCAAGGACAGCAGCCCAGCCACGTGCATTCTGGGAAGTGCTCAACAGCCAATGGTCTGGAGTGCAAAGTCTGTGTCAGGGACCAGGCGGGTGGAATTGGGTTGGCGCCGGCTCCTGGGTCCAGGCTGAGCTGGGTTTGAGCATCATCCTGCGGGCACTGAGCTTTGGAGATGCTGAGAGCTTTCCTGGGGGGTCAGCCATCGGCACCCAGCTCCCCCAGTGGGTCATGTTGGAGTCCGGGTGGAACTGCCACGCCAGCACTGTCGAGTCTATGGAGGCCGAAGGAGGAAGGGCTGGGGTTCGGAATGATAAACCGACCCACACGGCCCCCAGATCATCCTGCCCCGTGAAATGGAAACCGAGCTAGTTTTCAATTTCCTGCCCAGGAGGCCGCATACCCACCCCCTGCCCCCTTCAACCACGTAAACATCTCACTTTAGAAGTGGGACAAATAGAGGGTGCGGTGAAAGCCAGAAAAATAGCACGTGGCTCGAGGCAGAAGACGGGTTATTCGCTCTGTCGGAATGTTCACATCCCAACGCCTGCAGTCCTGTAAAAATGACTCCTTAGGAAGGGGTTCTTTTTGCTTTTTCTCTCTCTTGGCAATTAACAGTGAGTTCCTCTCCGAGGGAACTCACTGTGCGTCTCTGGAAGGCAGTGTCTGAGATGTTCGTTTCCCTCGGCCCACACGTTTCCCAGGGCCCCCCACTTAGTAAGTAATGGTGACAGCTACAGCCACACTGGAGAACACCCACAGTGCTGCACTGAATCCAGCGTTAGCTCTCTGCAGTGTGGCTGTCGTCATCCCCATCCGACGAATGGGAAAACTGAGGCACGGGAAGGTGAAGTAACCTGCCAAGGTTGTGAAACCAGGAGTGGCAGAGCCCAGAAATGGAACCCCTGCAGTCTCTTAAAACACACCAACATCGTGAATATGCTGAAAACCACAGAATCGCACTCTTGAAATGGTGAATTTTATGTTATGTAAAGTATATCTCTAATTTAACATTGCATAAATTTCAGGTGTACCTCTTATACTTCTGTTTCTGCATGGATTACATCATGTTCTCATGTGTATATCTCTAATTTAAAATGCTGTAAAAAGGGGGGTCCTGGTGCCCAGCAAAGCGGGCCTCCTGCCCCAGAGAGCAGAAACACCTGCCTTTTTACCACTGTCGTGAGTGTCGGCAGAAAGTGTTTACCAAATATCGGAAGGAAGGAAGGAAGGAAGGAAGGAGAGAAGAATGGATGGATGGATGAGTGGGAGGGGCAGAGGGAGGGGAAAGAAAGAAGTCAGAGGGAGGAAGGAGGAATATCAGTGGGAATTAGTTCAAGTCCCAGATCGGCCACCCAGTCCCTGTGGAGTCCTGAACACATCACTTCTCTCTGAGCCTCAATTTCCTCATTTTTAAAATCCTTTGCACCCTGGCATCTAATCTTGGCTCCACCTCTAAAGTACTTAGCTAGATAACTGTGCCACCTCCCCCACCCAGGGCAGGCCTAGGGCGCCTTCAGGAGTAAATGTGGTCCTTGGCTTCCTCCCACCTGGAGCTGCCACCCAGGTGGGCCTCCCTCTTGTTCTGCTGGTGATCCCCAGAGGCTGGGCTCCCCATGTCTCCCTGGGGGTCCTGCAGACCACCCCTTCAGAGCCAGGCCTGTGCCCAGGGCAGGGCTGGGTTGGGAGATGTGTTACATCTCCAGAGGGAACTGGCTGAGCCCCATCAATCTCATTTCAAGTCATATGTCACCACAGGCCTCCCACACGAAGCCACAGCAGCCACGGAATCACCACCTCTCAGATCTCACCCCACTGTGGCCAGCAGGTAGAAACGGGAATGCGGACACCGTTTTCTGTGAAACCAACTCGTGTCATCTTCAAAGAAACCAAGCCTGCCTCCCTTTCAGGCAGAGGGAAACCAGAAAGTCGTTCGTGGGCGTGGGGTGTGAGGGTGGAGGAAACAGCATCGTCATTGTACCCTGGAGCTGGAAGGCGTGGTGCCCGAGCCGGCCGTCTGGGCTGGAGAGAGCCCATTGCAAGTGTCCCGCAGATCCCTGTTCCGTGACGTCACGGTGCAGCACGAAATCCACCGTGGTGGGTGTGTTCCCACGGTGGGGACTGGCAAAGGCCACAAACCAGGGCTCTTCCTCAGAGCTGATGTTAAATGTTGGGCACTGCCAATGTGGAGTTTATATTTGTGACCTCTTTGGCCACATACAGTTTCTACTGCCCACTGGAAATTTCCACCTCCATGGTCTTCTGGCTGCATGACTTAAAAATCCCCAACCTGAAGCGAGCATCCCCCTCCCCTCTCCGTTGCTCCTCTGGTCCTCTCGACTCTTGTTAATGGTGCCAACACACCCCAGGTTACCCAGGCTCCAAACCTCAAAGTCATTGCCAGCTTCTTTTCCCTCTCTCCCACCCGGATCGAATGTCACACATCCCTCACTGTTTCACCTCCTTGTTATCTGTTGCTTTCAACTCTTTCATGTGCAGATTCTCCGTTCAGACCTGTCACTTCCCTGGCTCTATCTTCTGCAAACTCCCAAAAAGCCCACGTATCTCCCTGTGATCTCCAAAGCTCAGCTTTGAACACATCAGCTCCTCTGCTCAAGACCCTTGGAGTCATGAGGACCGGTTCTATTGCTTAGCAATGGATTCAGTGCCTGCTGCGATGTTGCCCTAAATGTGTCTTTCCCCTCTCTGCCTCCTCCCTTACTCTGCTCTCCAGCCCTGAGATGGTATTTCACGGACCAGCTGTGATTGGTTCGTGGTTGTGCGTCTGGCACGCTCTGGGATCATGGGGATTATGAGGTTTGTTGCAAAAGCACTGCAATTGATTAGCAATGTCTGCTATGGGTGAGGGAGAGTGAAGTGTGACAGGTATTTGCCAACCTATTTTTCACCAGAGTGGGCTTCTCTCTATAGCCCGCCCCAACGTTCAGTACACTTTCCGTCATCTGTGCTTTTTCTCAGTCCTGTCCCTCTCTCTGCATGTTCCAATCCTAGCAACTCCTTATGGGCCAGCCTGAATGCTGCCTTCTTCATGAAGTGTTCCTTTGGTGCAGCTGATGGTGAAGACAGGAGCACGTGCAGGGATGATTCAGCCAGAGAACAAAGGATGCAGTGACTGGCAAAGCAGGGGACGGTGTGTGAGGGCAGAGGTTCCCAGGCACAGGTGTGGGCTGGCTGAATCCAAAATACAGGATGGAAGCTTCTAAGGTGGAAGTCCTGGGCCCCGGCCTGGACTCTCCTGTGACTGGGCCTGGTGATCTGCATTTTTAACAAGCTCCCCTGTGATTCTTTTGCACTGTCTGGCAGGCAGACCACTGTGTTGATTGCTTAGGAGCAAAATTCTGCCCCTTATTGCAGAGCTGAGATCCGAGGCAGTGCTTCTCAAGCTAGCTATAGGGAAGGACCTGCTATTAAAAATGCCTTGGCATGATGTGCACTAAAATTGAAATTGAAAATATTAGTGGCCATTTTGCAACATTGAAGAGAAGAGCACTTTATCTAGATGAACACTGACTTTCCTATCTTCGAAATGTCTTAAACTGTTTATTGCTCAGAACTCAGATAAGCATGCCACCACTTCATCTGTTCGTGTGTGAGGGGAAATGTTTTACTCTTTACTGGAGAAGACAAGACAGGGTGGTCTTCATGCCATTGCTTTATACAAGTGACAGAAACATACCTTGCCTTGTTTAGAGGAAAATTCATATTTATAAATATATTATCTTCTTTTCTCCACTAAATGTACACAATAATTACTACCTGGAAGGTGAGTAACTATTGTTTTTAAGGAGAGGCACTTTCTAATTGAAGATGATTGACATAGGGAACAGTTTGTACCATATATACCCTGTACATTTGAGGGCAGGTTATAAAGCGTAAAAAAATGATGGTTGATCTCTAATTAATGTATTTGGAGTTATCCATAAGAAAAACTATGCAAACTATTCTTGAAATGAAAAAAAATTCTGATCCATGGCACACTGATACTTTTCCAAAATACAGTAAAAGTGAGTTACCAGAAAAACAAAGATATACAAAGTACAAGCCCCAACTTGATTAGTAGAAGATGTAAAGTACTCTGTCAAATTGCTACCAATTTTCTAAACTTTTGCTCTTGATTTCTTCACTCCTCGTGCACCAGAAACAAACAGTTTGTGGATTGGCACATGTGCCACCAGCTGGAGGGACGTCCCAAACCGCTCATGTGGTCTCCTCACCAAAAAGAATTCTTTGAATAAATAATTCAACACACACAAGCCCCTCTCCTATAATGGTCACCAAAAGACTTGACATTTTCTGTGTGTGTTAGGTAGGTGCGTAGGCAGGTGAGTAAGGAGAGAAGTAAAAGAGGAACCTGTTCCCCCAAAGTCTGTTTCTTCTTTGTGCCAATCACCTTTCAGTTTCCTCTCCTCCGCAATTACATTCGGACTTCCTGTATCCCCCTCTGCTCCCCCTAACAAAATCTACTTAGCAAATCAAGTAACAACATCTCAAAAGGTTGAGATGCATGAGACATTTCTGATTCTAGAAACCTTCCCATCACTGACGGACTCAGGTGGGCATCCGCTGGCTCGCACGCCTCCGGTGCCTGTACATGGAGGCCATGCAGTATGCTTCTGGCCAACCTTCATGCGACCCTGGGAGGGACAGGGCTTTGGTACAGATCGAAGTAACCAGATGAATGGGTTTTTAGGAATGTAACTATCGAATCCAATTCCACTTGAGGGCAAGAGTTCTGATAGTGGAGTTTGAGTCTATGAGATCTTATCTACCTAAACAAACAAATAAAAAACATCTAATTTTGGTTGAGACTTGAGCCTGAGACTGTGAAAAAAGACAAGCTATGCAAAGTGCACATCTCCACCTTGTTAAAAACACATCTGGATGCCAGGCCTGGCTTCCTTTGCTGGCCAGAAGGAGCACCTCATCCCATATGGGGTGGCCTGGCCGCCATTTGCATAGACTATTGACTTCAGAGTTCTGAGAAGTGTGGCAGCCAGCGAACGTCCCCAAGAGGTAGTTTTCCAGGCCGTATTCAGACCTGACAGTAGCTGTGTGACCTCAGCTAAGTCTCTCCACCTCCCTGGTTCAGTTTCTGTGTCTCTCAGATAAGGGAGCTGGACCTACTGATGAAGGCGAACTTCATGGAGCGTTCACTACATCCCAGGCCCCTGCTCAGCCTGCCCCTTGTGTTTGTTCATCTCATTTCACGCTCACTACCCAGTGAGCTCAGTGTAACGATTAGGCCCATTTCACAACGAAGAAACAAGGCTCGTGAGACCGTCACCTGCCCCATTTCACACAGTTTGTCTACAGCAGAATCAGACTTGATTCTCTGGAGGTTTAACTGCAAAGCCTGGGTTCTTTCCCCCTAATTTTTATTATGAAAATTTTCAAATCTTTTGAGAGGTGGAAAGAATAATTTGATGATCACCTGTATGGCCACCGTCTGGTTTCAACAATTTAACCTTTGGCAAAATTATGTTTTCTCTCTGTTTTTATAAAATATGTATCCCATTTTAGAGACTTGCCTTTTAATACCAGCTGGATTGAGACATAATTAACGTACAGAGAACCGCACATATTTAAAGGGTAGAATCTGATAAGCTTTGACAGATATACACACTCATTAAACCACCACCACCCTCAAGGTAATGACCGTAGCCATCGCCCCAAAAGTTTATTCGGGCTCTTCTGTAATCTCTCCCACCTACTCTTCCTTCCCTCACTCCATCCCTGGCCCCTGGCAGCTACTGATATGCTTACTGTCACTATAGATAAGTTTGCATTTTCTAGAATTTTATACAAATGGAATTACATAGTTTGTACTGCTTTTTTGGGGGGAGGGGTCTGGCTTCACTCATACAGCATCATTATTTTAAAATCCATCTATTTTGTAGCACGCTTAAATAGTTTGTTCTATTGCTTGCTGAGTAGCATAACATTACATGGATCTACCACAATTTTTTAAATCTACTTCCATGTCAGTGTTGTTTCCAGTTTTTGGTGATTACAAATAAAGTTGTTGTGAACATTTGTGTGCAAGTACTTACATGAACATACGCTGTGGTAGGCAGAATAAGCCCTCTCCCCAAAATGTTCATACCCTTACCCCTAGAATCTGTGAATACGTCGCATTATACAGCAAAGAGATTTTGGCGGATGCGATTAGGATACGGCTAGGGAGATTATCCCAGGCTATCTGGGTGGGCCCAACCCTTGGCAACCACTGATCTTTTTACTGTCTCTGTAGTTTTGCCTTTTCCAGAATGTCATAGAGTTGGAATCACACAGTACGTAGCCTTTTCAGATTGGCTTCTTTCATTTCGTAATATGTATTTAAGATCCTCCATGTCTTTCCAGGGCTTGATAGCTCACTTCTTTTTAGTGCTAAATGATATTCTGTTGTCTGGATGTACATAATTTCTTCATCCATTCACCTACTGAAGGACATTTTGCTTGCTTCCAAGTTTTGACAATTTTGAATAAAGCTGCTAAAAACATCTGTGTGCAGGTTTTTGTGTGAATGTAAGTTTTCAACTCCTTTGGGTAAACACCAAGGAGTGTGATTGCTTGACTGTATGGTTAAGAATATGTTTAGTTTTGTAAGAAACTGCCCAACTGTCTTCCGAAGTGGCTGCACCATTTTGCATTCCCAGCCATGAATGAGAGTCCCTGTTGCTCAACATCCTCCCTGGCGTTTGGTGTTGTCAGTGCTCCGGACGTGGGCCATTCTGATAGCTGTGTAGGGGTATCTCCTTGTTTTAATTTTCATTTCCCTGATGACAGTGAGGCGGAGCATCTTCTCGTATGCTTATTTGCCGTCTCTATTTCTTCCTTGGTGAGGTGTCTGTTAAGGTCTTTGGCTCATTTTTTAAATAGGGTTGTTTGTTTCCTTACTGGATTTTAAGAGTTCTTTAAGAGTTTATATTTTGGAAAACAGTCCTTTATCAGATGTGTCTTTTGCAAATATTTTCTCCCAGTCTGTGTCTTGTCTTCTCATTCTCTTGACATTATCTTTTGCAGAGCAGAAGTTTTTATCTTTAATGAAGTCCAGTCTCTCAATGATTTCTTTCATGGATCACGTCTTTGGTGTTGTATCTAAAGTCATCACCATACTCAAGGTCATCCAGGTTTTCTCCTATGTCATCTTCTAGGAGTTTTATAGTTTTGCATGTTACGTTTAGGTCTATGATCCATTTTGAGCTAATTTTTGGGAAGCGTGTGAGGTCTGTGTCTAGGTTCATTTTTGCAGGTGGATGTCCAGTTGTTCCAGCACCATTTGTTGAAGAGACTTTGCTCCATCAAATTACCTTTGCTCTTTTGTCAAAAATCAGTTGACCGTGTTCATAGTTTCTCTTTCTGGGCTCTCTATCCAGTTCCATTGATTTATTGGTCTATTCTTTTGCCAATACCACACTGTCTTGATCACTGTAGCTTTATGGCAGGTTTTGAAGCTGGGAAGTGTCAGTCCTCTGATTTTGTTCTTCCCCTTCAATATTGTGTTGGATATTCTGGGTCTTGTGCCTCTCCATAAAACTGTAGAATCAGTTTGTCAATATCCACAAAATCACTTACTGATTTTGATTGGGATTGCATTGAATCTACAGATCAATTTGGGAAGAACTGACATCTTGACAATATTGAGTCTTCCTATCCATGAACATGGTTTATCTCTCCTTTTATTTAGTTCATTGATTTCATTCATCAGAGTTTTGTTGTTTTCCTCATATTGACCTTATACAGATTTTGTTAGATTTATACCTAAGTATTTCATTTTTTTGTGTGCTAATGGAAATGGTAAATTGTGTTTTTAATAAATTTTATTGGAGTTAGTAAAATTTTTAGTAAATATTATTGTATTTTATTTCATTTTTTGAGTTGTTAATGTAAACAGTATTGTATTTTTTCCCCCCCAAAGCCCCAGTAGATAGCCCTATGCCATAGCCGCACATCCTCTAGTTGCTGCATGTGGGACGCGGCCCCAGCATGGCCAGAGAAGCGGTGCATCGGTGCCCGCCCGGGATCCGAACCCGGGCCTCTAGCAGCGGAGCACGTGCACTTAACCGCTAAGCCATGGGGCTGGCCCAACAGTATTGTATTTTTAATTTCAAATTCCACTTGTTCACTGCCGGTGTATAGGAAAGCAATGGACTTGTATGTTAACCGTGTATCCTGCAACCTTGTTATCTATAATCACTTCTTAGTTCCAGGAGGGTTAATTTTTGACAATTCTTCCTGATTTTCTACATAGACAATCATGTCATTTGTGAATAAAGACAGTTTTATTTCTTCCTTCCTAATCTGTATACATTTTATTTCATTTTCTTTCTTCCTCTGGCTACTTTTAAGATCTTATCTTTATCACTGGTTTTAAGTAATTTGATTATGATGTGCCTTGTAGTTTTCTGCATGTTTCTTGTGCTTGACGTTTGTTGAATTTCTTAGACCTATGGATTTAGAGTTTTCATCAAATTTGGAAGATTTTCAGCTGTTATTTCCTCCAGTGTTTTTCTGTCTCCCCTCCCCCATCCTCCATGCACACACGCATGAAGTCACATGGATCACAGCTTGCGATGTTGTCGCTCACAGATGCTCCGTTCAGTTTGTTTTCAATCTTTATTCTCTCTATGGGTCATTTTGTTTCTTGTTATGTCTTCAAGTTTACTCATATTTTTGATTAGATGCCAGACTTTGTTAATTTTACCTTGTTGGGTGCTATATATACAGATGGTTTTTCTTGGTAAATATTCTTGAGCTTTGTTCTGAGGTTCGTTGAAGTTTCTTGGGAACCAGAGGGTCTCACTGCCCCCAAAGCATGGATACCAAATCCTTCCTCTGTTATGCAAGGGGCTATCGTGTCCATCAGTTATTCCTGAAAACTCGAGAAACATGGAAAACATGGAAAAGGGAGACTCTTGACCCAGGCGTTGAACATGACTGCTTGGCAGGTCCCTTGGCCCCGTCCAGTTACCCCAGCTCATTGCCGTGTTGCAGAGGAATGGGTTTGAAGCCCTCTCCTCACAGCTGGGATGGAGAAGAGACACCATTTGCTAGGAACACCCCCCCACCCCCCGCCCAATTCTGACATGTTGTTTTTATTTAATAAATTATCTGTGTGCCTCAGTTTCTTCATCTGTAAAATAGCGAAAGCGATAGTGCCTGCCTTCTAGCAATGTTGTAGGGATTAAATGAGCTGTGCGTGTAAAACACTGCACAACGCCTGACACATAGTAAGTGCCCAATAAATTAGTCATTATCAGTATTATCAGTATTTTAATAATTATGATTGCCTCATCTTCTAGCAAGTCTAGGAGGCGGGAATTCTTACCCCCATTTTACAAGCTAGGGCATGGAGGGAATTGTACCCTGAGATGAGAGTCAAGAAGAAGGGGCTGGCAAAGGGCTTGGCTCTCCTGGACAGCTCATTCATCAGCCATGCCGTGCAGTGCCATACGCAGCTGGGCATGAGACTAGCTGTTGCTCGACTGATTGGACGTGTTACCAGTGGGTTTCCAATGCAGCCAAGTTCTGGGTCTCATACAGGAGATATAACTAGAATCAGGGTCAGGGACTCACACACCTGCAGGGGAGTTGGAGCTCATCGACCCCAATCCCTTTGTTTTACATATAATTAACCACAGCTGTGCTTATTAAGTGCTCATATAGCTCGAATCCTGTGATCCTCATAACAAGTCTGTGTGGGAGGTGATGATTATGCCCATTTCACAGTTGGGGAAACTGAGGCACAGACAGGCTCACTAACCTGGTCAAGGTCACTCAGCGAGAAGCAGCAGAGCCTGAACTTGAACCCTGCTGGTCTGGCTCTGGAGCCCCTGCTTGTAACCACCCCACTCTCTGAACCCCACTTTACACGTGAGGAGACTGAGGCCCAGACAGAGGGAGTCACTGCCCAAGACCACAGAGCGAGCCTGCGTTGGAACTAAGGTTGCGGCTGTGGCTGTGTCTGGCTGTGCCCGGGAGTGAGTTGTTTGAATTGGCCTGGGTGTTTGGGGAGCGTCTTCTCGCTGGTGAGCGACTTTGAGGATGGAAACCAGGGGCTCTCATCTTTGAAGCTGCGGCGTCGGGCACAGCGTCGGCCATACGGTGGGCTCCCTTGGGTAGCAGTTATGGGCCTTGGGCTGGGATCCACACCTCACCATTTCCTGGGGCAACGCCAGCTCCCGAGTGTTGGTCAGCCCATCTGTAGGATGGAGATGTCACACTGGTCCTTTCGGACGAAATGTGACCCTGCAGATGTAGCTCAGAGTTCAGGGCCATGATGGACACAATCAACAACAGAAAAAACTACAACAATACAGCGAAATCCTTCCGGTTTTCCCGAACTCCACGGCAGCCTAGACTCGCATCCTTGAGTTGCTGGTCTTCCCTTTGCTCACGGCCTGTGCTCCCTGACTGGAATGGACGGGCCCGGCACTCCCGTGCAGGGAGCACTTGGATGGTGAGCTGCCACGATTTTCATTACTAAAGATTAAACAAAACACAACACAACACTGAGGTCTCCTGACCATTTCCCCTTTCAAAGGCACAGAACAGCAGATCAAAACCAGAAGATGAACCAAAAGGTTTCTGATGGGTTCTAGAAAACTCCAACCACAAGGATGAGGAAGAATGCACCGAGTTATATAAGAAGTTGGTTTAAATGTGCTTCTGGTTTGGGGGCGGGTGCACCATGAGGCAAGTCATTGCGAAACGTCCTCTTCCCAGAGAGCACCTGGGCCCACTCCCACAGTGCTCTGGGGCCACGTTTGGCCGAGGGCTCTCCTGACTCGAACACCTTCGTGCGTGTGTGTTATGAACATACTTCTGACATTTCAAATAGGATTACAGGACCTCAAGGTGCTGCCTTGAGACGGTGCTTGTCAGCACATCGGCTCCTGGCCCACATGGGAGAGGCTGCAGAGGTGCTGGACAAGGGAATCCCGCCCCCCCACAAGGCCCCCCCAGGTTGTGTCAGCTGTGCGGTGTGTGCTCAGGTCCTCCAGGAGGCAGACCCTGAGACAGAACGAGCCGTGCAAGAGATACACAGAGACTACATCTAGAATATGCCCAAGTGCTAGTTGCTACACGAAGCAAGAAGTCATGGTTTCCCTTCCTCTCGGGAGCCACCTTGGGTGGGAAGCTAGGTCCCTTTTCCTAAATGCTTAACTACTGTACAGAGTCCCTGAGCGAATTTTATCATCACCAAAGGCGACACTCTAAGCTGACGTAGGTGGCCCATCAGGCAACTGCTACTGAGAAAATGGAAACAAACCCCATTAACATGATGGCAGAAATGACGTGGCAGCTTTCTCTCCCTTAAACCTGTGGAGTCGGCTCTTCCAGGGCCTGAGTGATTCCCCGTCCTGAGTGTGGAGTCTTTAGAAGCCGCATTAACGTTTTCAGCCTCCTTGAAGCTGGGAATGATGAGTGGACTCATTTAATGAGTGTCATGGAGCAGTGTGTGGCAGGCCCTCTTAGGCTCGGGGATGCACCAGAAGTTAGACACACATAGAACCCTCCCCCTGGGAGCTTCCATCCCAGAGGGGAAGGACAGACTAACAAACACACAACCGCCCCAAATGGTGACAAAGTCTGCAGTAAGGGAGGGTGGCTGGAGAGCCACTGAGATTCCCCGTGTACCAGAAAGGGGCTCTGTTGAGGAAAGCCACCAGGAGAGGCTGTCCAAGCTGTGGGAACAGACTGGCCACTGCCCACTGGCACCAATCCTGGGACCCCTGGAAATTTCTGTTCAACGGACTGGCTGCCTTCCGAGGATCCTGGAGGCACTCTCTGGTTCCTGTGGTCTCCCCTGTGCCCCATTGTGCCCTGTGCCCTGTGCTGGGTGAGGCACGAAGAGGCCCAAATCCCACTACACTGCCCTGTGAGTGTAGCGGGGGGGTGAGTATGGACCACTGAGAAGTCATCCCCACAGAGGGATCCAGCTGGATAGGGGCGTGGATCTTGAAGACCCAGCCCAGGGGTGGCTCAGCCTCCAGGGGGCTGGGATCAGCGGGCTTGCTCTCTGCTGCTCCCCTCCCACGATTTGCGGCAGTGTCCAGATGGGACCTGGGAGCCAGGAACCACCTGGAACTGGGTGTGGGAGGAAAGGGGGCGCCAGGCTGTGGCCAGGACACGTGGATCTGAGTCTCCTTTGCCACTGAACAGCTGTGGGCCCGGGCCAGTTCCATCACCTCTGAGTCTCAGTTTCTTCATCTGTCAAGTGGGGATTGCCCATCTCGCCAGGTGAGTGCAACATGGTAGCCACTGCCCACTAGAAATGGGTGAGTCTGAGTTGAGATGTGCCCCAAGTGCAAAAGACTCGGAAGATTCCAAAGACTTGGTACAGAAAACAAATGTAAAATATCTCATTAATGATTTCTCAATATTGGATTTACATGTTAAAATGATAACACTTTGGATACATTGGGTTAAATAAAATATATTATTAAAATTAATTTGTCTTGTCTCTTTTTACTTCTGTTAACGTGACTAACAAACACTTTTAAGTGACACCGGCTCGCGTTACATTTCTGTCGGGTAGTGCTGAGCTAGAACACGGGCTGCGTGTTGGAACCACCTGGGAGCTTTACAAACCACTGACATCCTTAGTGGTTCTGGTCCAACTCTCCCAGGGCATGGACCAGGTATTCGAAGTTTTCGAAGGTCCACAGGTGATTGTCGTGCCAGCAATTTTGGGAAGCACTGCTGTAGAGGGATGAGCATGTTTCCACAGTGGGCACCCTGACAACCCCGAGGACCAGCATGACTGTGTGCAGCAGGACCAGGGAAGGAGAGAACCCTGGGGCACCCATTAGGTGCACCTGTCTCAGCAGTTTGCACTCATAATCCCATGCAATTGTTACACTAACCTCATAAGCTAGGGACTGTGTTACCCCCATTTTCCTAATGAGGAAACTGAGATGAGAAGTCACTTCCCAGAGTCACATGCCTAGGAAGCAGCAAGACTAAGATTTAAACCCATGCTTTCTCCATTGCACACTCCCATGGGGAATACTGTGAGTCCCAGCTCATGGAAGCAAGATAGTGTAGGAGTTCATGGTCCTCAGAGCCTGGGGATGAAGGCCTCAGGGAGAGTGAGAAAAGTGATGAGATGGCCAAAACACTTGGTCCAGGGGCTGGTACATTGTAAGAACCAGTAAAGGCAATGATCGTGAAATATATCACTAACCTAACCATCACCAACACCATCATCACCACCGTCACCACCATCACCACCACCACCATCCTTCCCAACACCATCATCACCATCACCATCACCACCATCACCATCACCACCATCACCATCATCACCATCACCATCACCATCACCACCATCACCATCACCATCACCACCATCACCATCACCACCATCACCATCATCACCATCACCATCACCACCATCACCATCACCATCACCACCATCACCATCATCACCATCACCATCACCACCATCACCATCACCATCACCATCATCACCATCCTTACCATCACCATCATCACCATCACCATCATCACCATCATTACCATCACCATCATCACCATCACCATCATCATCATCACCATCATTACCATCCTTACCATCACCATCATCACCATCACCATCACCACCATCACCATCATCACCATCACCATCACCACCATCACCATCATCACCATCACCATCACCACCATCACTATCATCACCATCACCATCATCACCATCCTTACCATCACCATCATCACCATCACCATCACCACCACCCTTACCATCACCATCATCACCATCATCACCATCACCATCATCACCACCATCACCCTCAGCACCACCCTTACCAACACCATCATCACCATCACCACCACCGTCATCACCACCAACACCACCATCACCACCATCACCACCACCATCACCATCACCCCCACCATCACCACCATCACCATCACTAATATCACCATCACCATCACCATCATCACTGTATAGACAGAGCCTTGGTCACTGTTTCTTGCTCTCTCCCTTTCCAAATCAGCTGTGTACAGTCTTATATGAAGAGTTAACAGGGACCAGTGGGGCAAGGTTGATGCAGTAGGAGAACTAATCAGGTTCTTGGGAGCTGTGATATTTGGAGGGTGGAGTGAGGTAACCTTTTGGATTCTAGTCCCTACCCCCGATTATAATTAGATCAGTATGTAGCAATACAGGGCCTCTGACCATATTCATGATTGCCCTCCAATTCTCCCCAGGGAGAGCAAAGCCGTTATTTCAGGGGAAATGTGATTATAGTTTTGCAATAAGATAATCGCCCTTTTGAGGGAGACTTGGTCTTGGCATCTTCTGGAATAGCTCAAGGGCTGTGGAATAACTGGGTTTTGTTTTCAGAAATAAGCACGGTTATTCCCTGGATTTTAACACTCTTTCCACCTCATCCATGGGAAGTGCAGCCATGGCAAACCACTGAGCCCTCCTTCTAAGGAGAACAGGTTTAAAAATATGCCTCCTCGATTCGATGAGGAAACTCACTGACTGGCTCAACCTGGAGGAGGGGCAGCATCAGTCAGCAAATGAGCATCAAACGAAAGGCCCTGAGATCAGGGTTCGAGCCCTGGCTTTGCTGCTTCTGACCACGACTCCTCAGGCAAGGCACTCTTTGAGCCTCAGTCTCCTCATTGAAAATGAGAATAATAATAATATAGTAATCCCAATTTGACAGGGCTCTTGTGAGGACAAACAGGGATGAACAAAAACTTCGGAACTTAAAGTACTAGTGTTAATTAGTTACCCCCATTAAAAAAATGTGTGTGTATATATATATATATATATATATATATATATATATATACACATACATATTCCAAAGAGCTCTAGGGCAGTGCTGTCCAGTAGAACTTGCTGTGGTGATGAGAATATTCTGTGTCTATGCTGCAGGTCACAGTCAACCATGGTCTCGGGCGTGCAGTCATCCGTGTAAGAATTGTGATGGCTCCACGTGGGAACCTCGTGGTTGGTGGGAAGGTGGTGGTGTAGTTCCCAGAAGGAGAGGGTTTCCAGTACAGACGGGCCGGCCACGGCCTGTGTAGACTGAGGAATCTTCTGTGACTGACTGAAGGTGTGGTGGAGGTGGTAAGGGGATGCAGAAGGGTCCTGCCATGACTGTTCAGAAACCCAACTCCAGGACACCACCCCTGGCGCCCTGCGCTTGGACCCACCATGAACTCTGGGATCTCGGAGGACTTACTGTCTCACCACCAATTCCTTCCTTGTGACCACTTGGCTTGCCGTCAACTTTCCACGCCCCTCTGCCTTGGCTCTCCAACCTCACTTCCCGCGGCAGGGCCTTGTCTTCCAAGGACTCCCTTATCAGCCACAGTACCTAGCCTGGTGCTGTGCTCATGGTAGCTATGGGCATGAGAAAGTCACTTCTGTTAGCCACCAGGCAGACAATTAGCTAACATGGCAAGACAAGCAAGCCGGATGGAATGCCTTCAGTTGCAAGCAACAGAAGACCCAACCCCAGCTGGAGTAAGATACCAGGGGATTTATCAACTTGCATCACAAGAAGTTCCAAGCCAGGGACGGTCCAGGCTAATTCAGTAGGTCAGTGACGTGGCAAGGGACTCAGATTCGTGCCATTTTTAGTGCTGCCGTCCTCAGCCTGTTTTCCTCGGGTAAATCCCCTCATGGGCCCAAGATGGCTGCCACAGTTCCAGACCTTGCATGCAGGCACAACAACCTCCAGTCCCAGTCCCTGGCTAGAGAGAATGTGATTCATGGAGATACGCCATACAACACGTGGAATCAGCAGAACCGTCCAAAGCCAGCCTATGAACATCTGCGTGACAACATTGCCTGTGTTTCCTAACATTTTACAGGCGTTAATGGATGTCTTGTAAAATATCAAGGCTGGGATTGAGGACTCAAAAGCCACTTGAGTACGACAGCCCTGTTTTTCAGATGGCAAACTAGAGCTCAGAGAAGTGAGGGGCTCTGCTGGGGCCGCACAGCAAATCTGCAGCAGGCGTGGGTGCTTGGGGCCGAGGTGGAGGGGGTGGTGTTAGAATGCGGGTCTCCTGCCGCCCGTGTCAACGAAAATGCTCCCTTTGCTGAACACCACTGACTGGTGTGGCCTGAGGACCTCCCGAGCAGCCACTATGCTGCCAGCCACCGGGTGCTGGGGCTCAAGGAGGTGGCGAGACTGAGTCTCTGGGGCGCTGGCTCCCTCTAGTGAAAAATCAGAGAATTGCATAGTGTTCCTTCTAGGTTTTCAGCAATTCCCCAGCTGAGCTAAGACAGACCTGAAGGACTTGCTAAAATGCAGATTCCAGGGCCTCATCCCCGGGACTCAGATTCAGCAGGTCTGAGGAGGGGCCTGGAAATATGCGTCTGAACAAGTGTCCAGGGTGACGTTGAAGCAGCTGGTCCACGGACTACACTCTGAGAACCACAGCTCTCTGGAAGTTTAGGGCCCGGGAAAGTGCATTGAATGCACGTGGAGTCTGAAGACCTGGTTGCTAGTCTTGCTGTGTGACCTTGGGCAAGGCATGCTCCCTCTCTGGGCCTCTGTGTTCTCCTCCATAAGATCAGCGGGTTGGCCTAGACGGGGAGCGACAAGATGTGGCGTCACCAGTCACTTACCAACAGTGGGACCTGTCTTGCTGGGCCTCCATTTCCTCGCCGTGAAAGAGGCGCAACACAACTTGCTGCATGGACGCTCGGGGCAGCAGTGCTTCTGAGCTGTCGTGTGCGTGCGCCACCCAGGTCCTGACAAAATGCGGGCTCCCACTGAGCAGGGCTGGGCTGGGGCCTGAGGCTCTGCATTGCTAACCAGCTCCCGGGGAGGCCGACGCTGCCGCTGCACAGCTCAGAGGGTTTAAAAGACCAAACAAGGCCGCACGCGGCAGGTGTTTTGTACATTTTAAGCCCTTACCACGTGTCACCGTGTGTGTGGCCCTTGTGTATTCCTTGGTCAAAGAGCTTGGGAAACACTCTTGGAGACCGACAGTGCACAGCAGCACATTAGAGCGTATTAAATTAGCATATTAAAAACAACACCTCCAGGAACACAGGCTCCATCCTGGCTGCCTTCACTCACCACGCCCTCTCCCCGCGCATGCTGTTCTCTCTGCTTGGAACCTGCATCCTGACTCTCCTGGCTCACCCCTACCCATTTTGTAGGTGTCAGCTTCCTCCATGACGCCTTCTGTCCTCCCAAAACTGGATTGGGGCTGCTCCTCTGCACTCCCTTAGTGCCTGGAATGTCCCCCTCACAGCACTTTTTAACTGGATTTGCCCTGTCTTGTCTGTCTCCTGCTGGGCTCTGTCCTGCCAGGGCAGGGACCAGCTGTGTCAGAGGTTCACCATTAGGTCCCCAGGGCCAGGTGTATGGGGCTAAATCAATGAATGCTGGGTCCGTGAATGAATGAGCGAAGGAAGGGTCAGTCCTTTGTGGCCCTCAAACCCCTTCGGGCAGAAGGTGCTCTGGATTCGCAATGCTCTGACCTGGGGTAGAGAAGCCTAGAATGAAACCAGACAATGAGAGTACATCCACGTGCAGGCACACACGTGCAGGCACACACATGCACACACGCATATACACCGTAGAGTTCTTTAAAATGTCCATCAAGAGACCTGAAAATCCTGCGTCTTTGGAAAGATTTCTTTAGCTATCTAATCCTTGAAAAGTATAATTTTCAGATTAGCTAATTCTGACAAGATAAACACTTACACCTGTTGGGACTGAGTCCAAAGAGAGAGGGAAAGGACTTCTTGGCTCCCATCACCCCACCAGACGGGTAATAACCCATTGTTATTTCTTGGGGTGTGCCTGCCTTGCTCTGATTTCTAAGGATGGTTTAATTGGACAAGACTCTCATAATGTGGCAACTGCACAGTAGACAGGATGAAATGACTGTAGTGCTGACTCCAGGCTTGCGCCAGCACCATGGCTTCTGGGCCCATCTCTTTATCCTCAGTATCCCCAACCTCAAAGTGAAAGAGATGGGAAAGTGGCTAAAAAGAAAAAGACAGACAATACCAAGTGCTGACAAGGATGTGGAACAACTTGGACTCGCATACCTTTGGGCGGGAGTGAACTTTGCTACCAGCACTTTGGGAAACCCTTGGCAATTGCTCCCAGATCCATCCCCTACGACCCAGCATCTCTGCTCCCGGGTATACACACAACAGAAATGTAAAGGTACATTAACCCAAAGACACAGACGAGAATGCTCATGGCAACATTGCTCATTTTAGACGAAAACTGGGAACTGCCCCAATGCCCATCAACAGTGCATGAAGAAGTAAACTATAGGATATTCGTAGGACAGGCCGTGCTCCAGCAAGGAGAAGGAGCTTCCGCCAACACAGGGTTGAAAACAAAGAGCACACGCGGCGTTATTCCATCTGTATCAAGTTCAGTGATGGGCAGAAGAATCTCTGCTGTTGGAAGCCGGGAGGGTGGCTGCTCTCTGGGCGTGGGGGAGGGGAGTGAGCACACAGGGATGCAGAGGGTGCTTCTGGCAGGCTGCCACTGCTTCTCTTTTCTGGGTGCTGGTTACGGGGTACTCAGCTTGTGAAGATGCACTGGGCAGGGAACTTTAGGACTCGTGCCCCTTATACATGTTACACTTCCATAAAAGTTTACATTGAAAAACGGAGCTGCTGGCACGATTTGGTGGCCAGGGACCGTTCTGGCTCTGCTGTGCCTGGCTCTCTCATCCTTCCTTCTTTCAGCTGCGCTTGGCCCCCAGGGAAAGGTGCCTGTGGGGAAGGGGGGACTCCTTGCTTGGGGTTTGGCAGAGTTTTCTAAGGTCACTCCAGGAGGCGGCTGTGGATGGAGAGACGAGCAAAGGCTGAATTTCCCTGCAAGGAAGACACAGGCAGACTTCGGGCTCCACAGCGGTTTCCTTGGCAACCAGCTGTTGTCAGAAAAACAGAACAATGTAAGAACACAGCCGGGTCAGGCCAGGAAAGACCCTCAGGGGAACTCACGCACACAGAGGAGTAAGAGGAAGTGGTCAGAGTCGGCCTGGGCAAGTGTCCCCCAGTGCAGACCTGCCTCCCTGTCCACCCCCGCAATTTCTGTCTTAATCAAATGTTTGGAAATCAAATATCCTTTTCTCATTGACAGATATGATGATCCCGGGGCTTTGTCTCCCAAAAAGCAATTGTGGGGCCGTGAAATGCAGCTGGTGTGGCCAGCTTCCCCCAGTTTGGAGGTCAGCTACGGTCACATTACAGCTAAAAAAAGTAACCGCTTATGTTCGACTTGTCCTCATTTGTCCAAAGTCTAGCATGGCCTCTGAAGACCTTCACCCTTCCCTTGTCTGACAGCTTTGGGGCTGTTCTCAGCACAAGGCGGAGGTCAGGCTGCCCGCAGACCGCAGGTGGAGGGAGGGAAACTAACATGTTTGAGACCTGCCCTCCCACATTCCATTATGGCTGCTGCTCCAGTGGTGGCCACACGGTGTCACTGTTGAACATCGGGGCCGCACAGCCTGAGGCACCGTTGCCTTCTGCTGCAGGGGGACCCTCCATGTCCCCAGGATAGAGTTCCTGCAATTCACACTCACGTGCTGAGCTTTGCTCTCCCCCATGCAAGAGGGCACCAGGGTGGCTGGGGCCAGGTGTGCTTCTAGTCTCCCCAGAGAGGGGGCACAGGCTCCCCAATGTTGCACAGCCAAAAGGACCAGGCACCCCCCACCCCCCGCCACTATGCATCATGGTAATTTGGAATTGTGAAGTGGAAATTTCCTCTAATTTTAGGGGACATTGCTCCAGCTAAAGATTCATGCAAAGACCCCCGTGAAAACACGAATGCAGTCTATGTGGGGTAGATGAGACACTGGGCTTCTGAGTTAGATGTGTTTTCAAGTTCTGGTTCTGCCAAACACTCTCTGGGGACCCTGGGCAGGTTGTGTCACCCTCAGAGCCTCATAAAACGGACCTTGGACTAGTACCCACCAGGCAGGGCTGCAGTGCTGCAGACAGAGCTCATAAACGCTTCTCCTCCAGGCCCTCGGCTTGAGGAACTCATCCTGACCGGGCACCCTGCGGCCGGCAGCCTGCGAAGGCCTGCTTCTGGGCTCATCTTGACGTTCCCCACCCAGCCTGGAATCAGCCGTTTCTCCAAGGAGCTTGGGTCCTGGCATTCATAATTTTAAAGATTCCCCCAGGTCATTGTCACATGAAGAGGGCTGTGTTGTTATTATTATTAGGAAATGGTTGAGATATGATGTCAAATGAAAATACATGTGACAGTACGTGGGGCGTGAGTGGAGTCTGGCTGAGAGCTGCTGGGCTGGCTGGGCTCACACTCCTTCTGTTATCATCATAAGTGAGTTTAGTGACCATGGGCTGGTGCTGTTCATCTGTCATCTTATTTGACCCTCACAAACAACCATGAGGGATCAATTGTTAACCAGTTCTGCACAGGGAAAACCGGAGGCTCCCAGAATTTGCCACCTCATCCAGGGCCACACAGCTGTGGGGGACAGAGGCGGGATGTGAACCAGGCCTCCCTGCCCCAGAGTCCCTTTGCTTCTCCTCTCTGCCTCTAATTCTTGGCTTTCCACTCCTAAGCGCGATGGAACGTGGTCTTTCCTGCGTGCCCAAGCTTATCTTCCACATCCTGTTCCACCCAAGACTGTTCCTCCGGAGGGTTTTATGTTTTCCTTTTCATTCATTCATTCATTCATTCACTGTCAAGTCAGGGGAAGATGAAGTCAGACGTGCCTTCTGCACGTGGAGCCAGATTGACCCAGAGCAGGCAGCGGGCACGCAGGGCCGTGGGGCCAGCGGGGCTCGGGGCTCTGCCTGGAGGTACTCAGTCTCGGAGCACAGGGATGGTAGCCTGGGGAGCAGACACCACGGGCACAATGTGTGAAGCTGCTTGTGAACACAAGGCGGCAAAGCCACGCTCATCTCCAGAAACTCTGCACGGCGGCGGGAGCTTGTACCAGCTGTAAACACTGGCCGGCGAGAGGGGCAGCGTGGCCCCCAGGCCTCGGGTCCTCCAAGCAGCAGACCAGGCGGAGCAGCCACCTTGCCCCGGGCCCGGCTGCGTGGGGCGTCTCCGACAGAGGTGATTAGGGTTAGAGTCTTCATTTACAAAGGGAATACGGGCTCGTGAAAAAGCCTTTGGAAAATACATAAATAAAATCGTAAAGCCTCCGTTGCACACTCAGATTCGATCGCTATTGGCTTTTTGGTGTATTTCCTGCCAGACTCCACTCACCCCCCACGTACTGTCACATGTATTTTCATTTGACATCATATCTCAACCATTTCCTAACAATAATAACAACACAGCCTCGGGCCTGCACCAGGCACTGGTACAGTCTTTCCATCATTCGCTCGTGCAGTGCACACAATGACAGCTGGGGGACACACTCTATCCAGCCTTATTCTACAGAGGGACTCACACAGCTGGAGCCAGGGTTCAAACTCGGGAATGGATGGATGGCACAGAGAGTTGTTCTAGCACCTCCAACAATAGCAACTGAGTTCCTTCCATCTCAAGGTTCTGTCTGGAGCTTCCAGGATCCTGACATGGTCAAAGCTACAGCCCCGACAGCTCTGTGAATTCCTCCAGGCACCCCCAAGGCTGGGGCTTTAGTCAGCTTCCAGATTGGCAAGCCCTTCCGGAACATTCTGACCTCTGGGTATCGGGTCTTTCTCCTGGAGGCTAAGAGTCCAGAAGGTGTCAGGGGGACCCTGTCCCTCATCTCTCCTCCCCAGAGTCCCCTGAAATAAAATGCTCTAAGTTGACAGATCTGCTGGTTGTCACCAAAACTTCAGCTCCAGGCTCTCCGGGTTTTCAAAGCCATTTGGGGCTCTGGCCATCTGCACTGCAGCTGAGTAACTGCTGGGGACGTGGGATCCTGCCGCCAGCCTGGGCGTCCCTATCAGCGTGGCCTCTTCACCCGCCTGACTGCTGACACCTCTGTCCCCTCCCTCCTGCAGAGGGAGATAAGCATCTTTCCTGAGGAGGCACCAAGTCACCTTCTGGCCCAAATTAAACTGTGCCGCGGCTCCTGGCGAGATGGCTGGAGTCCACATAACAGCGAGGGGCTGGCTGCCCGGCCCCTGGGTCCTGCGGGCTCATCCATCAGCTGGGCCGCTTTGATTCTGATAACGGTCTGATCTCCAGTGACAGGAGGGGCGGGAGGAGGTTTATGGCCCCACTTCCCCCAGGCCTTGAATGGAGCTCAGTGGCTCCAGAGGGGACCTTATCCAGCCAGGAGATGGCCTGTATTTGGCCCAGGGGGCTGCTGGCCTGGAGGCCCATGTTTGAGACAAAGCAGAGGAGGGACGAGATCCCGGCCTTGGAGAACTGATGTGAAAATAGTTCCTAAAAGCAGCCTCTCATGGGGCTACCTTCCTACTGCATTTTGAATACTGGTTTCATTGATCACAATCACTCAAAGGGAGGTATTAACGTGTCGCTTCTCAGCTGAGAAACTGAGGCTCAGGGAGGGTGAGAAAGCTGTCTAAGGCTACCCAGCTGGAAAGCAGAGCTGGGGTTTGGGCAGGTCCATCTGACACTGCAGTGCAGTGTCTTCCTAGTACGCCCAAGTCTCCCAACTGTAGGGGTGCGTGGGTCTGGGGCTGGGCCCCAGGGCACGCTGACTCACCCTGGGAGACAAAAGGCTGCCTTCAGGCCTTCTGATCCTCCAGAAGAAAGTCTCGGGGGCACCACGGGTCTTTAACACCCTGTTGTGACATTTGCTAAGCTCTCGGGAGGTTTTTTGTTACTGTTGTTTCAGGTACAAATTTATTATTTTTAATTTTTTCATGTATTTAAAAAAACAGAAATAATCTCAAACTTACAGAAGAGCCCCCAGTGTGGAGCCACTGAGCCTTCTGAGTTGAAGTCCCATCACCCCGAACACCTCAGGGCAGGTGTCCTGCACATGGTCGTCCCCTGAGAAAGAGCTGTCAGGACCGGGGCTGACACGACGCGCCTGTCCATGGGTCCTCAGATGCTGCGCAGGCTCGCCAGCTGTCCAGGCGAGTGTTTTACAGCAAAGGCGCCCCGTCAGGACCCCCGCTGCCCTGAGCGGCTGTGTCTCAGAGTGGGTGGTCGCTGGTTCTTTCTGTGACACGTCGGCAGAGAGCAGGCCGGTTATTTTGCAGAACGCCCTTGGTTTGGGTTTGTCGGCTGCTTCCTCACGGTTCGGCCTGAGTTATGCAGGAACATCACGGCTCTCTGTGCATCGGAGCAGATGTGGGGGTGCCAGTGCCTTCCGCAGGGCTCAACAGGTGTTAGCTCGTGTCACTCACGACAACCCCACGATGTAGACTGTTGGCCCTGTTTTCCAGACAAGGAAACATAGCACAGAGAGGTTAATTCACCCAGCCCAGGTCACACAGGCAGTAAGTGGTAGGCGGAGATTTGAACCCAGGCTGCCAGGCTCCAGAGTCCATGCCCTGGACTGTCATGCTGTACTTCCCTTAAGGCAGACGTGGTGACCCGCAAAACCCATGAGGGTGGACGGCACGGTCTGAAGTTTGGGTGACCCTCTATGCGGGTGTGTTTTTGTCTAGACCCTCTGTGGAGGGTCTCTACACTCTTGGAGAATATGAGGGAGAGGAGGTGGTTCTGTTAGTTGTTTTGAAAATATTCTTGAAGCTGCAGTCACACCATCAGCTTGTGGTGCCCACGTGTTCCCCAGGCTGCTGAGCGCTGGGCCGGGGCCTCTGCCTCCCCATCTTACAGTGCTGCCTGGAGGCACAAGCCTGCGTTCCATCTTCTCGGCTCTTCCAGGCTGCCCTGGACCGACCTTCCTTCCTTCCCTCCTTCCCTCCTTCCTCCTCCCTCCCTCCCTGCCTCCCCTCCTTCCTTCCATCTCTCCCTCTGTCTCTGTTTCTTACTCCTCTGGCTTCCTGCTGTCGGTTTCTCTGACCGTCTCTCATTGCCTCCCTTGCTCTGTTGCTCCCGGCCTCTCTCTGTCTCCCCATCTCAGTTTCATAGCCCCCAGCCCTTTCCCTCTTTGGCCTTCTCCTGGAGAGCCCTGGAGGCCAGGGCTGAGGGCTTTGCTGACCCCACTTCCAAGCCGACATTGTTGGTCAAATACCCAGCCAAGCAGAGACCTGGATTTCTTTGCCAGCTGCAGCCCTTCGCTGCAGGAGGTTCAGGATTTTGGGAGTGCACAAAGGCCGTGTTCTGGAAGAAAGAAGGAGCAGGGTCAGGGGCCGTCTAGGTTTTGAAAACTCAGACCCATGCCAGGCGTAGCTTATCTCCAGGAGAGCCGAGCAGGTCCCTCCACACATTCCAGGGTAGCTCAAGAATGCTGCTCCCGGGAGCCCCCAGCTGTGGGGCAGGCTGGCGGGGGAGCGGCCGCTGATAAGCTGTAAACCCCTCCAGACAGGAGGCGCCCCTGCCCCAGGCGGAAGACAGTGGAGAAGGGCCCAGCTGCTTTCTGCTTCCCGCCCCCCTGCAGATCCCCGCAGACGCCTCCCATCCAGGGTCCACGCCCGCCTCAGGCCGCCTCTGGGTCCAGGGATGCAGCTCTGAGTGGGCTCCAAGGGCTGTGAGAGGCCGGGCCCCAAAGTGGATCTGCTGTGGGCCTCGGTAGAGTACTGACCAGAAATGTCCACGGGAGAGGCCCCTGGGAGGGGGAGAGGAGGCGGCGGGGAGAGAGAGACACAGAGAGAGAGCAAGAGGGAGAGGGAGAGACAGACTCAGAGAAAGCAGGCAGAGAGCCAGAGGCGACTAGGTGGAGAGAGCGCCACACCCACAGAGACGGAAAGAATCCCACACGCAACAGTGGCAGGGAGACCCTTAGAAAGAGTGAGAGAGGAGAAAACAGACAGAGGGAGACAGAGACTGTGACAACCAGCCTTTCCCGGTGCACCAGGAGGGCGTGTCCCTGGGTGAGGGGAGGGGGCTCCTTGTCTGGGGGTTCAGCAGCCCCCCGGGGCACGTCCCCTGACCCTGCCTAGATCCTCATCCTGCCCTGCCTGGGGCAGCCAGCGGGAACCTGGGCTGTGGGTGCACAGAGAATGCGTGTGTGTGAGTGTGTGCAGGCCTGGGGGGACTGTGTGCACTGGAGAGTGTGTCCTGGTTTCCTTCCCCGGGGGACCCCCTTTCCTCAGCCTGAGAACCACCCTTGTCCTGGGAGCCTCCTCTTGCAGGTGGCTGGGCGGGCAGCAGGGCTCAGGGGCTGTGCTGCCTGGGTCTGCAGCCTCGTCCCAAGCAGAGGGCTGGTGACTGACGGTGGCCCCGATGGACGTGGGGGTGCCGGGGCTCAGGTCTGTGACAGCAGCTGCCTGAGGGGGCCTTTGGGATGGGTCAAGCATGTGGCTGCTTCCCATACCCTCCCTGGTCGCTCCTGCACCCGCCCCCCACCAGCCCCGGGCCGTCCCATGAGGCCGCCCCTCACAGTGCACCTCGATGCCCGGCCCGCTTTGGGGGGGCTGTGTGGTTACAGAACACTGATTCCAGCCCGTGGGGCGCGTGTCACAGTGGGGCTGAGGGTGGAGCCCTTGGAAAAGTCACCCACCTCTCTGAGCCTCAGGTGCCACCTCTATAAGAGGACACTTCACGAATGCTTCGTCTACTTTCTCGTTTTTGAACTGTTATGTATGAGAACAAAACAAACAGATAGGCAAACAAAAATCCCACGCGCAGCCCATGGGATGCAACGGGCTTGTCCAAACCCGGCCTCATCACCCGCCAGGTCCCTCACTGTCCCGAGCCTTGTGTATCTCGTTTGTAAAATGGGGACCACGAAGGTCCTTACCCCGAGGGGTCTGAGGATGGCTGAGACCAGGCCTGTGAGTGCTCAGCACACCTGGAGCACCCCTGGAGCACCCCTGGTTGACTAGCCCCTCTCAGCCCCCTGCTGCCCCGTGGTCGTGATTATGATAGTGCGGGCTCCCTGAGACGCTGGTGGAGCTGGCCCTCCAGGGACGCCGGGAGAGGTTCCCAGGCCCCAGGGGAGGCTCGCCCACGCGCTTGCTCCTCTCCCTCCCTAATCCTCTCGCCTTCCAGGAGACTTTGTTCTGGATGTGGTTTCTGGGGCGCTTCGCAGTCTTGACAAAACCAGGAAATGCCAGCACGCGGTTCCCAGAGCGCCTGGCTCCGCGCTGCCCCGGTTCCCTCAGCTGAGGCCCGAGACCAAAGCTGCCTCGCGCCTCTGACGTCTGGCAGCCGGGCCGCGTCCACAGCGGCCGGCGGCCCAGCCTTCCCGCTGGCCTCGCCCCCTGGGAGCTCCGCTGGCTCTGGGCTCCCTTTGAAGCTACTGGGAACTCAGTGCCCAGGGCCGCTCTCAGGGACCCCAGACAGGATGAGGCTCTCGGTCCCAAGAGCACACTCCGGGTAACCAGGACTTGCTGGGTCGACTCTCGGCCGGGAACACAGGGATCAAGCCGGGGCCATTCAACAGGTCCCACTCACCGTCATTCATTCATTCATTCACCCACCCACGAAGGCAGCGTTTTCTCTGCTTCTCGGAGATGGATTTGCCATCTGTAAAATGGGATAATGACACCTATTTCACAGGGTTGCTGTGAAGATGCAACGAGCTCTTTCCTGTCAAGTGCCTAGATACAGCAAATGCACGTTATTACTATGACACGATAGGGCGGCCAAGCATCCCCACTCTGGAGCCACAGCCGTCCTCAGCTCAAACCCGGACTCCACCACACACTGGTTCTGTGACCTCAGGCAAGTCACGTAACCTCTCTGGGCCTTGGTTTTCTCTCCTGTGAATGGATGTAGCCACAGTATCCACTTCACAGAGCTGTCAATGACACAAGTCAATACTGGCAAAGCACGTGGAACAGAGCCTGGTGCTGAGTACATGCTCTATCAGCGTTTGTTGAAAAAATGTACATATTTCTTCCAGAAAGAGCCAGCACCGGGAGGCCCTGGTCCTTGTGCAATCCTGCCTTTGCTTGAGTGTCTGAGGGACGTCCCTTCTCCTTGTGACCGTTGGCTGTGGCCGGGTGGAGGGAGGGCACAGGGAGATGGCGGGAAACGAGAAGTAATGCCTAACACCCGATCTCGAGGAATCTTTCCTGGTAACCACGTTTTCTGTCTGCAGAAACCGAGGCTCGAGTTGGCGATGTGACTCACCCAAGGCCCCACAGTGGGGAGGCGCCGGAGCTGGGGTTTGAACCTGGGCTGTTTCTAAGACCTGTGGCTCCCAAGACCATGAGGCAAAGTGACTCCAACTAAGTGGCCGAGTCAGAGAGGTGGGAGCCAGGGTCTGAGCCCGACTGCATTGGCTGATGCAATAAAGGATTTGATTTGTCAATTCATGTAAGGAACATTCCGGAGATGGGGTCGGTGTTGGGGCTGATTTGCTTTAGCACCCGATGGTATCACCAAGGACCCGGTTTCTTTCTTTCTGCACTGTTAGCTCATTCTCAGGCTGGCTTCTCTCTAGGTTGCAAAAGGGCTGCAGAAGTTCCAGGGGTCATATCCACATACCACCCCCTTCACAAGGAGAAAGAGCTGGTTCCTAGGAGGGGCCTCTTCTTTCCCAGAAGCCTCCAGTAATCCCCCCCTCACATCTCGTTGGCCCCAGATGGATCACGTACCCATTCCTGGACCAATCCCTCTGGCCAGAGGAATGACATGCTCTGATTGGCTGAGGTCTGACTTACCTCAGCTGATCTCTGTGACAAGGATTCACACCTGAACCTTGGGGTAGGATCAACCCCTCCTCTACGCCTACGTCTAAATCACAAGGCGTCAGGATGGAGGGATCTTGGGGACACCTCCGCAATGCTCATCTCGAGCTCCCACTGTGTGCCAGACCCTGGGGGGTCTACAGGATGTTAACCTGTGCTCTCATGACGCTCACACCTGGTGAGAGAGACAGATAAGAAAGCAGACACAAGCAGTGCAGTGAGGTACGTGCTTGATTGGGTAAGAATGGAGAAGGGACAGCTGACCCAGCCCAGCGATGGCGGGAAAAGCAGTTTTGGAGGAGAATTTAAAGTGAGACCCTTGGGCTGGGCCCATGGCTTAGCAGTTAAGTGCACGCGCTCGCTACTGGCGGTCCGGGTTCGAATCCGGGAGCACACCGACTCACCGCTTCTCCAGCCATGCTGAGGCTGCGTCCCACATACGGCAACTAGAAGGCTGTGCAACTATGACATACAACTATCTACTGGGGCTTTGGGGAGAAAAAGGGGAAAAAGCAAAAAGGAGGAGGATTGGCAATAGATGTTAGCTCAGGGCCGGTCTTCCTCAGCAAAAAGAGGAAGACTGGTGTGGATGTTAGCTCAGGGCTGATCTTCCTCACAAAAAAAAAGAGAGAGAGAACTAACATTAAAAAAAAAAAACAGTGAGACCCAGCCAGAGGAAGGGAGGGGGAGGGTGCTTCAGGCAGAGAACACCACGCTGAAAGGGCTGCGGAGTAGAGGGGGCCTGATGTGCTCCGTGATTGATTAGCAATGCCTGCCGCGGAGTAGGGACAAGTAAGCTACACTGAAAAAGCGAACTTGTTTAAAACGGACTGACATTTTGGAGTAAATTGGGCCTTTATCTTTAAAAAAACTCCCCAAATTATGAAAATAAGCCCATTTAAAAAATATGCTGCTTAATAAAATTTAATGTAAAATGGCAACTCTAAGCTAATTCTTAGATCAATGTGTACAGTTGCTGTGCATCATTTTAGGACATTTCACCCTAGTCGGGGCAGCTCACATCCAGAGACTGATCAGCATGGGGTTACAGGCCCAGAACTCTCACTGTGACTGGGGACAGCTCTGAAGGGTCACCTACCTGCAGTGCTCTCCGTGGGGACAGCTGGCCTCCCAGCCCAGCTTCTCCCGCTTCCCGGGCTGCCTCTTTCACTCTTTCTCTTTCCAAGAGTGCTGTTCCCCCAAAACCCCCTGCAAACCAGGAGTCGGTCCCTGGGAGCCCAACTGACAATTTCCATGCCCTGGAAGGCGATCTTTCTTCCTCCCCACTTGGAAGTGGGGGAAGGAAGCGAGCGTTTCTGAGCGGCAGCCTAATTCATCCACCCTGTTTCCCAAACCACGACTGGACCATCTCAGACCATGTCCTGCAGGGCTAGAATCCACTGTTAATGCAGGGAAACCAGCTCCTTGTGAAAGCCGCTCTCTCTCTCTTCGCTACGTTTCCTACCAAACCCAGATTCTTTCCGCCTCCGCCCTGACCTGGCCAGGCCAATTTTCCCTTAATGCTCAATTTCACCTGCCAATTTGCAAGACAAGAGCCCCGCTATCCTGTGGGAGGACAACACCGCCTTTGAGAGGCCCCTCGAGGCCCCACCTTCTCCCCGAGCGCCTGTGGCTCCACACAGGCTCCTCTCAGGCTCTTTGCAGAAGGCGCCTGGGTTTCCAGGCCCCGCTCCCAGGCAGGCAGGAAGAGCCTTCCTCTGCCCGCACTCGGGCATTTTCTGAGAGGCTTTTCTTATGGGAGTAATCGGAGCAGGCCTCATTTCTCCCGGAACGAGAGCGGTGCAATTGAGCAGGGCTTTATTAGAGCAGGGCTTTATTAGGTCAACGGAGAATGCCAGGCTTGTCTGACGCTCTGGTGGTGCAGTGCTCTGTAACAAGAGGCAGGAGAGTGGCGGGGCTCCAGCCGGCAGACGCAGGGCTGCGATCAAAGCCTCAGCCTCCCCACACTCAGGCTGGGGGTGCATTGGGAGGAGCCTGCCTCCAGTGCCACCTGGGGAGAGCCTTCAGCATGCTGAGGAATCACCCGGGGCCCCCCAACTTCTCTGGAGCAGCTCGCCCTCTGCCCAGCCTCTCTGCCTGGAGGGCGGGACCTGGCAGCAGAGTCCCTCCTGGTGGCCCTGTTGGCATCAACACTCTCCCCAGAGCCGGTCTGGCAGGTTTCAGGAGGGATCCTGTGAACATTTCCAGGGCCCCTGCTTCTGTCTCCTCTCATCGGTGCAGTGACGGTGTGGTTTCTGCCCTGGGCGTTGGCTGTGGATTTGTTCTCCTGGGGTAACCTTAGCATCTGCCCTCTCTCTTTGTCACTTGGCGAGGGGCTGAGTTGTGTGTGGGCCCCTAAGTGCTGCGAGCTGGGTCTGGGGCAGGGACTCAGAAGGTGGGGGTGCTCCATCTGCAGGAGTAACACTCACCACCCCACCTTCCCCTCGTTAGCTAATTAGAGGAAAATTTCATTTTCGCAGGTCACATCTGGAGTTTTCCATGTTGTGCTCCAGGTTCGTTGAGGTTGGAAGGAGCAGAGAGATATCAAGTTGCCTTTTCCAGAGTCCTGGTCAACTCCGTAGGAAAGCCCTCGAAATCAATCAGAATTATCATCCTGGGGGAGGCTTGAACCTGAGCAGATTGGCCTGGGTTTTACGGCTCGTCCTGTGAAACAAGTGTCCTGGTTTCCGAGCTGGAAGGGCCTGTGAGAGCCCCAGGAAGTGCTTGGCGTGAGAGATCGAGAGCGCAGGCTTCGGGAGGGACCAGCTTCAAGTCCCAGGCCCATTGTGGACAAGCTGGGCCAGGTTCCCACCACCCCACGTCTCCGTTTCCTATCTGTGAAATGGGGGTCCCAGGGACACTAACCTCCTCGGGTGGATTGAGGGTCAGTGGATAGATGATTATAAGGCGCTGTTGTGGCTTGGGTCCCCCTAGAAAGATACGTTCAAGTCCTAACCCCTGGTACCTAGGAATGGGCTGTGTTTGGGAAATGAGGTCTTTGCAGATGTAATGACGTTAAGAGGAGCTCAGACTGGATCAGAGTGAGTCCTAAATCCAATCTGACTGTGTCCTTACAAGAAGAGGGACGTTTGGACACAGACACACAGAGAAAGGAGGCCACGTGGAGATGGAGGCTGAGAGTGGATACCTATAAGCCAAGGAACGGCCAGCTGGCCAGCGACCCCGGAATCTGGAAGAGGCAGGAAGGGTCCTCCCTCAGAGCCTCTGAAGAGGAACCAGCCCAGCCGACAGAAGACCTCAGACTTCTGCCCCCTACGACTGTGCGAGAAGACATTTCTGTTGTCCTAAGCCCCCAGTTTGTGGTCCTTGTGCAGAAGCCCGAGAAAACTAACCCGGTGGGTGACCTGGAGCCCCACCCTCTCAGTGCCCATAATTGCATCCAGAGTCCCGTGGCCGTGTGGCCGTGGCCTTCAGGGTCTCAGGGCACCGGCTCTGCTCGAAAGCCCTGTGTCCCCCCTACAGTCTTCCCACTGACAGAGGCCGTGTCCAGGCCTCTTCCAGGGTGTCCTCAGGCACGATGGCCACAGGGACCTGCTCTAGCTGGAGATTCAGGCCGCCCTCTGTTGTGGGAGCGTGGGGGCAGCACAGCGCTGCCACTTGTCAGACCAGAGCCCTGGGAACCAGAGGCGCGACCGCAGAGAAATAAGAATAATGAGCAGTCTCAGAGCCTCTGCTGTGTTCCCAGTGTGATTGTTTCTTTCTCAAACCGGCCTGGGGAAGAAGCAATTCTCACAGATTTCCCTCGTAATGAAGGGTCCCGGGGTCACGGTAGATTTGGCCTGAATTCCAGAGCTGGGCTCTTTGATCCCGTCTCCACCAGCCAAATGTGGCCACTGAGCATTTGAAATGCGGCCAGGCAACCCTGGAGCTGAATTTTCAATTTTATTTAATTTTAATTAATTTTAACTTGAAAACAGACACTCGATTCAGTTATTAAGAAAACTCTTAGGATTTGTGCCAACTTGGTACGTGACTCTACCTTTTCAACTATAAATTTTATGAACTCTAAATACAGATCAGGTATTTCCAGGGAAAATTTAGCATGCACGTTAAGATGTGTAAGTGTCAAATTGCACTAGTTTTTGTAGGGTGTAAAATACACACCAGATCTGAAGACGTATTGTGAAACAAAGACAGTAAAATATGTTATTATATTTTAAACAATTGATTACATGTTGATTTTTCGGGTCTATTGGGTTAAAGAAAATATATTATTAAAATTAATATCCACCCCCTCTTTTTCTTTTGCTTGTTAAAATATGGCAACTAGAAAGTTTAGAATTACACATGTGGCTCACATTATATTTTTTGAGGACAGTGCTGGTCTAGATGGCCAAACTGGAAGTTTGAAACTAATCTGCAGCTCTCATCTTGACCAATAACAGGGCTCTGTGACCTTGGAAAGTCCCAAGTCCATCTGAACCTCAGGTTCCCAATACCAAATTGAGGAGGTCGGATTGGACCAGTGGATTTGGGGTATTGGAGGGTGACTGAGGGGGTGGGGCTTTCAAAACCACCAGATTAGATGACCTCAATTCCTTTCCACTGTGAGTCTATGGTTGGGCTGAGGACTAGCTCACACCATTCCCACTTCAAGGCTGAGCACGTAAGATGATGGAACTTACAGTAGGGTTGCTGGGCGCAGTTGTGCAGGTTGTGGACTGCACGAGAGAGCCTTTCCTGATATGCATGAAGGCACTCTGTGACCATGGAGTTGAATATCCAGATTTCTCCATGAGAATAGAATAATACGTGCATAGCAGTTTTCAATTTAAAAGCACTTGCCTATAATCTGTATGTTAATCAAGTAAGAGCTTGCTCTTTCCTGAGGCTGCCTAAGAATCTGGAAGGAAGGTCTGTAGGATGAGGAATAAGTTCACAGATAAGGAGGGAGGGTTGTTGTTGGAGGTGGTGGGTTGCAGAGAGTATTCTCCTTCAGTCTATACTTTAGAGAGATCTGAGTCTTCAAAATTTCAGTCTCGGGCTCTCAAAATTGGAAGCAGCCCCTCCAGAAACAGTGAGCCTGTCATCCTGGTGTGCCCACAGTCAGCAACGCTGCTGGCTGAGTGTTGCATTTGGTTAATCTCACCCAGCGTTTAAGGAGTCCCTTGGCACCCATAGGCTGGGCTCACAATATCTGCCCTCCCCCCTTCCTGGGCACCAGGAGGATGGCATGCCCGAGCCCCCCTCATCTAGGCGGGAGCAGGTTCCTCGGTCTTGCCAAAGGAATGGCAGCCTGGTGGTTCAGAACACTGTGCCTTCTCCACCTTCTCCCCCTCCTCTGTTTGCTGGCAGGGCAGAGAGGATCCAAGAGAGGACATTGGACACCCCTGGGGACACAGAACCAAGATGCAAGGAGCCTGGGCCCCTGAAGGAGTGTGTGGATTAGAGCTCCCTGCCGACCCGCCCCCTGGATTTCGTCCAGAGTGAGAAATAAACTCGATTGTGTGACGCCACTGAAATCTCAGGGCCTGTTTGTTACAGCAGCTGGCGGGTTGACTAACACAGTCCCTGGGGAGACACTGGTCTTCCTCACCCTAAAGGGCTGCACTTCCAGGTCACGGGGAATCGAGTGGGTGTAGCCTCAGAGAGAATGTCCAGGCCTCCCCACGTGGGCCTGACCCACCCTCCAGAGCTTCCCTGAGGCCTGGGGAGGGGAAAGTTTCTGGGCTTCCTGTCCCTGCGTCCCATGATTCATCAGGCCCTTCTCGTCTCCGCCCCGCCCTTCTTCTCCACACGTGGATAATTAGAAGCTGCTGGTCAGAGGCTGGCAGGGAGCCAAGGCATTTTCTCTACGTGGGAAAAATAGAAAATAAGGTTATAAGTTGCAGGCTGCGGAAACCACCTAGAACTCCGAGGCTGTTTTGCCAAGCACGGTCCTTAAGGAGTCTCAGAGGGACCGCTGGCCTCCAAATGCCAGGATGACCATCTTCCCTCGGCCTTGAGGCTCTTCTCTCCCTCCGGGCCCTTGTTTGGCACAAGAGGGGAGGATGGAGGATGCTGGAGGCTTCTGGACTTCCCAGCGTGCAGGAGTCTGGAGGGAGCTGGGGGGGTTGGGGGGGAGGAAGAGGACCGGGGAGGGCCAGTGGGAGATTCCCAAGGGGTCTCAATTCCAGAATAGCGCGGTGGGGGCTCCGTGGGGTGCTCTCTTCTCCCTCCAGCATTCCAGCCTCCGATGCGGGTCATTGTCTCCCAGGGAACTTCCCAAGTTATATGAAAGTGGCCACATCAGTTGTCAAGTGACTCACTCGGCCTCACATCCTCGGCAGAGAGCAGAATTGGGATCTTTGGACTCTGCAGCCCATGCTGCGAAGAAAACAGACAGACACGCACGTGTCTTCTCTTTCAATGAGAAAAGAAATCCATGCTTGTACAAATTGAAACAGCACTAAAGCTTAAAGATGGTGGTTCTAGAACATGCTGCCGCCTTCTTTGGTCCTCCTCTCATTGTCAGGTGGATCTACGTCCCCACCTCTGGCCTCTGGGCGGCTCTGTGACCATTTGACTGAGAGTGTGAGCAGAAATGAGGCCGCATGACGTCCGAGGCTGGCTCAGAAGAGCAGGCCGCCTCCCCGGCTCTATGGACGCTGGTTCCGGGGGACACCCGCCCCATCTAGGCGTCCGACTTCCTGAAGCCACCACAGCGGAGGGGCCACTCAGGGTGCTCCCACCTACAGAGCAGCCGAGCTCCCGGACGACCGCCAGCATCAGCTGCCAGCCCCGTGAGAGGGCAGCTCAGACATCCAGGCCGGTCGAATTTGGAATCTGGAACTTTATGAGAGCAGAAGGCTTTCTCCCCATTACCCTCGTGTGTGGAGTGTACGTGGGTTCCTCTATTCACTTGTAACTTCATTTATACAACAAATGTTTACTTAGTACCTTCTCTTCACCAAAATTTTGAGCCAGATGCATTTTGGAATCCACATGCCTTTTGGATTTGAGAAAGGCAATATGGTGATTTATTTATTTTTTTGTGAGGAAAATCAGCCCTGAGCTAACATCCGTGCTAATCCTCCTCTTTTTGCTGAGGAAGACCGGCTCTGAGCTAACATGTATTGCCAATCCTCTTTCTTTTTTTCCCCAAAGCCCCAGTAGATAGTTGTATGTCATAGTTGCACATCCTTCTAGTTGCTGTATGTGGGACGCAGCCTCAGCATGGCCGGAGAAGCGGTGCGTCTGTGCGCGCCCAGATCTGAACCTGGGCCGCCAGTAGCGGAGCGCGTGCACTTAACCGCTAAGCCACGGGGCCGGCCCCCTGGTGATTTATTTAATACCTTTAGTGGAATCTCTTTTCTATGTCTGTTTCTTCAGTGATACAGGATTTTCACGCTAAGTGGAATAAATAGACTGAATAGCATCAAGTCAGATCAGGTCAGGTTTTCCCATCAAATGAGATTGCACCAGATTTACAAAACCAAACCAAACCAAAACCCAACAACAAATCCTGTGCTTTTCAGAGCCTCTGGGTTTGGGGTGGTGGCCTGAGTTGATTCTGACAGCTGCCTGCCATTCCCGGAAGGTGAGGCTGATCTCCCTTTTATCTTGGTGATATGCAGTTTCCTTTCTAAATAAAATTCTAGATTACAAAAAATTTATTAAAAGAAATATATTAAGTCAGCAAAAAGTACAAGTGGCACACAGATACAAGTAGTGATGGTTTCACCTGAATGACCTAAATTCAGGAAACACAGATCCAGCCCAGCCCCCACTGACACAGA
Source organism: Ceratotherium simum simum (assembly GCF_057802395.1). Classification (NCBI taxonomy): domain Eukaryota; kingdom Metazoa; phylum Chordata; class Mammalia; order Perissodactyla; family Rhinocerotidae; genus Ceratotherium; species Ceratotherium simum. Next base: position 4,262,151 of record NC_141929.1, on the reverse strand, counting down.
GAGAGAAATGGACTATCTTTTCAGTTCCATTTTGCAGGAAATAATAGCTAATATTTATAAAGTACTTAATATGTGCAGGCATTTTTCTAAGTGCTTTAAATATACTAACTTATTTAATTCTCACAATAACTCGATGGGGAAAGCGCTTTATTATTATCACCATTTGACAGACAAGGAGACTGAGACACATGGGTGAAATAACCTGCCTAGAATTATTACCCAATAAGTGGTGGGGAACATGTGTGTACTGAACCACCACACTTGAGCTAGCACCTGTCAGAGGGGAGGACAGAGCCTCTGTGTCAGGGCTCAACCAGAGAAGATGAAACAGTAGGAGATGTAGATATAGAGAGACACAGATATAGATACAGACAGCTGCCTGCCACTCCCGGGAGGTGAAACTGATAGGTTCACCACCCTGAAGGTGATACAGACAGATATAGAGACAAAGATATAGATACAGATATACAGATGGGTGGATACGTATATATGGTGGATGGATACAGATACACAGATGGGTGGATACGATTATACAGATGGGTGGATACAGGTAAACAGATGGATGGATACAGATATACAGATAGATGGATAGATAGACAGAGAACAAAGCATTGGCTTCCACTGCTGTAGAGGCTAAGATGTCCACTGTCCACAGTGGCAGGCAGTAGGAAGGGAAGATGATGAGCAGAATCTTACTTTCCAAGGGGTCCTTCAGGAAGATATGTGGGGATGATTTTCCAAATCTTTATTCAAGGTTTAGTCAGGCCACATTTTTGCCTTAATAAGGCTTTAACCTTATACTACGTTTTTATTGAAGTGGAATGCACGTACTGAAAGGCACAACATGGTATGTGCAACCCTCAGTGAACTGTCACCAAGTGAGCACACCCATGATACTAGCTCCCAGGCGAAGGGACAGAACACGACCCAACCCTCACAGTCCCCCCTTTGCCCTATTCCCACAATTACTCCTTCCCAGGAAGCACCATGCTGACCCCTGTCACCACAGAGTGGTTTGGTTTGACTTGGTTTGGTTTGGCTTTACGACCATGGAGTCATATAGCGTGTCTACCTCTGTGTCTGGCTTATTTTGATCATAATCATGTTCGTGAGCATGCGCTGTTGATTTTCATGTTCACTGCTGTATAGTATTCCATGATGAGAATACGTCCTGATTCACTTCTCCATTTCACCATCAATGGACGTTTGGGTAGGGCAGCCTGGAACATTCTAGTATGTGTCCTTTGTTGAGCACACATCCCTCTTTTGGTTGGGGGATCCCAGAAGTGGTGTTCCTGGGTCCCAGGTTGAGGTACACGTTCAGCTTCAGTGGATTCTGTGGACCGTCAACTTTAAGAGCAGCTTCTGAAGCCTCACCATCCTCATTGCTTTGAAAACCTGCCTACCCCTTGCTGCAAACAGGCAGTTTTGTCAGGTTTTTCCTTTGCAGCTTTCAATAGCCGTGAAACTCTTGGCGACATAAAATATGCTCTAAAAGGGGTAAGAAGAGACTTGTGCAGGTTCTTGTTCTAATAAATAGCCTGTCGTTGGGTTGGAAGAGAAATCTTTTCCTCGCACCACACACTCAGTTGCTCCTTGTTTTAATCCATTTCTAGTCCTTGAATACAACTAGGGGGACCCTGTCAAATAGTGTAACGTTGCTTTCATTTTTATTCCTTTTGGCGGATTCTGGCTTCCTCAGGCTTCTGATGAAGTCTTCATGGGTCAGTTTCTCTTTTCAGCATCCTGACCACAAGCCAAGGAGAGAGGGAGTGCTCAGGCGAGGAGCACTGTTAGGGCGAGGAGTCGAGGGGCGGAGGGCCAGGTCACTCGCCACGGGGTGGATTCCAGGGGTAAGCCCAGGTTTCTCTGATCTCAAGGACGACCCTCCCTTTTTTCAAAGAACCCCTCGACTGCAGCATCACGTACATGTGGGGACATGCATGGAGGTTAAGGGACGCCCCAGCGGAGTTTCACAAACTGAACACAGTCGGGCAACTGGCTCCCAGTGAGACGCAGACCTTGCCCAGCCCCCTGGTGCCCCCCGCGCTTCCCCACGCCAGGGGCGATCGCTCTCTTGACTTCCAAGAGCACAGATTAGGGTACTCGTTTTTGAAATTCATACAAGGAATCTTGGAGTATTTACTGTTCTCTGTCTGGCTTCTTTCTCTCAGCATCACGTCTGAGATTCATGCGTGTTGTTACGTGTCGCGACGGTATGTTCATTTCATTGCTTTGTAAGAAAACACCAGACATGCCAATTTATTTACCTGTCCCACTGTGGATGGGCATTTGGGGAGTTTCCAGTTGGGGGTGTTAGTATTAGTACTGCTGTGAACATTCTAGAATGTGCCTTTATGTGAACACGTGGGTGCGTTTCTGTAGGGTGGACACCCAGGAGTGGACTTGCTGCACATGGGGATCAGCAAGTAGGTACCGTTGGACGGTATTCCAGAGTCACCGGACCAATATGGACTCCCACCTGCCATGCAGGGAATTTCTGGATTTCTTGTGATGTCCTTTTAGGTTCTTGGGAACCTGGGTGAGATATTTTCCCTTTGAGTCCTCTAATCCGCGGGCTTCGAATCCAGCCAGGATCCCGGATGTGAGGCTCTGGTGGAGCCTCCACATGCTCCTGGAGTTAGGGTTTCAAGTGACCCAGTTATCTTTCCTACGGTTATCTCTGCGCTCTCTCACCCCATGACCCCGTTATTGCCGCAATCCAAATTCCTGCCTCTTAAGCAGAGGCTGGGTCTTTGATCTTCCCTTTGGGGAAGATCTGAGCTCCTGGGATGCCCCAGTGTCCGGACCAAGCTGGGAGATGACTTGAGACCTGGGTCTTTTGCAAGGAGGCTCCCTGGGGAAGCTATCAGGGGCAGTTATCGTGGTGTGTGTGGGGGTACGGCTGGAAGTCCTCCCCGCAGTCTGCCCTTCAGAACCCGGGAGCTCCATCGAAGGGCTCTGTCTTTCCTTATTTGAGCGGCAAGGTGGGAGGCAGTCAGGGGCAGCCCAGGCTTTGGAGGGGGAAACCTAATAACTCCTTCAGCCATATATCCGGGGAGCCCCCCCGGTGTGCCAGGTGCTGTGCCAGGGGCTGGGCACAGTAACAAGAGAGACCTCCCGACCATGTACCATTTGCAGGGCTGAGATGGAAGGAGGGGATTCAAGCGAATTTCTGGTGCGCTGAGGACTCTGGAGCAGGGAGAGATTCCTTAAACAGGACCCAAGCGACTCCACCCTAAAAGGCAAAGTTGGTACAATGGACTTCGCCAAAATTAAAAACTTCTGTTCATCAAAAGACACCATTAAGAAACTGAAAAGACAAGCCACAGACTGGGAGAAAAGATTCAAAATACACGTATCTGATAAAGGACTCATATCTAGAATATATAAATAGCTCCCAAAAATCAATAAGAAAAAGACAAACAACTGGGTTAAAAACTGGGCAAAAGCCTAGAACTGGCACTTCTGTAAAGAAGACACAAAATGGCCAAGAAGCATATAAAATAACACCAAGCATCGTTACTCACCGGAGGAATGCAGATTAAAATCACCATGAGATAACAGCTCATGCCCCCCAGACGCCGCGGGTTGGAGACGATGCGGAGCAGCTGGGGCCCTCAGACACTGCAGGTGGGGTCTACGATGATACAGGACAAAGGGAAAGTGATTCAGTGATTCCCCCCAGACATGTGCCCAGGAGAAGTGAGTGCACAGGTCACCAACACACTTGTCCAAAAATGTCCATGCTGGCTTTATGGATAATGCCCCACACTGGAAGTAACCTGTGTCCATTGATAGTGAAGGGACAAACCAACTGAGGTATACAGACAATGGAATACTACTCAGCTACAGGAAAGAGTGCAGTATCTGTATGGGCAACAGTGTAGGTGAATCTCTAAAACCTTATGGGCCCATGGCAATGACTGCTGGGGCCACAAAAATGACCACTGGGGCAGTGGCAATGACCATTGCGCCATGACAATGACCACTGGGGCCATGGCAATGACCACTGGGCCCATGGTAATGACCACTGGGGCCACGGCAAGGACCACTGGGCCCAAGGCAATGACCACTGGATGACCTGCCCTAGGCACACCCTGGCCAGGTGGGCAGCACTGTGGCCACTGAGCTGCGGGTCCCGTGATGGCCTATGCTGGCTCTGATGGAAGAGGGCTTTGTTCTGCCCAGGCTGGGCCACTGGGGGATTTGTGACCCCATGCATGTGAGCTTGTCAGAGCACAAGCTGAACGTGGAGACCGCTGGTTTTGGCAAAGGAAATGACGACCTGTGAGGTCGCTCTGTTCTTGTCCCCACATCCTGACGAGGAGGAGGAGATTAGGAGACCCACAGCATGTGTGCAGCGAAGGTCTGTTCACACCCCTAAGCCCACACTCTTGGCCTCTGTGTCGCCTTGACCTTCCAGCTATTCCAGGCAGGGGATGGGGGTGGACACTCGGCCCAGGATCTGTGTGGGAAGAGACCTGGGACCCTAGGGAGTGAGGTCTCAGGTTCCCAGGAGGAAGAGGAGGGAAAGCTGCCCGTGGCTCAGCAGGGTGACCACGCTCAGGGTGGACCATGCTGGGCACATGAAGGGCTTGGCGTGGGCAGAGAGCACTGGCCTGGGTGTCCGGAAGCTGGCTGTAATCCTGCTCTGCTCTCAGTGGGCCTTGAGAAGGACATCCCCCTGCCCCATGACACCTGAGCCCTCATGATGATGACGATGGGGATGATGGTGATGATGATGATGGTGATGGTGATGATGGTGATGATAGTGATGGTGATGGTGATGGTGATGATGATGATGATGGTGATGGTGATGGTGGTGATGATGGTGATGATGATGGTGATGGTGATGGTGATGATGATGGTGATGGTGATGGTGATGATGATGGTGATGGTGATGGTGGTGGTGGTGATGGTGATGGTGATGGTGATGATGATGGGGATGGTGATGATGGTGATGATGATGATGGTGATGGTGATGGTGATGGTGATGATGATGGTGATGGTGATGGTGGTGATGATGGTGATGGTGATGATGATGGTGATTGTGATGGTGATGATGATGGTGATGGTGATGATGGTGATGGTGATGATGATGATGATGGTGATGGTGATGGTAGTGATGGTGGTGATGATGATGGTGATGATGGTGATGATGATGGTGATGATGGTGATGATGATGGTGATTGTGATGGTGATGATGATGGTGATGGTGATGATGGTGATGGTGATGATGATGGTGATGGTGATGATGGTGATGGTGATGATGATGATGATGGTGATGGTGATGGTGGTGATGGTGGTGATGATGATGGTGATTATGGTGATGATGATGGTGATGATGATGGTGATGATGGTGATTGTGATGGTGATGATGATGGTGATGGTGATGATGGTGATGGTGATGATGATGGTGATGGTGATAGTGATGGTGATGGTGATGGTGGTGATGATGATGGTGATGATGGGCATCACAACCAGGCACTGTGGTCATTCCACTCTCTTCATGTACCCCTTGTTTGCCCAGCGAGTATCTGCTGAGCACAAATGACGTGAAAGTCTGTGTGGTTTCCTAGTTAAGGGCATTTGCTCCCAGCTCTGCTGCTTATCAGCTGTGTGACCTCAGGCTAGACATAACCTCTCTGTGCCTTGGTGTCCTCATCTGTAAAATGGGGATGACGAGAGCATCAGATGCTCCAGTGCATGAGTGCACAGGCAGCGCCTGAGGGGCTGGAGCTCAGTGGGGGACAGTGATGCTGGTGAAGCCCCATGTGCGCCAGACCTGGTTTTGGGGAGCCTCCCCCCCCATGAGCTCCTGGGGGACAGCAGAGCACCGCTTTAGGGACACAGGCGCCATCCATGCAGGCATCTGCATTGCACGCCCTCCATCAGCTGTCTGAAATGAGGCGACGACAGGCTGACCTCAGAGGGCGGCTGCAGGCCTGAGATGAGACCTGTGAGCTTAGCCACAGGCCTGGCTGCAGGACTCGCTCCGTGAGTGTCACCTACTGCCTTCCCAGCTGTTGTTACACGTTAACCACCAGAGCAGTCATCCTCGGGGGAGAAAACAGCAGCAAAAATTCAATCAACAAATATTTGTTTGTGAGCAGGTCAGTCCCTGGAGCTGGCCCACGAGGTATTCCCAGCAGAACCACCCTGGCAGAGGGAGGGAGTGGCTCCTCCTCCTGGGTAATCTGTGTTGATGGTTCACACTTCTCTCCCACCTTCTGTGTGGGCGCATTTCTCAAACCTCCAGGCTCTGCTGGGTCTCCGAGGGGCAGATAAAGAGGCTCAGAGTTCTCTCTTTGGATAAAAAGGTGCTGACTGCTCACATAGCTTCGCAAAAGAAGCTGGTCTTTTTAAGGTGTGTTTATGGGATAGTTCCAGAACTTGTCTAATGAGCAAAGCGGCAGCTTGGACCCATGCATATTCTCTGAGCATCAATTTCGTGCCAGGCACAGAGCTGGGCATGTGGCGCATGCAGCAATGAAAAAGTTCCAGCCTTGTTCTTGGGCGTGTGCCATGGGGCCTCCCAGACCTCAGGGGGCCCAGGGAGACAAGACATGAGGTAGGGCAGTGGGAGGTGGCTGCAAAAAGATACCCCCCGACTCTGCTACGGCATCACCTGGATTCACCCACATCCCCATTTTTGGCCACATTAAATAGGTTTCTTCTTTTGGGATCCATATCTACACTGAGAAAATTGCCAGGTTTGTTCTGGCTGAAGGGTGACATTTGGGCAGGGCAGCCCGTGGCCCATTCTCTGGGCTCCTGCAACGTCCCCTGGGGTCAGACGGCTGTCAGAGCGTGGGCACTGGGGGGCTTCATCCTGGGCTCCCTTCCTAGTGACAGAATGGTGGTTGGATGGTCATGTGTGTGCAACATCCGTTGTGCACACCATCCTCCCACACATCTGCCTGAACCACTGTGTGAGTGTGTCCCTCCAGCCTGTGGCTCCAGGACCACGCCCAGGTCCTTGGCTGGGCGTCTCGAAGGTGATGCGCTTCACTTTGGCTAGGCTGACTTGCAGCCCTGCTTCATTGACTATGTGCCTCTCCAGTAGCAAGGAATGCCCTCTGCCTCCCGGCCACCGCCTTCAAGGCTTAACATGAAGCACCCATTGGTCTGGGACTTCCCTCAAGCACCTCTGTCTTCGGCGTCTTCTTCCTCCAAAGTCCTGTAGTGCTTCATAAATCTTGCCTGGTAACATTCTTATTTGGTGAAATCCCTATATGCATGTATGGAACGTATATACACATTCCTATCTGTGTATATGCATGTCTTCTCTTGCTCAGACCATTGCAGTAGCCTCCTAGCAGCTCTCCCTGCTCCACATCACCGACAGAGTGACCTTTTTAAATAGTGAGCCTTATCACGGCACTCCTCTGCTTAATAGCCTTCCACCGCTCCCCAATGCCTACAAGAAAGTCCAAATTTCCTAACAAGGTATCCCAGGCTTCCCCAGTCAGGCTTAAGCTCCCCTTTCCAGTTTCACATCTTGCCTTTGGCCCCACCATGCAGCCTGCCTTTCAGCACCGCCTCGACCCTGCTTGTATTTAGGTTGTTTCTTCCACATGGAATGCCCTTTCTTTATTCTCCACCTAGAAAAATTCCTGCTCCTTCCCCTAAGCCAGTGGTTCTCAGCCAGGGATAACTGCTCCCAGGGGACATTTGGGAGTGTCTGGAGACATTCCCAGTGTCTGGTTGTCACAAATTGGCGATGTGGGTGCTACTGGTCAAAGCTGGGGATGCTGTTCAACATCTGACAGTGCGCAGGACAGCCCCATCACAAGAGGAATCTGGCCCGAATGTCACGCATGCTGAGGTGGAGGAACCCCGTCCTGAGCCCATCACATGCCACGTCCTGTTGGTGAAGCCCTGTCAGACCCCAGCGTCGGTGTCCCTCCCTCCTCCGGCCGTGGAGCCAGCTCTTAGGTGGTGTGACTGAGCTCCTACCACTCGCAGCAGTTTGTGCAGGGTGGGACCACCTCCCTGCCTGGCTAGGAGCTGCCTGTGGCCGGGGTTGTGTCCTCGTTAGGGTTGCCACAGGTTCACCTGGGGTCTGGGGCCCAAGGGAGCTTAGAAAATGTTGGTTGACTGGAAATCGAGGATTCAGCTGACTGCACTAATTAGAACCAGGATTTTGGTCTGGGACCCAGGCAGGAATGTCAGGGAAACACGAACCCCTGAAATTGTAACACAGTGAGGTGGTCAAGAGGACAGACACTGGGTGCGAATCCTGGCTGCTCCACTAACCAGCTGTGTGACCCTGGGCTGCTTACTTAACCTCTCTGTGCCTCTGTTATCTCATTTGTAAAAGAAAAGAGATGATATTAGTACTTACCTGTGGTAGACCTAAAACACATCCACACATTCTCTGACCCTTCTCTCATCTGGAGGTGGAATCTCTGTCTCCTGCCCTTGAACCTGGGCAGGCTACTGTGGCTGCCTTGGGGAAGAGAACACAGTAGAAGTGAAGCTGTGTGACTTCGAGTCTGGGTTAGAAAAGGCCAGGAGGGTCTTACCTGTTTCTCCTGGGACCCTTGCTCTGGGAGCCTTCAGCACCACGTGAGAATCTGGCTACTCCGAGGCCTTACCAAGACCACGTGTAAAGAACTCGTGGAAGGAGATGCCTGGGGGCCCCTGCGGCTCCAGCCCCAGCTGTCAGAGTCTTCCCAGCCCAGGGGCCAGACACGTGAGGGAACAAGTCTTCCAGATGACCCGGCACAGCCCCCATCTGACTGTGACCACAGGAGAGGCCCTGAGCAAAACCACCTGGCTGAGCCCAGCAGCCACCAGAACCGCGGGAGATCATAATGAAATGGTTGTTACTGTTTTAAGAATTGCTGGGCCGGCCCGTGGCTTAGCGGTTAAGTGCGCGTGCTCCGCTACTGGTGGCCCGGGTTCGGATCCTGGGCGCGCACTGACGCACTGCTGTCCGGCCATGCTGAGGCCGCGTCCCACATACAGCAACTAGAAGGATGTGCAGCTGTGACATACACCTATCTACTGGGGCTTTGGGGGAAAAAAAAGGAGGAGGATTGGCAATAGATGTTAGCTCAGAGCCGGTCTTCTTCAGCAAAAAGAGGAGGATTAGCACGGATGTTAGCTCGGGGCTGATCTTCCTCACAATAAAAAAGAATTGTGACTATTTTGGGTGGCTTGTTACACAGCACTAGCTGACTGAAACACTACCTCATCAAGCTGTTGTAAGGATTAGTGAGTTAATCCATGTAAGTCACTAACGGCAGCCCTACAGGAGTAATTGCTGTGTAACTATTGTCATTCATTCATTCAACAAATATGTATTGAGTTCCTGCTATGTGCTGGGCACGATTCTAGCCTCTGGAGATGAGCAGAGAACAAGACAGTGGAAGTTCCTGCTCTCATGGAGCCTGGTCAGAAGGCAGACAGTAAACAGGTAGTCAGGTACATAAACGACCTGCATGGTTTTTCAGTGTTCGTGTGCTGTTCCGGGGAGCCATCCTTGTCTTCATGGGGGGCACAGGACTGCAATCACATGTGTGGGCCTGAGCCTCAGACCGCCCACCTCCTGGTCCTGGCTGTGCCTCCTGTGGCTCAGGTCCTCCGACCTCTCAGGTCCCCGTCCTCCCTCTGTGCCATGAAGACAATGATGGCTGTTAGGACTAAATGAGGTGATGCCCTGGAGGCCGCAGTGCAGTGCCTGGTATGTGGCAAGATCTTAGCAAAAGGTGGCTGAGGTTCAGCTGTTATTCTCAAGGGGGATTTGCCCCACCTTGAAAGGTGCAGAGTCCCGATGAAGTGCTGACTCTTCCTTGTCACTGTTCCCCTCTAGAAAAGTCCTAAGTCCAGAGGAGGACGGGGTGATGTTTGCAATATCTGTGGGCTCTTCTTCCCTCTGGGCAGAACTGGTGAGGGGTGGGCCTGGGGCTTGCAGATGCTGGAGCAGCGCCACACAGGGCCTGAGGACATTGGGCAGGGGACCTGGCCTCTCTGTGCCTCAGTTTCCCCTCCTGTACAGGGGCAACGCTCTAGGACTGACCTCCTGGGTGGCAGTGAGGACTCAGGGAGGTGGTGCTGGAAAGGCTCGGAGCCCCAGGCGAGGCCTGTGCTAGCATTTCCTCTGCTCGGAGGTGGATGAGATCAGCTCCTTTTGCTTCTAGGAAACTCATCTGCAACTGGTTCTAATAAAACCAGGCAGCTGGACCAGGGGGGCAGGAAGTGCGGAAGACCCAGGGCTCGTCCCATGGGCCCAGGAGCCCGGGTCACACCAGGCCCCTCAGAGCCCCCTCCCAAGGACTTCGAGGCCAGACGTCTTCCTGGCCTGAGGTGGTCAGCAGCGGTCCCGGTCCCCGGCGAGGGTTCCTGGGGCCACGGTGCACATGCGCTGTCCCAGCTGCCTCTTCCTTGCGTCCCCCTCTTTCCTCCTCTCCTGAGCCAGCTGCTGACATTGTGAGGAATTGCTCCCCAAGGCAGTTTGGAAATACAAAAGGACATGCTTCAGCAGCAATAAATCATGTTTTATGTCCTCAGTCCTGCTGAGGACGCTATGGATTGTAACGTTTTCTGGGGATTAAGCGAACCTGATGACAGGCAGAAGTCTGAAGCTCCTGCGGTCAAGCCGTGCTGATGGGACCTCCGTGACCACGGCCCCACGGAGGCACCTCTCCCGCAGGGCTGTGGAGGATGTGGGGATGTTGACCTTGAAAGTGGCTTAAAGCATCAAGGTGTCCCTCCGCCTCTGAATTACCATGGAAGTGTAACTGACTGGATACCCTACTATGTGAGCGTTTCTGCAAATCGTCATTGGAACACCTGCTTGTGTTGAGGGTGTGAGTGTTCCCTGAGGCCCCCGTTGAATTAATGGTGGAAATCGAGGACATTATAAAGCAATGGGGGACAGCCAAAGCTTTCTGAGCCCAGTGATGTCTGGGCAGGGCCGCCCTGTTGGGGGTCTCACAAGCATTTGGAGCTCAGTCTTTCTCCCCGCAATGTGGCCCTAGTGGCCCTGGGGGGTTCCCAGCCTGGAACGCAGAGGAGCTCTGTGGAGAGACACACAGAGAAGCAATCCGAGCTGTGCCCTGGCTTGGGGAGCCCTGCCCTTCACTGGCACCCAGGATCCTGGGCTGGAGGATGAAAGGATCAGGGCGGGGATCCAGCCTTGGTCAGTCCACGGTAGAGTGTCCAGTGTCTGCCATGTGCCCCGCATGTGGGATCATGTAGTTTATCCCGGAAATGCAAGGTTGGTGAAACATAACCATGTGAACAGAATAAAGGAGAACAACCATATGGCCATCCTGCTACATCCAGAAAAAACATTTCAAAAATTCAAAACCAATTCACGATAAAAACTCTCAGCAAACTAAGAATAGAGGGAAACTTCCTCAACCTGATCAAGGTTCATTGAGAAGTGAGAAACCTACAGTTGACGTCATCCTGAATAGTAGAGACCAAGAGCATTCCCCCTGAAATTAGGAATAAGGAAAAGACACCCACTCTGACCACGTATATTAAACCTTGCACTGGAGGTCCTAGTCAATGCGAGAAGGCAAGACAGAGAAAGATTGATTGGAAAGAAGGAAGAAAAATGTCCTTCTTCATAAATGGCATGACTGTATATGTAAATCCTGAGGAGTCTACGAAGAACAACTAGAGGTAACAGATGAATGTAGTCAGATGGCAATGCACTAGCCCAGCTTACAAAAAACCAGTCCTGTTTCTACAGAGTTGCCATTGATAATTGGAAAATGAAACTTTAAAGGTACCACTTAAAATAATATCAAAACTGTAACATATTTAGGGATAAATTAAACCACAAAGTATTGCTGAGAGAAATTAATGAAGACCTAAATAAATGGAGTGATATATCCTGTTTGTGGGTCAGAGGATTCACTGTTTTTCAGATGGCGATTTTCTCCAAATTGATCTATGGATTTAATATAATCTTAATAAAATCCCAACAGGCTAAAAAAAAAAAAAAAAAAGAAACTGACAAGATGACTCTGAAATTTACATGGAAGTGAGAGGGACTTAAGATAACAAAAACACTTTTGGAAAACAAGGATAAAGTTGGAACACTTCTAGACCTGACGTCAGGCTTTCCGATAAGGCTGTGGTCATTGGGACAGTGTGGTGTTGACACAGGACAGACACACAGACCAATGGAACAGAATAGAGAATCCATCGATCGAACTACATGCATATGGTCAGTTGGTTCCTGACAGTGGTGCTAAGATAAGTCAAGGAAAGGATAGTTTTTCCAACAAACTGTGCTGGAACGGATGTCCATGTGGACCAGTGCAGTCTCTTACAAATATAATGCAAGTCACATATGTAATTTTAAATTTCTGGTAGCCTTTTACAAAAAGTAAAAGGAAATGAGTGAAATTAATTTTAATAAATTTTATTTAACCCAATATATCCCAAACATTGTCATTTCAACACATAATCAATAACAAAATCATTAATGAGGCATTTTACATTTTTTTGGCCCCAAGCTTTAGAAATCTGCTGTGTATTTTACACTCACAGCACATCTCAATTCAGACTAGCCACATTTTAAGTGCACAACAGCTCCCTGTGGCCAGTGGCTACCAATTTGGACAGTGTCATTTATGGACAAAATGCTCCTTGAACATTAACTCAGACCATTTATAAGATTAAACTGAAATGGACCATAAGCCCGAATATAAAAGCCAAAACTATAAAACTTCAGATGAAAACATAGGAGAAAATCTTTATAACCTTGCATAGTCAAAGATTTCTTAGATAAAACACAAAAAGCATAAACCATAAAAGAAAAGCATTGACAACTGAACTTAATCAAGTTTAAAACTTACATTCTTCAAAAGACACCATTGAGAAAATGGAAAAGCCCATCCCAGTCACTGACTGGGAGAAAATGTTCATGATGCATATATCTGATGAAGGATTTGTATCCAGTATATTAAAAAAAAAAACAACTTAAAACCTGTTACACTCAGTAATAAGAAGCCAACAACCGCATGAAAAAATGAGAAAAATATTAGAAGACAGTTCACACAAAAAGATATATGAATGGTCAATAAACATATTAAAGAAGTGCACTGCATTGTTTATCAGGGAAATGCAAATTAAAACCACAAGGAGATATCGCCCCATTAGGATGGCTAAATTAAAAAGGCTGACAATACCAACTGTTGGCGAAGATTGGAGCAACCGGAACTTCTCTTGCTGGTGGGAATGATAATCGCTTTGGAAAATTGTTTCATAGTTTCTTATAGAACCAAACATACATTTACCACAGGACCCAGCAATTCCACTCCTATGCATTTCCCCAGGAGAAACAAAACCAATGTCCACAGAAAGATTGAACATGAATGCTCATAACAACATTGTCATTATAACCCCAAACTGGAAATAATTCAAATGCCCATCAAGAGGTGAATGGATAAACAAATTGAGGCATATCCATTCATTGGAATGCTACTCAGGTATAAAAAGGAAAAAAAAAAACAACACTGATACATTTAATATGGGCGAGTCTCAAAAAACATTATGCTGCATGAAAGAAGGCAGACACGGAAGAGAACGTACAGTATGATTCCAGTTATATGAAACTTTAGAAAAGACGAATCTAATTTAGAAACAGAAAGTAGATCAATGGTCGTTTGGGGCCAGGACTGAGGGAGGGGACAGAGATTGTCTGAAGAGGGGCTCAGGGAATTTTTGGGATGATGGGATGTTCTGTATCTTGTTTGTGGTGGTACTTACTTAGGTAGTATAAATTTGTCAAAACTTGTTGAAATATATAGTTAAAATGAGTGCATTTTACTGTATGCAAATTATACCTCAAAAAAGTTAATTTAAGAATAGTTATCTTATCACAAAAAATCAGAACACACAGATTAACAGAAACAAAACAATAGATATCACCCGTAATCCTACCCTTCGGAAACAATCCTGTAAATGTTTTGGAGTATAGCCAAAATGATGTTACAGACTTTTTTTGGTATATATTCATGTATAGGTAGTGTTTTACAAAATCAGAGTCATGTTACTTTTACTATTTTGTGATTTCCTTTCTCTATTTAACAGCATCTTGAAAACATATTCCCACATCCGCAAAAGCACTTCCATACCCACATTTTAATGACTGCAGAAGTATTGCATCCTATGGCTGTGTCCTCGTTCACGTCACCTGGCCCTGCCTCTGGGATATTTTGGCTGTTTCCCACTCTTTGCTATCATAACCACGCTGAGCTAAACATCCTCGGAGTTACGTCTTCTTGCTCATTAAATGGCTTCCTTGTTTGAATTCCGAGCAGTGGCTCAGCTGGGTCAAAGATACGGACATTGTTAAGGCTGTTGATGAGTAATGCCCCGCAGCCCGGGACCGGGTCATTGTGGGGATCTGGGTTTCCTTCAGCAGTGTGCAAGAGGCCCTTTAGGACCAACTCCAGAGCCAGCCAGCCACTTTCCTGTTGGCTCCCCACCTCTTCTTTGCCTGCTCGGTTTTATCAGAGACGAAGAACTGATGAAAACTTGCGGCCTCTGCTATTCTTGAGGGCGCGTGGGTGGAGGTGTGCTGGGGAGGGACCTGGCACCTTGCAGGGAGAAATATCTGAGCTGCTGGGAGCGTTTCTCTCCGTCCGGCGCTCAGGGAGGCCTGCGGGTGGGAGGCCCTTCTGCCTGGCGAGGCTGGGCGGCAGGCCAGGCAGGGAGACACACTCGCTGAGCAAACACCACCGGGTTCAGGTAATTCCTGCGGCGTTAGCTGGGGCATTGCCCAGGGACCTCGCCTGGGGCAGGGTCGGGGCTGGGGCAGAACTGGTGGCCAAGGGCCAGAGCACACCCCAAATTAGAAACTTCCCTCGTCTTTTCCAGCTGGTGTCCAAGAAAACGGTTGCTGTGGTCTGCGGGAAAGGCAATGATTCCGGGAGTCTTGTGTCCACGTATCTCTACAGGACTGGCCGCAGCGGACACAAAGCTGGCCCTTTTCTAGCTCATTCCAAGGTTCTCCCTGCACCACGGTTGGCAAAGCACATGATGCCTGCTAGATGATAAAATTTAGACAAAATAAAAATTTGGATAAAATTTCCCAAAAGCCTGAATCAGGCTATTCTCTTCCCTCTCCCCTACCCCCCTCCCCAACTCTCTCCTTTCAAACACGTTAACCCCCTCTCTGTCTCTCTTGGGGGGGGACAACTATCACACTGTCTCTACTCTCCAGGGTTCATATTATTTAACTTTCCATTTAAAAAATATTTCAAAGAGGTGATAATTATATAGGGTAAGGCTAATTTCAAGCAGTGAGAAAGAATAGAGGGCGAAAAAGAATTTTCCCCTCATCCTTGACTCCTAGTCCTTAACGCCCCTCCCGGGGGCCGTGAGTTCTGACCTTCCCAGGTAGAGAGGAGCAGGCGCAGACACACGGATGTTATGGAGAACATTCCGCGTCAGGTCCCAAGGTGTGCCCTCTGCCTTTTCAGCTTCACAGCCCTTTTCACAGGGGCTCTGGCAGACTCTCTGAAGGCTTCTGGGCTTGTGGAAGTGCCCACATGGCAGTGTTGTGAGGACTGGGGGGGCGTCCACAAAGCTCCTGGTGTGAAGGACGCCCTCAGTAAGTGGTGGCTTCTACCGACCAGGGAGAGGTGGTTGAACCCCAGAGAAAGGGTGACGGAACAGAGAGGAGAAGACCTGGGGAGGAGGGACAATCGTGTCTGGCTGTCTCAGTGGCCATAGGCAGGCTTGCTTTGTGAGGCTAGTTCCAAAGGTCTGATGGAGGAAGGGGCGGGGGGGCCAGTTTCATCCCATGGGGAAGAACTTTCTAACCTTGGAAAGGAGTGAGCTCCCCACTCCTAGAAGCATACAAGCTGGATGACAGCTTCTTGGCGACTCAAGCATTGGATGAGGCATGGAGTTAGACTGGACTCTAGCCAGCGGACGAACAGAAAAGAATATATAAATATATACCACAGCGCCTGGCCCAGCCAGTTCTTCACAGTAATTGGCTATGGTTCTTATTTTATTGATGTCATTACGGGTGTTTTATTTCCTTCGTTTGCTCTAGGTGTTCCTCCACTGAGTAGGCATTACTGGTGTAAGAGAACGGCCATGTAAAAAATGTCCTACCCGTGACCTGTGAGTATGGCTGGCGGCTGCCCTGTGGGGACTCTTTTTGTTTTGTTTCAAAGGAGAGCCCTCTGCCAGCCCTGGGCACCCTCGCCTGCTCCTGTCTGGTGAGTGGATGAAATCCAGGTGGGCTGCCTGGCAGGAGCAGTGGGAATATGTGGAGGATGGGTGTGTGTGAGGGGTGATAGGGGGCAAAGGGCAGGCAGGAAACCAGCAGCGCACCCAGGTCTCCGCCTGTGCAGGCTGCAGTGGGCAGAAACTGCTTCCTCTCTGGCCCGGCATTGGGGAGAAGGGAACTACACTCAGTTCCTGAATTGGAGAGGAGAGGAAAGGCCATGGGTCGTGAACCATGGAAAGCAGTGCACTTTCCCCAGTTCTGGGAGGGTTTGCATGGGAACCCACGAGGCGGAAGCAATATTTTCACAGCTGCTTTCCAAGGTTGACGAACAGCAGAAGACACGGGACTGGAGACAACAGATCCAGATTTCCGGTCCTCAAAAACTCTTTCCAGAAAAGGGGCAAACTGTGCGTGGCACCTGGGAGTCTCTCAGTGACATCCTGCACGGGTGTGTCCATGGCTTTCGGGGGATGGGAACAATGGGCGGGTCATCCACGGCACCCCTGCTCGCTGTGTCACCCAGGGTGGGTTACCGCTCCCCCATCTCTGCAGCTGGGTTTCCTTGCCTGGTAATATAGTCCCTCACAGGGCTCATCTCCAGATTTATTCGAGATTATATGTGGAAAGCAGCTACGACTTATGATTCCAAATATCTGGATACTGGAAATGGATCAGACCTTTCTCAATGGCCTCTCCGTGGCTCTGCATATTTAATTATTCTAATCACAAGCAAATCAGTAAGGACTTGACGCAGCTTACAGCAAAATAACAACAATAACAGCATCAGTTAGTGTTTATACCATGCTTACGATGTGCAGGGCGCCATGCTGAGCACTTGATGTGGATGATTGTAACCAGTCCCCACGAGAATCCTATGAGAAGGGTGTTATTATTACACCCATTCTGCAGCGAGGAAACTGAGCAGAGAGAGGGCAGAAATTGAGGTACTCACTCACCCTGCAGGTGGGTGGCCGTGATCCAAACGCAGGCCCAGGTCTTGCCTGTCTCCCTCCACTGGACACACACTCCAAGGCAGCAGATCTTAAACTGGGCTCGTGGTCTCAAAGCGGGGTGTGGGTAGACTTCTGGCGATCCAGACCTATATGCAAATTTATGTAAATACGAATGATTTCTCCCTGGGAAGCAGCTCCCTTGATTTTATAAGTTTTCTCAAAGTGCTCATGGGGAAGGTACTCCATTGACTTAGATCGGGTTCCCTGCAGACAGACCTGAGGCTGGATTTGTGAAGAAGTGATGAAGACAGTGCTCCGGGGGAAACCAGGAGGGGTGCAGGAAACAGGAGGAGGAAAGAGAAGATGGCAGGCCAGCAGCGACCTCAAGCAAAGTCCCAGCCTCAGCCTGCTCTCAATGGGCTCAGGAAAGTGAGTCAGGCTGCAGAGCGGGTTCCAGAGTCCCACATGGGAAGCCAGGGTCTCAGGGCTGCCCCAGGGGATGGGGCCAAGCTGTTCCAGTAGCCCATGGACAGTTCTCAGAAAAGTCCCAGGTGCACGCCCATAGAAGCAGAAACACGGAGAAGCTGGGGGAAGAACATGCCAAAACGGTGAAAGTGATGGGGCATCTCCTGGGGGGAGCACCCACAATGTCTGCTACCCGTTTGTAGACTAACAGCTACAGCTGGAATATTAGGGCTCAGAGGGCAGCTGAGCATTTACCACAGAGCCACCGGAGCCAGGCACACGTTGCACCAATTTGCTGGTGACTTTGGGCCAGTTTCTTCTCTGATCCTCGGTCCCTGTCGGCTGAGACCATGTGATTCCCAAAGTCTACCCCGTTTCTTCCTGCTGCACCTCTGGGATTCCCTTCCCGTCAATGTTGTTTATGTGCCTGCCCTCGGTTTCCCTTCCTGGTGAGTTTGCAGCGGCTCCTGGCCTCTGCCATGTGTCCTGGGACAGGTGCCTCGGCAGTGTGCTGCCTCAGCGTGTCAGGGAGGATGAGAGAGGGAGAGAAGGGTGGGACGGAGGGGAGGAGAGGGAGGAGGAGAGCCGGCATTCTAGGAGACACACCTGGGGGAGCAGGCCAGCAGCTGGGAGTGCCAGGGTGGCCGGCACATTTCCAGTGCTTGGTCTCCCACTGGGCCTGGTTCTCTCTGTCGCCTGTGTGGTTGCCCAGTTCCCTTCGCCCCATGACTAGCATCTGACAAGTCATCACATATTTATTAAGCACCAACTATGTGCAGGCTCTGGGCCACTGGCTGAGGACCCAGCAGGGAACCTGGGGCAGTCCCTGCTTTCATGGGGCTCACATTCTCGGGGGTTAGACCCCACCCAGGTGCACAGACATGTCACTCCAGGCAGGGACCCGGCTCTCCTGTGGGCTTGCAGTCCAGAACTGGGTCGCCGATGGTGGAGACTCTGCTCTGGCACCCCCGCCTCCCCCACCTCAGATGGCCTCACCTGATTCCTTGGAGCCCTCACAGCAGGACAGGGAGATCCCCAGGCAGAGATCCTCCCATGGCCCCACGGTGACATCCAAGCTCTGAGGTGTGGTCTGGCCCTGCCTACCTCTCAGTCTCCTCTATCACCACTCTCCTTGCTCTGGAACTTTCTAAGTGCCTCTGAATTAAATCCCGGCTCTCACGCCAATCTCTGCCATCCCCCAAAGCCAGTAATTCCTTACCGTGCAGGAGTTAAATGAACAAACATTTAATCGGTCTGCGTTTAAATGGTGCCCTGGCCACGTGCAGACCAGCGAAATCAGGATCTCGGGATGTGGGGCCTGCCGGTTCCCCGTGCCCCAGAGCTGAGCATCTCCCCTTTGGCCCTTGCAGAGTGTTCTCTCCTCTCAAGTCCATCCCCGGCAGACCGCTCCCCTGTCTGCACTGGGACATCACTACGGCCTTTCAAGTTTCCATTTTGCTGTCAGCTCCCCTGGGTAGGGGCCGGGGCACACTTCTCTGCAGCCTGGGCTCCTTGTACCTACCATCCCAGCACACCCACACGGCCTTCCCACTGTCCTCCTCACCCACCTCTCCTCTCAGCCTGTGGACGCCCAGAGCTCAGGTGGGCCCACCTGCTCCACTGCTTACAGCTGTGTCTGTTGTCTTGGGCAGTCACTCAACCTCTCAGGCCTCAGTTTCCTCACCTGTGAGACGGGGATAGTCAGTGTCTGGCTCACAGGAAGATGAGTGTTAGCCATTATTATTACTGTTGTTGTTGTTATTCATGTTCTCTGTCTCCCTCGTCTCCACACATTTCTGAGTGCCTGCTGAGTGCTGCCCTGGGCGTGGCTCTGCAGAAACAGCAGTGGGGCGGTGAAGCCCCCTAGGAACTCACTGGGTGGGGGACGGGATGGGGTCTGGGAGGGTCGGGAGGCTCTCTGAGGGAGTGACCTTTACGACTGACGTCGGCGTAGACAGAGAGTAGGAGGGAGCCCTCAAAGACCGGGTGGGAGTCAGTGGACAGATGAGCAAAAATCCAGTGTGCTCTTGGCCTGCCCTTCCTCCCGCCCCTCCAGCGCCGAGGCCTCCCTCCAGCCCTCCACAGCGGAGACCCCGATGCCCACCGCCCAGACCACCCCCAGGCCTCTGTGCAGATCTGGAGCTGCAGGCGGAGAGATTTTGGCAGCTCTAGCCAACGTCCCTTGGGGCACTTTGTCCCCTCTTGGCTGTGGCTCTGTCCCAGGCAGGTCCTAGTTGGCTGGCTTGTGCCTATGGGTGTCACACTGAGGGCGTCACTGGGGCCCCTTCTTGCCAGGAAGGACAGGCACGTGACGCTGGATCTCCCAAGGCTGCCCCCTCCTCTCGAGCCTCAGTTTCCTCGTCTGCAGCCTGGGCTCATCCGGAAGATGGCGACAGGTACTGTGTGTGACACGCCTGGTCTCCTCAACAGCCCACAGCACGGGGTGAACTTGGGGTGCACTGGGGGATACCGTTCTACAGTAAAAACTCCACGTAACGGTCAAGTGCAGCGTGCAGTCCTTGACTGGGTCCTGGTCTAAGAGCCAGCCATAAAGGACATTTTAGGGAAAAATGGGGGAAATCTGAATATGGTCCGGGCACCAGACGATATTAGGGAATTCTGGTTAATTTTGCTATGTGAGCTGACAGCACTGGGAGATGCTGTTGAAGGATTTAGGGCAGAGGGTCGGATGTCTGTTGGAGTCTTTAGAACGGTTCAACAATTATCTGACTATCTGCCAAGAAGAAAATTTGGCAAAAAGATAACAATTGTTGAGTCCAAGTTGTGGATAAACGAGAATCATTTGTTTTTATTACTAATTGTCTCTACGTTTGAAAAATTTCATAAGGAGATTGTAAAAACCCTGGTGAGGGCAGATACCCTCTGAGTGAGTGTCTGCACGTGCTGACTGCTAAGAAGTGGGAGCTGTCTCCAGCCTGGGCTGACCACAGTCCTGGGGCCCGCGCCCCAGCTGGCCAGGCTGCCCTTCTCCTGCCCTGGGGTCCCCGGTTGCATCCCTGGGGGCCCTGAATCCAGCGTATGATTCCAAACTGTCCCTCACATACCCGGTGCTCGGCCACACCTCGATCCCGCAGCCCTGCTGCCCGGCAGGTCCCCGTCCCAGCTGTCCCGGGACCTGCCCCGGACCCTGTGCAGTGGAGCCAGGGAGTCCCAGCGTGGCGACCCCTCTTCCTCTGGCACTTTCCCATGTCAGCCTTGAGAAGTGCCTTCCTCTCCTGGGGGCCCTGGTGGAAAGTGCTGTGGGTGTGGCTAATTATGGCCCTGTGCCGCTGGGGGAGGGGCGGTGTCGGGGCACTTAGGGTGCAGGGAGGTGCTGGGAGGGCAGGCGGGGGACCCCGGGGCTTGAGTTTAGTGGCCTTTGTGGAGTGGGGCAGAGGGGGTCCCGAAGCTGTCCCAGGG
The DNA here is from genome assembly GCF_057802395.1 of Ceratotherium simum simum. Taxonomy (NCBI): domain Eukaryota; kingdom Metazoa; phylum Chordata; class Mammalia; order Perissodactyla; family Rhinocerotidae; genus Ceratotherium; species Ceratotherium simum. Next base: position 4,241,094 of record NC_141929.1, on the reverse strand, counting down.
TAGCACCCAGCACTAGCCCAGATCTGGCCTTCGTGTCCTGCGTGGACTGGCTGCTGGGGGAGAGAGGGTGCCAGCAGCCCGGCAGGGTGCAGAGTGGTCCTTTCCCTGTGCATCGGGGCCCTGGTGGGGTGGGCATGTGACAATGCAGAGCCTAACGCAGTGGTGTGGGTGGGCCCGAGACCCTGCACTGATGCGGCCAGGCCACACTCTCCTCTGCCTCAAGGGCGAGGCAGCTCCGGGGAAGCCTAATAACAGGACTGAGCCTCCCACCTCCCGCCCCCCGAGGGACCAACGCGCTGAGCAAGGGTGGGCCTGCCGGTCCTGAGCCCCTCAGACGCTGCCTGGCCATGGCTGTCTCTGGTGCCCTATGACCCGGGGCCAGGGGTCAGCTGTCCTCCGTTCGTCATCATGACCTAAGCCAGAGGGAGGCAGGGCCCCTTCCTGAGAGGAAATGAAGTGGGGGCAGTGGTGGCCTTGGACACGGAGGCCTTTACTCAGCAAAGTGGCCCAGCCTGGCCGGCTGGGTGGTGAGGGGATGGGCAGGGGTGGACAGCGTGCTCCCAAGAAGCCTGCCTCTGCCCTCCAGGGCTCAGAAACTTCCAGACAGCTGTGTGCTCCCTGCTATAGCTTTCCACAAGGGCCCCACCACACAGTGACCTGTGGGGACCAGAAGACAGGGAGATCCCAGCCCCTGACGGTACAAAGGGCTCAGAAGGCAGGTAGTTCTCCCAAATGTGAGTGGCGGTGGCCACGCCCCTGTCACAGTGGGAGATGCTGGCTTCATGGGAAGTTTTCCCAGGTTCCTGTAATTCCCCGAGCCTCTGGGATTCCCCAAAGTGGTTGTGTGTGGTCCTGCTCTCACCCCAAACTACTCCGAGGTCCGCTCCTTGAGGAGTTGCTCAGTGCAAAGAGCCTGGGCCGCGTCTGTCGATGGAGTGGCTCCCGTGTGTTCACCTCGACACAGCTCTGATTCAAACGTCCTCGCGGCTGTGGGGATGGATGGCCCCCATCTGACTGCACCTCCTTCTGCTTCCCAGTCCCTCCGCCCCATCCACACCGGCCCTGGCTCTCCCTCCGACCACTCAAACACACCCTGTCCTCCCAGCCTTTGCCCTGGCTGTTCCCTCTGTTCCCCTCATGTCCCCATGACTCAGCCCCTCGCTGATTCAGGTCCGTGCTCCGAGCGGCTCGCCCTGACGGCCCTCACAGCCCCTTGCCTGCCTTGATTTATTTTCACAGTATTTACAACCACCTGGCTTTTTTGAGAATTTGCTTTGTCTGTTAATCTGTAATTTGCTTGTTTTCAGTGGCTCCAACTGGAGTGGGCGCGCTGTGTCGAGCAGGGCTGGCTCCGTCCCGTCCCAGGGCAGCACTCACCAGGTAGTAGGCACCCCGTAAAGGTGTCTGGCGGGTGAATGAATGAAGGAACAAGACGATCATCCTTTAAACGCAGTTCTGAGTTCTGAGCAGCTGCTTGTTGTGGAGAAAGTGCAAACCCGCTTATGACAAGCACAGCTCCTGTCACGTGGGACCCGCGACAACTTGGGGGCTGGGAAGGGGCTCTGATACTTGGTTAAGCCCTTCCTGAACCACAATCCATGGATCGCCGTGCCCCTGGCGTCCAGCAGAGGGCAACCGAGTCCTGACAGCTCAGAACTCTTGCTGAGCTCGGAAGGGCTCCTTTTTTTTTTCCTCTTTGAACTTATTTTCGAAGTTTAATTGAAAATATTAAAAAAAAAAACCCCACAGTCCACACAAGAGGGAAAAATACCTTGATTTGATGCACAGGCTATTGGGAAATTGTTTCCTCCTCCGTGTCAAAGCAACTTTTCTCTTTTCTTTTTGAGACACCTGTGGCACAGGTCTTAGATTCCAACTAGCTCAGGAATGGAGCTTGGTATCTCGAGATTTTTAAAAGTCTGATGAATGTGCTAAAGCCCATCACGGCCAGCCTGCCTGCTGGCGTCCAGGTCACGGGGCTGTCTCTGGAGCAGAGCTCCCCTGGAGGTGTCTGCAGTGAGTTGGGGAGCCGCCCTGAGCGGGGAGGCAGGAAGCCTCAGCTGTGTGTCTGGTCTGGTACTAATTAGCTGTGTGACCTTGGGCAAGTCACTTAACCTCTCTGGTCTGTTTACTTTTCTGTTAAATGGGGTGCCGGATTAACTCATCTTGAAGTGCCTTTGAGCACAAAAGTCAGTGAGGAGGGGAGGGCTCCTAGCCTGGTGCCTAAGAGAGAGCAGGCCTTTGAGAGGTACTTCATAAATGTCGATGAATTGTGTGTCCACAGGGTGGGCGTAGGTGGATCTGCAGAGGGTGTTTATCTCTGGCTTTTGAGTAGAACTGAGCTGGCTCTTAGCCCTACCACTAACTGGACACTTGCCCTCCAGCAGCTTGCTTCTCTGAGCCTCAGTTTACCCAGCTGCAGCTTGGGACACGGTGCACCTTTGCAGGGGTGTTGTGAGTTTTCAATGTGATGACGAATGAGAGTACGTGAGTGTGTGAGAGAGTGTGTGCATGTATGGTGAGTATGTGTAAGTGTGTGTGTGATGGTGGGGGACAGTGGAGGAAAAAATCTAATACATAACCTGTTTTTTATTGGAGTGAAATTTAATAACATACAATTAACCATTTTAACCTGTACAATTCAGTGAATAATCTTTTAAAAAGAGCTTAAAAAACAGGAAAACGATGGTGAGAACCGGCTGTCTGTCAGGGTGTCTACCAAGTGTTTTGCCCACATGGTGTCATTTGGTCCTGACCACTCCACAAGGAAGGGACTTGGCAGACAAGGAAATGGAAGCTCAGAGAGGTTCACCAACTTTCCCAAGAGCACACAGTCAGGAAGTGGCAGAGCAGGATTCAGCCCAAGGGCTCCGTGGTCCAAGTGCAGGAGGCGATGGGGGCCCACTTGGCCGTCCGTCTGACCCGATTCTAGAGCCTCGGGAAGGCCAAGAGCAGGCACACATGGGGGCCTGGGATGATGGGCAGGCAGCGGGAGCCGAGTAAAGTCACTTGACCTCATCATCCCTTCATTTCCTGCTCTGCCAGAGAGGAAATGTTTACACAGCGTCCCACACAGACGCCCTCGGGCCGGGACTTGCAGTAATTAGCTGAACAGTGAGGGTCCAGCGGCTGAGTGGCCTGGGGGTCAGGCGGCCGGGGCCTGGCTCCTCACTGACAGACTTGCCTTGTGACCCGGGCACGTCCCCACGCCCCCCTGGGTCTGCTTCTCTGGGTGGGACAGGCAGAGGCTGGTGAGCTGGCCTCCAGACCCCCTCTGAGGCCCCACAGGTGGGTGACATGCCCTGTGGTGATGTGTAGGCAGGAGAGGAGGCAGGGGTCCCTGGGGGGCAGACGTCAGCAGAGAGCTCTCTCCCAGATCTGTGTCCCAATCCCTTCAATCACGAGGGTCCTGATACAGCTCAACATTTCAACCACCATTCACGACATGTCTTTTCCAAATAGTTTGTTTGTTAATTAGTTAATAATTTTTGTTAATTAGTTAACACATTGATTAATGAATCAAACAAATATTTATTATGCACGGATGGCTAGCTGTCTCCCAAAGCTGGGCTCCATTTCTGTAATGTAGAAGTATCTTTAGGGACAGGCTACCTGACCAGGAACTACATTTCCCAGGCTTCTTTGCATCCAGGTGGAGTCATGTGACTTGTTTTCACCAATAGGAGTGAGCGGTGAAGATGGTTGCTGCTTCTCACCAAGGTGCTTAGGAAGTGGGCTGTGTTCTCCATACTCCGTCCACCCCATCTCCTGGCTGGATGCCAAAGACTCGGATACCCCAAGGACAGCAAGGCCACAAACTGGAGGGAGCCTGAAAGCCTAAATCAGCTGTGGCAAGACCGATTCCTGACCAAGAACATCCACACTGGACTGTCGTGTCCATGAGATGTAAATTTCTACAGTTAACATTGCCCTCAAGTATGCAGTTACTCTGTGCCAGCCCTGGAAATATGGCTGTAAACCTGACAGAGAAGGTCCCTGCCCTCAGTGGGGATGAGGAGAAGGGGACAGATTCAGGACGTAGGCAGTAGGATCGTCAAGACTTTGTGATTGTCAGGATAGGTGCATGTTCTCCCAGCAGCCTTCTGATGTCTGTTAGCAGGCCAGGTGCCCGGGAGCCTGGGCAACTCCAGTCCCTGGAAAGGCAGAGCCCCCACTAAATATGGGCTATGGTATATACATCAGTCTCTTGTGAGTTGAGTTATTATGAGTCTCTATGCATTGGGTTGGTCCATTCAGGAATCATGGTGGGCAAAGCTGAGACCCCAATCTTCTCCTTCCCCTGGCCAATTAGTCCATTAGAGAGGCACCTGGGTCTGCAGACAGCCCCTGGATCTGGGCCTATGTTCTCTGCTGCATGCCCTGCAAAGCTCTTAGCAGGTGCTCAGGAAGTATTTGAGGAAAGCTGGGCGAGGCTCTCAGTGTCTGTCCTTGGAGGCGTCACGTCCAGACGGGGAGAGATGGTGTCTTTCTTCACTTCCCCCAGAGGGAGACCCTGAGGTTCGGCTGTGGGTGCCCGCTGCGTGTTTGGAAGAGGCAGGCGACATCAGCAGGGCAGGGGGGAGGTGGGAGAAGGCAGCCAGCAAAGCGAGTTATCCAGGTAGCGCCCTGTGGGTCCCTGGAGCCTGCTCCTGCTGGTGCCTCTCGAGAGGGCGTGGCCCACGCCCCCCACTGATGTCCCACCAGGGAGCAAGGGCCGGGTAGCCACGCACCGACTCTCATCCGTCAGAGCTGAGGGCTGCTCCAGAGGGCTGTTAACACCCTGGCCCCTGTGCTAGGGCAGAGCACATGTCTAGGGCTGCCGTCACAAACTGGGTGGCTTAAGGCAACAGAAGTTTATTCTCTCTTGGTTTTGGGGGAAGGAGTCTGACGCCAAGGTGTCCGCAAGACCACGCTTGCCCTGACGGCTCTGGGGAGGAAGCCTTTCTTGCCTCACTCCCAGCTTCAGGTGGGCTCCGGCCGTCCTCGGCTTGTGGCTGCATCACTGCAACCTCTGCCTCCATCTTCCCGCGGCCGTGTCCCCTGTGTGTCTTCATGTGGCTGTCCTATAAGGACAGCAGTCACTGGATTTGGGGCCACTCTAATCCGGGATGACCTCGTCCCAACTAATTACGTCAGCACAGACCCGATTTCCAGACAACGGCACACTCACACGTTCTGGACGGACATCCATTGTGGGGACACCGTTCACCCAGGACATCATGAGGCTCCCAGGCACAGAGGTGCCGGCCCACAGTTGGAAGTTTCGAGCTGAGAGGGATGGTCCCAGGGTGGTCCACTCAGACCGGGAACAAAACCACAGGGCTTCATGTGGGGGCTCAGCGGTCAGAGGGCTTGGCCCTGGTGTCAGGGTCTCCTTCTGGAACAATCCCTGCTTTTGAGTGAACAACTTCTCCTTTGGACGACCACATTCTTTGTTCCCTCGGGTTAATGCCAGCGATTAGGCTCCACTGGCCGTGTGACTAGAGGACACGCTGCACGTCTACAGCTTGGTGGTGTCCGCGTGATGAAGGGGTTTCAGCATCTCACAGACCAGACGGTGAGTCCAGGCTCCACCACTCTCTGGCTGTGTGTCCTGGGGCAAGTTACTTAACCTCCCTGGGCCTCGGCTTCCTCACCTATAAGTGATAATGAGACTCTCTAGGGTACCGTGAAGGCTGACTGAGGTAACATACGTGGAGGGTTCTGCTGCACACACGGTGGCTCTGGTGTGACTGCGTGTGGATTTGGTGGCTGAGTTCTCTGAGCCGCTTGTGGACAGAGCAGGGCTGGCTCTGAATTCCCGCCCCTCCTCCTGGGGCTGCCTGGAGGGAAGGTCCCCTCGGGTGGGCTGGCTCTGTGAAGTTGGCGGGGAGGGTGCTGTGTCTTTGTCCCATCCATCGTTTTCCTCTGTCCTGTTTGTCCGCCAGGACCCCGAGGTGAGGCGATCTTCCCACAGTCCGCCCACCTCCCCGCAGGCCCAGGACAGGATGGGAGTGTGGAGGAACAAAATGGGAAACAAGAGTCCACCCCGGGCCACGTGGTCCACCAACGCTCCTTCCCAAGAGTGACTCAGAGCGTCGGAATCACCCACATTTGGTTTCCAAAGCCAGGCTGGGCCTTTGGAGGGCTCGTGTCCCCTAATAGGTAACAGGACCGCTGGCTCTGCCTTCAGCTCGGACAGCATCTGCAGACGCTGGCTTCTCCAGGCTTCAGGTCACACTGTCCCTGCGTCTTCCCAAGCTTCGGAGCCCAACCAGCAGCCCACTCTCTGCCCTCTGCCCTCCGCCCTCCGCCCTCCCTTCCCAGACAGATTGGCAGTTGCCCCGCACCAGCGCCCTCCTGACCTCCCGGGGTCCCTGGCTCCAGCGACTCATCTCCACGTGGCCCACCGTCCGGATGAGCGGATGCCAAGATCTGATGCTCGAGTTGAGCAATTTGGTGCAGCCTCGAGAGAGACGTGTTCTGATTTTCCAGATAAAGTCCAGACTTGGCGGAGCTGCGGCCAGTCCTCCAGCACAGCCTTGGCTGCTGGTGCCTCGTCCCAGGCCCTGAATCAGCGGTGCCTGCTCTCCGTGCATTTGTTGGAACTTGCTTTCCAAGAGGCCCAGTTTGCACCCAGCCGAGGGACGCACCCTTAGCACTGTCCTCCAACCCGATGACGTTGGCAGAATGGTGACAGGTCGTCACAGCCGCCGTTGCTTGGAAGCGTTCTGTGTTTGCGGTGTGTTCTCTCCTCAAACCCTCGTAGCGGCTCTGGCAGCGGGCAGGCCTGGAGCTCAGCTCTTAGAGCTGGGTCCACTGTTGGTTGTTTATGTCTGGATGTGCTCGGAACAGCTGATCCCTGTTCTGTATGAGTTGTTTGACATTTTGAATCTCGCTCCTGGAGGAAGGTAAATATTATCCCATTGCACAGATGGGAAAATGGAGGCTTAGGGAAATGAACATACTTGCCCAGTTTCGGGTAGCCAGGAAGTGAGAGAGCTGGGTTTTGAACCCGGGGCAGCCAGAATGCACTCCCCAGTCCCGGAGCTTAGGGAAAAATCTTTCCCTCTCACAATGGGGACCCCATTTCCTGCAGCCTCCCCACCTCAGCCAAGCAGGGTGTTCCATCTCAAATACACCAGTGGTCTGGGGACCCCAGCTTCTGGAGACAGAGGGGCTCTGAGGAGCCTGGGGACAGCAGCCGATATGGTCTCAAGTCAGGGTCTTTCTTTTAGGTAACAGGCCATCCGGGTCAACTTTGAGACAAAACCCGATATTCCAGCAGTTGGCTGAGACCCAGGAGCCACTGAGAACGCTGGCTGATGGTGGGTGCACGGGGACCTGGGTGGGAGACAGCAGCGTGAGGTCAAATTCTGTGCAGAAGTCCCATGTGGGCTCCTGGCAGCACAGGCTGAGGGGCCCTGAGAGCCGACTGGTGGCATTGTTTATCTCAGGGTGGGTTTGGGTCTCCCGGAAGCAGAGCCTGAGGCAAGGACTTGGTGTAGACAGCTTACGGGAGTGCGGGGGGTGTGCTCCAGGAAGCCTGTGGTGGGCAAGGTAACGGCCCCCAAAGATGTCCACGTCCTAATCCCCGAACCCTGTGAATGTGTGGCCTTACATAGCAAAAGGGACTCTGTAGATGGGACTGAGTTACAGATTTTAAAATAGGGAGATGATCTTGGGTTATCTGAATAGGTCCAGTGTAATCACCAGGATCCTTAAAAGAAGGAAGAGGGAGAGAGATTGGAAGACGCTACACTGCTGGCTTTGAAGATGGAGAAAGAGGCCACGGGCCAGGGAATGCGGGCACCTCGAGAAGCTGAAAAAGACGAGGGAACAGACTGTCCCTAGAGCCTCCAGAAGGAACCAGCCCTGCCAACACGCTCGTTTAGGACGCCTGACTAATGTTGTTCTGAGTTGGGAGGCTTGGGGTAACTTCGCGCAGCGGCCCCAGGAGACTAATTCAGAGCCCCAGAGCGGCAGGGGGAGGGAGACGGGAGGAGGAGGCAGACGTGCTCGTCAGTAAAGGTGAACTACCCGTAGGGCAACCGGGGCACAGCCCTGCCCCGGACCCTCTGAGGAGCCGCCCAGACTGTGCCTCAGAGCTGTCCCCGAGGGACGAGGGACAGAAGCTGTAGGTTCGTCCTCAGGACGCCGACTGCGCGCTGGGGCACGGTCCCCTTCTCCTCTGCAGGGCGGAGCAGCCACGGGCTCGGCGGAGAAGCTGAGAGATGCCCTCGCGGGGGAGGCGGGCCCCTCCTCATCCTACCCAGCCTCATCCAAGGACCCCCATCCCTGCTGTGTCTTTGTTCCTTCTGTGCTATTTTACTGATATTTTTCTTTAAATAGATTTGCTGTAGAAGACATTTAAATACATGTAAAAAGAAACTCAGTCCCAATAATAATTCCTGAAAAATGGTGGGTTTGATATTTAATTCTGCATTTTCTTCTAATAAACTTGAAAATAAATATATTTACCATTAAAATAAAAAATTTGCCCATTGTCCACCAAAAATCATCTCCCGTTACCACCCAAAGATCATGCCGTAGATTTTTGGGAATGCTGCATTATCTTATCTGGCCTCAGCGACAACCCATTTTATGGATCAGGAACTGAGGTCAGAGAGGTTAAGTGATTCTCTTGAGGACACACAGTAAGTTGCTGAGCCAGCAGATTTCTCAGTTTCCAAAGACTATGGTGTTTCTATGACCCCACCCTCTACCTAATAATAACAATGATAATAATAATAATAATCATCATCACCTTGAGGCCTCTAGCTCTGTACCAGGCAATGTTCTAAACACAGCAACTCATCAAATCCCCACCACAACCACCATGACTCCCAATCATTGTTCTCACTTTATTATATGATTACATTTACAAGATATGTGTCATTTTATTTATATTAGTAGCAGGTATCATTATCTCCATTCTTCAGAGGAGGAAACAAAGGCACAGACAGTTTAAGTCACTTGCCCAAGGTCACACAGCATGGTTGGTGCCTGCAGGGTTTCAGGTCCAGCCTCTGCCCCCTGAGACACAGAATTCTGGGAAGTGGCTCTAAATTTATTCTGCTCAGGGGTTGACCTGGTTCTGTGTTGGGGGCAAATGCACAGTGGTCTCCCAGACCCTGCCATGGAGCTAGTTCGGGATTCTCTGGGCGGGCCTGACGCCTTGTTCTTGCTGCTGTAGAGTATTCTGCATCGTGAACACAGCCCGTAGGTTTAGCCATCCTGCGTCCCGGGGATGAGCGTCTGGTGGTCCTAGTTCTTTGCTCTTACAAACAGAGCTGCGATGAGCATTCTTGCACGTGACGTTTTGTGACCGTATGAACGTGCTTGTGCTGGGAGTGTCCCCAGGAGAGCAGGCGGGCTGGGGTGCAGGGTGGGCACGTGCTCAGCTTTAGTAGAAGTTGCCACACCTGGCCTGGCTGTTCTTAGAGACCCCAGTGTGACCCTTGGCCCCAAAGCCATCACCGCGTGTCCCACCTGGTCCACGGGGTGCAGATGACAAGTGACTGGCTCTTCCTCGAGAGCGGGTTTTGATGGGATGAGAGTGGAGACAGTGAGAAGAACAGCACTGGAAGGGCAGCAGGAAAAAAAATGTGAGAGACAAGTGGGGACACAAACTCTTTTTTTTTTTTTTTTTAATAAATGCATCTTTTTTTTTTTTCCCCTTTTCTCCCCAAAGCCCCAGTAGATAGTTGTGTGTCATAGCTGCACATCCTTCTAGTTGCTGTATGTGGGATGCGGCCTCAGCATGGCCGGAGAAGCGGTGCGTCAGTGCGCGCCCGGGATCCGAACCCGGGCCGCCAGCAGCGGAGCGCACGCACTTAACCGCTAAGCCACGGGGGGGCCCCAAGGGACACAAAATCTTTAACACCACTTTGCCATGCGCCTGTCTGCGAGACCTGGGGTCAGAGGCAGGAGGCGTGCATGGACGGCTGACGTCTGCGTGGCTGGGCATCAGCAGGGGTTGAGGCCTACAGGCCTGGAGTGGCCCGAGGTCGGCCAGGAAGTGGGAGGGAAGGGAGCTCGCGTCTGCAGGTGGAGACCCCGGGGTCCCCCGCAGCACAGAGGCTCACTGTGTTGCGGTGCTTCCCGTCCGTGGGCAATGGTTTCATACCCATTTGGATGTACCAGAATGGAAAAGGCAGCTCCCACCCTGGGCCCAGCACAATCCGCGACGACGTGAAGAGTTTCTGTCTGAAAGGGGCCTTGTCAGGGTCATTGAAGCCGGGCAGCGGTGGCCTCAGGCTGCTGATGGATACCGGTAGTTGTTCAAATCTATAATGACGTGTCACCTGATGGGCCACAGGTGTCCAAGGAGGCAGGGCGGGGGTGTGTGTGGCCAGAGGCAGGGACCTGGTTGGAAGGAAACCACGGCCAGGCCCCCTGCCCGCAACACAGCAGCACTGACTCCTCTGGGGGGAAATGTTGGGAAAACGTTTTTTGTGTCTTTTTAAAAATTCACAAGTATTTTTGCTGCTCTTTTCTTGTTGTCAAGGATATTACTTAAAACTTAGGAATCTAGATAAGGGGGAAGAATGGAAACAGTGAGGGGGCAGGTGCAGGCACATCTTCTGTGCAGACGCGTGTGGGCTCACGCGTGGTCCTCCTGCCCGCATCCCCTTGGCTCTCAAGGCTCCTGAACGACCTGCTGCCTTCCTGTCCCCAGTACTGAGGATCTCTGCCTGAGGCGTTAGAGGAAGCCCACCCACAGGGTGCACCAGAACGGGCAGGAGCGCAGGCTCCCAGGAGCCACCCAAGCCCCTGACGGGTGGGGGCCGGTGGATAGGTACCTTGGATGGACGCCTCGGGGGAGCTCTCCCCACTCCCAGACCACCTCGGGGACTGTGCCCCGGTTCCCTATGCAGCCTCCTGCTCCGTAAGGCACCCAGTAGGGCAGCCCTCTCTTCCTGGTCTCGCTTCTCTATCCCCCGCTGGTGTTCCGGTCACTCCCCAAATAAACTACTTGCTCTCAGATCCTCGTCTCAGGCCCTGAGCCTTCGTGTGTGTCGTCGGCAGTCCCCGAACACAGTCTGGCGCCTTTGTCGTCATGGGAACAGCGGGCTCCGGAGCCGCGCACACTGGGTGTGCAATTTTATCTCGCCACCAACAAGTGGTGTGACTTGAACTTGTGGCTCCCCTGAGGTTCAGCTCTCCCCTGGGTGGAACGAGGCCCCTGCAACTTGCACCGTTGTGTTGGCGGAGAGGATGGTGTGGGAACCAGCCCTGGTCTGCGGCTGCACACGTCGCGATCCAGGGCTGGTCTCTGCGTCACCCTCCGGCCTCTCTCCGGGTTAGGGCTCTTTGTGTCCAGACCAGCTCCTCTGAGGCAAGAACCATGCATTAAAATTTAAGAGGTTTTTAAAACTTTAATTGTATTTCTTTTTTGCTGGTGACACATTTATACAGGTCTGCCATCACCGGGTACACGAAAGGGTGTGCGGTCAACGCCATGCCCATGGTTTCTTTTCTGATTGGCTACAATCTGTTCTAAGTCCCTTCTAATCTGTAGATTCTCCCCCATGTCTTTCTTCTTGCATTTAATTATTTTAAATTTTGATGTCATTTCAAATGCAAAGCAAAGTACAAATAAGGATAGCAACGCCAGCCGCTGTCACTCTTCGAGAGGCACCCTCTCTCAACAGCCCTAACTGGCGGTCACCCTTCTCCCCACAGGACAGATGAGGAGGCTGAGGCTGGCACTGGTGATGTGTCTCAGCAGGGGAAGCACAGCCAGGAGGGGCAGAGCCAAGATCTGCACACAGGCAGCCAAGCCTAACGCCCGCGTGGCGACAATACTCTTTTTGAACCTGAATCTCTGGGATTCCAAGACCTGTCCAGGGTGGCTTCAGAATTCCTACGTGAAAGACGCTGCTGGGTGCATTTGTCGGGAGGTCGTCTCGAGCTGCATTACGTTGAGCTTTACTCAGCCTGAGAAGACAACTCCTGTGGGACCAGGCTGGTGTCACGGTGCCCAGCAACCTGGGTTCCAAGCCCCTCTGGGCCCCCTGAGTTACCTGGGCAGGTCGATTCGTGCCTCTGTGTCTTAATTCTCTCATAGGGGAGAGGGCTAGTAGCAGCACCTGCGTCTGTGGGCTATGGCTGGTGGCTGTGCAGTAACGGTGCCTGTGGAGCGCCGGCTGTGGGCGGGGGCACGAGAGGGAAGAGCAGGAGTAGAGGGTCTGTCCCTGCCAGGCCCCCCGCCCCACTGGACACTGCAGAGAGAGGCTGGGGAGGAGAGCTTGCCGGCCAGAGCGGGGCGGGGGGGCAGCTGTGCCTCTCCAGGGAGAGGCTCCCTCTCTCCTATCTTAATCCCTGGAGACGGTGAAAAAAATGACGGGTGTGGCAAAGCCTCCTTGTGCACCTCCCACCTTGGAGCAGCCACATTCCTGAGAACGCCCTGCCCAACTTGGCAGCTGTTCTCTTCCTGGGAGGCCCCAATGACATATGGATAGTGGCTCACCTGTGCTTCCTGCTGCCCCCCTGCCCCCCAAATGACCACACTGCTTGTTCCGTGAGATTCCACATGTTGGTGCAGAGAAAACATGCCCTCCTCTGGCCACTGCTCAGGACGGTGTGTATACCAGTGGGTAAGGCTGGCAGTTTTAAGAGGCCATGTGTGTTGGAGCAATTTACTTCACCTCTGTGAGCCTCAGCATCGTCATCTGTGAAACGGACATAACAGTACTTACTGCATAGGGGCGTGGCCGAGACTGACCATCAGCTCCCAGTATCCATTTTGCCCTCCGTATAGAGTAACACCCCCAATCTGAGCAAGGGAAATGACTGCCAAAAACTCTATTTCCCAGACTCCCTTGCAGCCAGGTGTGGCCATGTGACTGAGCACTGGCCAAAGGGGCATGAGTGTGCGATTCTGGATCTGCCCCGCATCCCTTTATCCCTCCCCTCGGGTGCCCTGTGGGTGGATGGTGAGCTACCTGCACCCTGTGGATGAGGACATACACAGCAGGGGAGCAGCGAGACGGAGGGACCCCAGCCCTCGGTGGACTTGTAGAGCACAGCTTGAATGTCTGTGTGTGAGAGAAGCAGACTTTTGTTTTTTGGGGTCTCTGTTAGACACAGCTCACCCCACCTACACTCCAGTGCGGGGTGATGAGCCCCGAGCCTGGTTATAAGAGTTTCAGATGCATCTTCCCCTGAGTTTGCACAACGGCCCCTGAGGGAGGAAGGCACTGTTATCACCTCTTGCAGATGAGAAAACCCAGGCAGAGAGGGACAAAATCGTTCACCTGCAGTCACGTAGCTAATAGAAAGGCAGAACTCTTCCTCAAAACACAAGATCTGCAGATCCCCCAAAAGCTAGTCTTCTGAAAATCCAGGATGAGTTTCCTGGTTCACAAAAGCGACAGCTTTCTCGTGGGTGGCTGGTGAGTTATAAGCAGCAGCACTGTGCCCAGGGTGGGGTTTTAATAAACAGTGATTAATTGCCCCTTTTTTCTGGGTTGATATCTCAAGAAATTTGGTTCTTTTTAAGATGTGAGACTGGTCGTGGTGACATTGCCAAAGAGTCTGATTCTCCTGGAGACTCTGGGAAGCTGCACGCCTCGTGATTCCTCGTGGCTAAAAGGTCGGTGTCTTCGTGAGGAGCATCAGAGGATGCTGTTCAGAGAGCCTCGCTTTTCGGAGAAACTCGCCCTGCCTCTGGATGAACAACGGCATTTGACCTGGAATAAAATAAAAGATCCGTCCACCCTCACAAGAGGACACTTGCATGTCCAACTTGAGTGCCCATTGCCCAAAATTCAGTGTTTTTAGGGCCAAAGTGAACCTGGATTTGGCTTGCACGACTTCGTGGGCCGAGGGACAAGGTCAAACGAGGAGGGCCAGGTGAGGACTGGACGCGGGTGCCTTTCTGCAGCATCTGCACAGAAGTGCAGGGAAGGGCCCGAGCTGCCCAGTCCATCCCCCGCGCCCGCGCCGTGCCCAGCCCTATCCTTCCGTGACGCGTTGGCCCTATTGTGTGGCTTCCCTGGCACCCGGGCGGACCTCTCGGGGCCACCATGTTCTGGAAAGGCGTTCTCACATTTGTCTTCCAGGACGGCCTCAAACATAAACAGTGCTGGATGGTGGGCATCCGGACCCCGGGGTCCCGTGGGTTCTATCCGGTGTTTGTCATTTCCCCGGAGACGGCAGGGGCTGAGGGGTGGGGTCTGGGTCGGGCATGGATGTGTCCGAGGGGAGGCCGAGACAAATGGAGAGCCTGCTGTTTGTCCGGCTTGACCGTGAGACACTTCCACATTCATTTCATAACTGGGGCACGCGAGGCCCCTGCTGCCCAGCTTCACAGGAAGTTTATGGCTTGAAGGTGGAATGTTTGGCTTCGTAATCGCTCTGCTGTTTCTGATTGCCTCTGAGGATTTTGGGGGGACAGGAATCATTGGCCAGCTTTCCCCAGGAAATGGTGGGGTCTGAGTCATCTGGCCTTTCCCGGGAGGTGGTGGTCAGCTGGTCTCCTCTTCCAAAATCGCCCCATTGGCATCTTGGCCCCTTTGGAGTTTGCACGTGACCCCCACACAGATTCGCAGAGGGTTAGTAGCAAGCTGAATGTCTGGCTGTATGATCTCAGGCGAGTTCCTGGAAGCTGGGCTTGCTGAGTTCTGAGCTATGAAAGTTGGCTGACTTGAGACAGTTGTGCATCTGTGTGTGTGTGAGCATGGGTGTGTAGAAGTGTGTGACGCCCAATCTGAGGTGCTCTCTTTTCGCCCCAAGGAGAGCCAATCTTGAAGACTAGCAGGGGTTCTGGAAAGCCCCATGGAGGGTCGGCACGAGCGGGGGGTGCAGTGGCTTCCCAAGGCCATCCATCACTTGGTGGGCTGACGGGGTGTTAGCATGGCCTCAACAAGAGATAGCGGAGGAAAAATGGCCCGGACAGGCAGTGTGCTTATCTGGCCTGGTGCCTGCGAGCCCTGTCGAAGCAGGGGCCCCTCCATTAGTCAAACCAGCTGCAGCTGCCCCCGGCTCGGGCCTTGAGATGGCCTCGCTCCTCTCTCTGGCCCCCTCATCCTGTACCCGCCTGGTCACCTCCAGCTCTTGTCGAGACTTTGTTGTCCAAAATGGTGACAGTCCTCATCTATGGTGCCAGAGGACAGGTGATGCAAAGGTTCCTTGTGCCCAGTTTCCAATTCTTCTAGGGACTTGGAGGAGGCAAGTAATTAAACAAAACAATGCGAAGTCTTTTTTTAAGCTCATTGTTGTTGGCAGGTTGGCCCCTCCGTTGGGCAAAGGGCAAGATTATCAGTATCATCACCATTTCGATAAGATTTCTGTTGTGTCCAGACTATATTTTGCATCTTTTTTTTTTTTTGAGGAAGATTGGCCCTGGGCTAACATCCATGCCCATCTTCCTCCATTTTATATGGGACGCCGCCACAGCATGGCTTGACAAGCGGTGTGTCGGTGCGCACCCGGGATCCAAACCTGTGAACCCCAGGCTGCCACAGCGGAGTGCGTGCACCCAACCGCTGTGCCACGGGGCCGGCCTCTATGATTTGCATCTCAAATAATGTTGAGATGAGCAACAGAAATCACACACCTTTGCTTCCCGGTCGAAGAATTCCCGAGAACAAAGAGTTAAGTGTTGGATGGCTGGGCCACAAGTTCAGTTGATCTGAAGAGACAGGTAGAATTCCCAGGGGCCAGTGTCCTAGAAGGAGGGGACGTGAGGCTCTCGGGGGAGCGGGTGATTTACAATGTGCCAATGGCCAAGAGGACCCAGCGTCCCTTAGGCTCACTCATCAGACAAGGGTCTTTGAGCAACTCCTGGTGCCTGGCGGTGGCCAGCTGAGGGTGGGGAGGGGAAGTGGAAATGGGGAGGGCAGGGTTGACAGCTCCCACACAGGGGGCGCCCCATGGGGTCCCAGCCCTCTGTGGGTGAGCTCCATCCTTGAGGGGTCTCTGGGTTATCTGCAGCCTGGGGAGCTGGCCTCTGGCTGATGACACATCTGCTCTCACAGAGGCTTCGACTGACAGGTCCCAGCCCAGATGGCCTGTGTTGGACTTTATATCCCAGGTGGAGGGAGGCAGCCAGGGGGCCAGACCTCCCCAGCTGCCCTGTGGGTGACCTCCACTCACCTCAGCCAGGTAAATGATAACAATAATAAAAATAAAAAAATAATAATAACAAATAGTGACACAAGACTCACTCGCTACACCCCAGACCCTTTTTCTTCCCTCTAACCCTGTGAGGGTAGTTGTCATCAAGCCCACGGTACAGTCGAGGGAGCCAGGCTCCGAGCAGGTGACGATGCCCCGGCTCCCAGAGCCAGCTGCCAGCACCAGCATCCACTCTGTGGGGGCTGGGCTGCGCGCTCCTCTGCACCAGCTCATTTGATCTTCCTATTATGATGCCCATTTTGCAGGTGAGGCAACTGAGGTTCTGAGAAGTTGTGATGTGCCAAGACACCTGGCCACCAAGTGGTGGAGATGGGACTTGAACCCACGTCCACATCCTCCTCGATCAGGACAAGGGTCCCCAAACAAACAGAGGGGGGCTCTGGGCACATAGAGCACAGGCCAGAGGGAGGGAGGGGCTGCCCAGAGCAGGTCCTTGGTCACGAGGACAGGGTAGAGTCCCAGCAAAGCAGGGACAGACATTTTCTTTTGCGGTAACTTTACACTAGATGTTGCTGTAGCAGCGTCTGGGAAAAGTCAGACCTTTGATGTATTTCCTTACACTTGACTTGTTTGAGTGAGATATGATGGGAGGGCGAAAACAAGGCCGTTAGAGCCAGGATGGTGGTTCTCGCCGGGCAGCATGACTGCGAGGAGCTGAGGGCTGGTTTGTGGGAGGACGGCCACCTTCTGTTTCCTGGTCCGGGGGCTAGTACACAGGTGTGCTCACTTTGTGACAATCATTGACCCATGCGTTCATGACTAACACGCTTTTCTACGGGTATTTGCTACTTCAATAGAGCATTATAAAAAAACAAAGATGAGTGAATAAGTTGCTTCTGAAAAATAACGTTGCTATTCAGCATTTTTGAAAATATTACTCACAAATTGAATTGCTAGAAAAGAGAACATTTCTATAAAGAAATCCTATGAATACTGGATTTTTAAATACATCTATTCCTATATATATTTATATTTATAGATATGCATTCATATATATACTTAAGTGTATATATTTTGCTGCTGCTACATATGTTATAAATATATAGAGAAAGAGAAAACCCAACGTGTTACGATGACAAGAGCAGAGATGTGGGACTGGGGCCCTAACCCTCCCAGTGTTCCGATCTCTAGTGCAGGTTCTCAGATCACAGGCCCCGCTCCTGGAGTCTCTGACTCAGAGGGTCTGGGTGGGGCCAAGAACCTGCTTCTCTAGAAGCTTCCAGGTGATGCTGCAGCTGCTGGTCCCGGGACACCACTTGGAGTAGCAAGTCTCTAAACTGCTTCATTCAGACTGGCGAATTGGGTTCAGAAAAAGTGGCCCCTCTCTGTCTATTTTGGGACCAGAAAGAGCCAAACACAGCCTCCTCTGTCAGCTGCCTGCGGGTCGTGTTTCAGAAGTGGAAACTGCACTGTGTATCAGTTTGTGTTCACAGGGTTTTGACTTCCACACTCTCCTTTCTCCTTCTCTCCTTCATCTCACGCGTTTCCTGTTCCAGGGGGCACCAGGTCAGGGCAGGCTGCGGGCTGCAAAGATAGAAGCCGTCTGCTCCTGAATCCAGGCCTCCTCCAGGACAGGCGAGGCTGCCTCCACGTGCTCCTCACGTCCTCCTGCACCCTCCCACTCAACATGCACATTCCCACCCACAGTCAGGTCAAGGCAGGCTCGGCTCTTCCTACCGTGCTCCTCGAGTTCTCCCAGCCTCCACCTACCACCCAGTTCCAGAGCCACTTCCACATTTCCAGGCATTTTGAAGGCACTTCCCGTGTCGGGGGTCCGAGACATGACTCCAGCTCTCCACACCCCGGCCACGCGGGGGCCCACAGGCTGGGTCAGTGTGTACCGTCTAGACAACGCCTTGCCTGTGTTTGCCCTGGTCTCGGTGACCAGCCTGGCGCACCTGTGAGGACACCGGGACTCCCAGAGGTGGGCAACCCCTCTCCCCGAGAGGGCACCCCCACCGCGTTCAAGGACATTAGAAGCTTTGAGACACACCTGGGGGACATGCTCTTTTCTCTCCTGACCAAGTTTCCCCAGAAAGGGCAGGAGAGGGGCACATATGGGGTCGTCTCAGGGTGGAAGAGGCTCAGAGGACACGTGGGGTGACGCCGTGTTTACTGGTGAGAAATCAGGGCCCAGACGGAGAGAGTCAGGACGGGGCTGGGATGGAGACCTCGTTCCTGCAGCACATAGGAAATGAGACTCATCTGCAGGGATCAAGACCCGAGCTGGGCTTGAAGTTTCGTATCTTAACTCTCCTGCCTTCCTGGTGAGGAGTCAGCGGGGGGTAACTCAACATGGAGGACAGAAAGAGCAGGAGACACTATGGACTGAACCATAGCTACCTGTTAGCTCCTGTGCTAGGAGCTTCCAGGAGCGTCATCTCCCAGGATCCCCACCATTACCCCCATCTTACAGCTGAAAGAACCGAGGCCGCGAGAGGGTATGTGACTTGCCCCAGGTGGCTCAGGTAGGAGGTGGTGGAGCTGGGACTTGGACCCGTGCCTGGCTGACTCCGGAGCCGTCCCGGGGAGGGCTCTGCTCCCCAGCTAGGAAGCCAAGTCCGCACTCACAGGTCACCTCCCGTGCGAATCCCGGAGCCCCCGCGATGTGGCACCCGTCTCCATGCGCTATTTCCCCGGGAGCCACACGCTGTGGCCTTGCCGCTTACGACCCCTGGGTCCATTTTTACAACTTGCATCTGAAAAAACCCAACAAGCGAGCAGCAGGGTTGTTTCTTTTCAGCCAAATCCCAAGGCTTGGGAGCTTTCCTTGGCTGCGTGAGAAACTTCTTTTGGGCGGTTTTGGCCATCGTCTGCCAGGATGGAGTCTCTCAGATCCTGCACTGCCTTCTGTTACTCCTTCCAGGTTTCCAGAGCGAGCCGGTTAGAGTGTGGGGGTCTCTGTTCCAAGGGGCCAGCGACGTGGGGTTTTTTGTTTTTCATGGGCAGTGAGGGCTGTCAGCCGTGCCCCTCTAACTTGACCCCAGAATGCGCCGCGTTATCGGCCCATCTCTGCGGCCTGCGCGAGGCCGGTTGAATTATGTTGGGGAGGTTATCGGGGACAGACGGTAGTTCTCGCCAGGGCGGCCGGGCCTGGGGGTTAATGGGCAAAGGTCAGGGCCTACCAGGGCTCCATGTGGGATGGATTAAATCACCACCAGGCTTGGTGGCGGGTGGCCTGAGGGAAGACTCAGTCACTCCTGGGCCAGCCCTCACGAGGTCACCTCCTCCTGATCACAGGGCTCAGATCTGTGAGGGTTGACTTCATTTTTCTCTGGCAGGAAAAAACTAGTAGATCCTTCATTTGGAATCAGGATGTGTCCTTGCAGAGGGGCAGTTTCTGTGGGAGTGGAGGGGTCTGGGTTCTGTGTGCTGTGACTGTGGGATCGGGGTGGGGCAGGGTGGTTAAACCCTTGGGGGTTCATCGACGCAGACAGAAGAGGGGACCACAGTGTGAGGGAGGGGCTCTGAGGTCATCAGCCAGCGTGGGCTCTCCAGAACCCAGAGGTCAGAAAATCGGAGGCCCCAGAGAAACAAGGAAAGTTCTATTTCAATGAACTTTTTGGAATGCCACAACCAGAAAATCTAGAAGGAAGCTACTTAATGTCAGCTAACAAGTATTCCCATTTTCATTGTCCTTATTTTGGATTACATATGAGGGGCAGGGGGTCCTAATAATTTATTCAAGGAATAGTTATTAAGCATCTACAGTGGGCCCGGCATTGTTCTAGGCCCTAGAAATACATTGGTGGGAAGAAAATCAGACAAAACCCTGCCCTTTGGAGTTTATTTTCTAGTGGCAGAACAGACAGAAAAACATAGTAAATGAGTAAAATGTATGGTTGTTTAGAAGGTAATAGGGCTGTAAAATATGATACCATAATCACTACCGTTTATTATCCAACGTGCAGGCCCTTTGTGTGAGAAGTGCTCCTAACAAGCCCGTTTTACAGATGAGGATGCTGAGGACTGGGAGGCGGTTCTGTTCAGGGACTGTGAGCGCCTGCAGGGTCTCGGCGGGCATGCTGGCTAGAGCCCAGTCACCCCCCACCCTGGTTTCCAGGGTGTCCAGGATCTCAGGGTCTTGTGATCTGGAAGGCCTTAGGTTCCCTGACCTCTCTAGTCCGAATGGGCAGCTGGAGCCCTAACTCAGAAGCACGAAGCCCCAGATATCCCTGTGGACCTGGTGGACCCGGGGTTAAGGTTTGTTGTTTTGGACATGGCCATGAGGGAGTTCAGTAAAAAGGCCCGAGGATGAATGGGAATAATTATTGTACAATGTTATTAGTGACAATGCTGACGATGTTCACAGCTGTGTCCCCAGCACCAGACCACGGGTCCATGGCAGGTACGTGGGACACACTTGTTGAATGAAGAACAGCTGCCATTGACTGGGCATGAGCCACGTGCCGGGGATGGGCAGTCCACATTCTCCACAGCTGCTGTAACAAAACTGGGGGACTTACAACAACAGACATGTGTCCTGTCCCAGTCCTGGAGGCCGGAAGTCTGAAATCAAGGCATCGGCCGGGCCGCACTCCCTCTGGAGGCTCTAGAGGAGGAGCCTTCCTGCCTCCTCACCCTCCTGGGGGCCGTAGGTGCTCTTGGCTTGTGGCTGCATTGCTCCATCTCTCCCTCCATCCTCACACGGCCTCTCCTCTGTGTGTCCCTGTCTCAAATCTCCCTCTGTCCGTCTCTTATTAGGACACTTGTCATCGGATTTAGGGTCCACCCAGATGTTCCAGGATGATCTCATCTCAAGATCCATAACTTAATCACATCTGCAAAGACCCTTCTTCCAAATAAGGTCACATCCACAGGTTCCAGGGTTAGGACGTGGACATATATTTTTGGGGGCTACCACCAGCCCACTAGATGGGCTAAGCACTCTTTGTCCAAACTCTTAATCCTCGAAACAACCCTCATCCTCCATTGTGAACAAGAGGAGGAAACTGAGTCTGGGGGCATTTGAGCCCCTGCCCGAGATCACACAGCGGCAGGTGGACGGGGCTGGAGTCCCGGGGAAGCTGACTCCGTGCATCGGCGTGCTGCCTTCTCCCCAGAGGTCCTTCTCGGCCTCCCACAGGATGTGGACAGATGTCGGAGGTGGAGAGGCTGAATTTCTCCTAGATTCCTCCTCCTCCACATAGCAAAGTTGTGCAACAGTCAAGAGGCAGGGATAGCAGCAGAGGGGGCCGGGAGGACCAGGTCGGCAGGTAGCGTGACACGGAGCAAGTGACTTATCTTCGGGAGCCTCAGTTTCCTCATTTGAAATTTCAGATTAAGTGAGAGGCACTTGTGACAGTATCTAGGGCTGTGCCTGGCCCAGATGCTGCGTGGGCGTGTTGTTAGTATGTTACTATTATTAAAATAGTTATTATTATGAAGAGTAATACTATATACATTCTAGTAATACCACAATGATTAGGTGCCCTCTTTTCTTCCAAGAGCTGTGTATTCATGACTTCATTTGTCTCCATAATACCCCTCCAAGGGAAGGACCACCCTTAGCCCCGTTTTACAGTTAAGGAAACTGATGTCTCTGCTCACTTCCAGCTTTTCTCTGTCTGGAGAACTCCATCTCCGTTCATGAGCTAAGTCCCCCCCTCCCTTCTCTCCTCTCCCCAACATGATGGTGTGCATCTAGAATAGGTCTGATGGGGTTTTTCTTACCCGGAGGGAAGTGAGTGTTAAATTCCTGTATTCTCCCCCACCCTACCCCAGGCAGGCCAGTGAGAGGGCAGCTATTGAGGGTCCTTGCAGGTTTGGGGGAGATGGGGCTCCCCTGGGGTGCTCGTGGCCCAGGAATAGTGCTGGGTCCAGGTGAGGCCACAGCCTCGGGTGACCCATCTTACCAGGATGTGATAGGCTGTCAGGAGCACAGATGGCTCTGAGGACTGGGAGCACACACAGAGGCCAGGCTGCCTGTGGACCTGACAAGCACAAATCGAGCTGCCGCCTGGATGCCGGCCGCCCCACCAGCCTGCCCACCACCCTCAGGCTTTCGCCCGCAGGGAGACTGGAGCCCCAGGGGTGCTGCAGGAGTGGGACTTCGGGCCTTCTGCTGGAGGACTTGACTCTGACTCATTGTCCCAAAAAGACCTCCACCAAGTTGGACGTCAGGCCAGCTTCCCAGGGCGTCTGGCCCCTCAGGAGCCCTGGGCGAGTCTTGGCAGCTGTGGCTCCCGCCTGGCCAGAGGGCCAAGCTCTAGGCTCTGGGTTGCTGGCATCTGGGAGGTGGGGGTGCTTGGGTCCTGGGCAGCACCAAGGCCTGGGGATGCGAGCCTTGTGCAGGATGGGGTCTGAGAGCATCCAGGAACTGGGGGACCTGGGCTTGGGGCTGCTGGGACTGGGCAGCTGAGGGCCAGCTGAAAGCTCCCTGCAGGGCTGGGGTCCATAATCTAGGCCTGGGATGGGACCCCAAAGGGGCAAGTGGGCTAGGACCGGGGTGGGCTGTGGAGCCTGGCTACCTGGGGCAGAATCAGCTCCTACTTACTCACGTGTGACCTTGAACAAACCCAGTCTCTTAATTTCTCTAGGTCTCGATTTTCTCATCTGCAAAATGGGCCTGATAACAAGACCCACCTAGAGGGCGGCTGGAGAGCTCAGGCAGGAAAGCCTCACGCCACACCTTCAAATCCCGTCAAAGGCTTTGTGGGAAAAAACCAGTTGTGGTCAAATAAGTTTCAACAAGCTGCACACTTTGTTCTCATCTCCCTACTGGAGAGTCCTGTATCCCCTCACCAAAGTAGGTTCCCAGAAGCCCAGCATCAAGGAAACTTTAAACTCGTGTGGGGAACTAACAACATTCATCAGAGGGGTATCTGGGGTGGGGGAAGTTTTAAGATGAGTCAGGAGAAAAAAATGAGTTGGTTATAAGTTATTTTTATAAATTCAGAAGAAACTGTGCAGAAAACAGGACTCTCCAGAGAGAAACAAAAGAGGCCTGAGCCGTAGCACGTTCTGCATCTCTTGGCTGCAGCCGTGAGGTGTGCCAGGTCCCAGGGGAGTCCAGCCAGGTGGAGTTTGGGGCTCAGGAAGCTCTGGAACCCTGGCCACCCTTTGCCTCCAATAGGACCCACGCCCACCTCACGGCTCTGGTATTTGATTGACAGACCCACATGGCAATGGCCTGGATGGGAATTAGAGGGAGATGTTACATGGGGTCCAGTTAGCCTCCTCATGAAGGGGAGTCTGTCCTAGGTGGAGATTATGCTCAGGGAACCTCTGGTTACGTTGTAGACCTGCCGTCTCTTCCACTGACAGTGGCTGGTGTCTGTGTCGACAGTAAGTCCTTGGGTTGTGTCTCCACGTTGTCTTATTCATCATTCTCACTGCTGGGGGAGCCTGGGAGGGGATGAGGCCCAGCTTTCTCCTGACTTGGGGGTCACAGTAACTGCTACAGTTGGCTGCTGACATTGCTCTCCCAGCCCCTACCTCACCCAGACGGGCTGGGCCAGGATTGGGCCCTCCTGCACAGGTAATGGGAGAAGGATGGGCAACAAGACTGTTGAATCCAGTGTTCAAAAGCCTATTTCACCTGGAACGCCGCCTCCTTATTTTTCGGCCAGAACACCTAGTGACGTCCTGCTCTTAGCTGTGTTGGCCAGGATAAGCTAGGTCCCGCTGCAGCAACAAGTAACCCCGAATCTCAGGGGCTTGATACCAACAAGGCTCACCTCCCACTCACCCACTTGCCCAATGCAGGAAGGACAGGGGCTCTTCTCACTGCAGTCACTGAGCGTCCCAGGCTCACAGAGCAGCCACCGCCAAGGGGAAGTGGGAGCTCTGGGGGGTCTCACCCCTTTCATTAGATGTTCTGGCCTTGAATGACACACGTCACTTCTGCTCAAAACTTACTGGTCAGAACTAGTCACATGACCCATCCAAGCACAAGGGGCAGAACTGCAACCCTACCCTCCATGTGCCACAGGAAGGAGGGGAGCTGGAAGTGTTGGGTGAAGAACACTGGTGACCACCACATTCCCTTTGGAAACGCTGTAGGAGACCAATCCAGAATCTTAAATACTGGTGGTTACTGAATGTTCTGTGGGGGATGGAGGGAGGACCAGCCAGGAAGTAGAAATGCCAGCATCTACATCCTCTGTGACATCAGGCAAGTCCCTTTCCTTCTCTGGCAGGTCCTCCCTGCCAATGGGAAGGAACAGGCCTGTCCTGGTTCCCCTCTTCTGTACCTCAAACCCCCAAGCCTTGCTGCCATGCATGGATGAGAACCTGAGTAAGACCTGTGAAAACTCACCGAAAACCAAAATGGACTAGATTGATGTCAAGGTTGGACAATGAAGGCGTGACTCACACACCTCATTGGCTTAAAAAAAAAAGAAACTTTATTTTGGAATAATTTTAGATTTACAGAAAAGTTGCAGAGATGGTACAGGGAGTTCCTGTATACCTTTCACTGAGTTTCTCCTAACGGTATCATCTTCCAGAACCACGGGACATTAGTCAAAACTGAGGAATTACGTTGGTACATTACCACTAACTGAACTCCAGACTTGACTCAGATCTTATCCATTTTTCCATTGATGTCTTTTGTCTGATCCATCACCCAGGGCCACACAGAAGAGTTTGAATACCCTCAGCATCCCCCTGTGTGTCCCCTTTGTGGTTAATTTCTCTCCCTTTCCCCGGTTCCTGGCAACCACTTATCTGTTTTCCATCCTATAGCTTTTCCTTTTCAGACTCTCACATAAATGGAATATATAACGTGCAGCCTTTTGGATCTGATTTCTTAACTTTGTAAAATATATTTAAGATTAATTCATATAGTCGCATGAATCAATAGCACATTCCTTTTCACTGCTGAGTGGTGCTCCACTGTATGGATGGACCACAGTTCATTTATCCATTCACCTGTTGAAGGACATCTTGGTTGCTTCCAGTTTTTGCTAAATAAAGCT
Organism: Ceratotherium simum simum; assembly: GCF_057802395.1. Classification (NCBI taxonomy): domain Eukaryota; kingdom Metazoa; phylum Chordata; class Mammalia; order Perissodactyla; family Rhinocerotidae; genus Ceratotherium; species Ceratotherium simum. Next base: position 4,216,048 of record NC_141929.1, on the reverse strand, counting down.
GCTATGAACATCCACATAGACGATTTTGTGTGAACATGAGTTTTCAACTTACTTGAGTAAATACCTAGGAGTAGGACGCCAGGTTGTAGAGTGAGCGTATGTTTAACTTTATACGAACCTGCCAAACTGTCTTCTAAGGTGACTCTACCATTTTGTGGTGTCAGCAAGGAATGGAAATTCCTGCCAGGTTTTTGGGTTTTAGCCATTCCAATGGGCATGGAGTGATACCTCATTGGGGTTTTAATTTGCATTTCTCTAATGACAAATGATTATTTTTTTCATGTGCTTATTTTCCTTCCATATCTTCTTTGGTGAAGTATCTGTTTAGATCTTTTGCCCATTTTTCAATTTGTTTGTTTGTTTTCTTATTGTTGAGTTTTAAGAGTTCTTTACATATTCTAGAGACAAGTCCTTTTATCAGATATGATTTCAAATATTTTCTTCATGTTTGTTTCTTGTCTTTTCATTCTCTTAAGATTGTCTTTCACAAAGTAAGTGTTTTTAATTTTGATAAAGTACAATTTATTAATTTTATTCTTTTATGATTGTTCTTTTGATGCCATATCTAAACATCCATTGCCAGACACAAGGTGATGTAGATTTTATAGTGTTTCTTCTCTAGAAACTTTAAAATTTTATCTCTTATGTTTGGGTTAATTATCCATTTTGAGTTACTTTTTGGATAGAGTGTGAGGCACGTGTCCCATTGCTGAGTTTTAAGAGTTCTTTGTAGGGCCGGCCCCGTGGCTTAGCGGTTAAGTGCGTGCGCTCCACTACTGGCGGCCCGGGTTCAGATCCCGGGCGCGCACCGACGCACTGCTTCTCTGGCCATGCTGAGGCCGCGTCCCACATGCAGCAACTAGAAGGATGTGCAACTATGACATACAACTATCTACTGGGGCTTTAGGGGAAAAATAAATAAATAAATAAAATTATAAAAAAAAAAAAAAAGAGTTCTTTCTATGTCTTGATCTTGTGTCCTGTGACTTTTCTAAGCTTGTGTATTTATTCTAGAATTTTTTTTTTTTTAAGATTCTTTGGGATTTTCTAAATATCTAATCATATCAACTGCAAATAAAGAGTTTTCTTTCTTCCTTTCCAATTCGCATTTCCTGCCTTATTGCGCTGGCTGGGACTTCTGGCATGATGTGACCAGGACTGGTGAGGGAAGACACCCTTGCCCTGTTCCTGATCTTAGAGGAATGGCACTCAGTCTCACACCATTAGGTCCGATGTTAACTGTAGGTTTTTTGTACAAACCCTTATTGGGTTAAGGAAATGCCCTTGTATTCCTAGTTTTCTGAGAGTTTCTTTGTGGTCATAAATGGATGCTGAATTGTGTCAAATGCTTTTTCAACAACTGCTAAAATTATTATATGGTTTTCCTTATTTAATCTATTAATGTGGTAAATTACATTCATTGATTTTCAAACTCATTGAATTTTTGATGAACCAAAAATGACTTTTTTGAATGCTTCACATACCCATTATTGCTAATGTCTTCCAGGTCTTTCTGGCTGTGTGACTTTGGATAAGTCACTTAAAGTCTCTGGGCCTCAGGCCGGCCCCTCCCTGCACTGGGAGTTGGCTGGACGGTTGACTTCTAAAGGTCCTTGTAGTTTTGGTGACAGGGGGTGAGAACGCTGACGAGAACCACGCTTCTCTGTGGCTCTGCCTCTGTGCTAACAGCCAACCTCAGACCTCACACTTACTGAGTATCTGTTGTCCGTCAGACCCCAGGCTAGACTTCTAAGCATTTTCTCATTGAATTCTTACACTCATGTTATGAGATATGCATGGTGATCTTCACTTGACAGATGAGGAAACTAGAACACAGAGAGGTAAGTGATTGATTATGGCCAGGTATGTAACCAGTGGAGGAAACCACCTTGTAAAAAAAATGTGGGAGGTGAAGTGGGGAATAGACTCACACCACTCAATACAGTGGCCACCAGCCACGTGGCCATTGAGCATCTGAGATGTGGCCAATCCAAATTGAGAAGTGCTGTACGGATAAAATAAGGTCTGGATTTATAAGACTTGGTACCCCCCAAAATGTAAAATATCTCATTGATAAATTTTTTATATTATGTTTCACATTGAAACAATATTTTGTATATAATAGGTTAAATAAAATATATTATGAATGCTAATATCATGTGTTTTTTTTTTTACTTTCTCTAATGTGTTAAATTACATATGTAGCTCAGACTTTATTCATATCGTACAGCATTGCTCTAGACAGGGGTCAGCAAATTATGGCTCATGGGCTAAATGTGGCCCAACATCTGTTTCATTTTGTTTTGTTTTGTAAATAAAGTTTTATTGGTACATGGCCCATCCATTGGTCAACATACTGTTGATGGCTGTTTTTGTGCTGCAGCAGCAGAGTTCAATAATTGCAACAGAGACAGTATGACCCAGAAAGCCCCAAATATTCACTATCTGGCCTTTTACAGAAAATCTTTGCCAACCTCTGCTCTGGAGGAAGGCCTGGAAAGCTGGCTCCCAGAATGCTAACCATCTCTGTGGAGAGATGACAGGCGATTGACACATTCTTCTCTTTACAGCTCTTCTTTTCCCAAAGTTTCAGAAATGAAAACACTACTTTTGACAAAAGGAAGGAAAATCATCAATACTTTTTTTATTACAAAATAATAAATTATGAGATAGGGGAACAAAAGGTGCCATTGGGGCTGCCCCTGCGAATGAGAGATCCCTGTTTAGCTCCTGAGCTCACATCCCAGGGAGGGCTGGGAGGACCCCAGGAAGCCCCCTGCCCGGGCAGCATCCAAATGTCCTTTCTGAGGGGTTGTTTACATGCGAGCTAGGAGGGAGGGGTGCAGGGGCTAAGGAAGCTGGTGAGCCCAGGGCAGAGCCGAGGAGGCTGGGCCTTACGGTGCGGGGGCCTCGGGAAGCGGGCCCATCTGGTTTGCGTTAGCTTTATAAGGTTGATAGCAAATAGGAGTATCAGAGCTAATTTACTTGTCTAGAGAGCGAGAACTCAGTCTCAGAGGCTGTGACTGGGAAGTAGCAGGCTCCTTCTCCCCGGCCTGCAGCCATGCCCCATGGGAGGAAGGGCCTGCCACGCCAAGGCCCTTGTGCAGAGATTGAGACCTTTTTAAAAATAGCCCTGCAATCTCGTGTGGCCCGGGGCTGGGCTGTGGAACTTGCCAGCCCGCTCCTCCTGCCTCCTCTGTGGCCGGGGCACACTCCCGCGAGGACCTTGGCCCTGTCCTCCAGCCTCCTTGGATTTTGGTTCCCACAGTGGTCCTGGAACTCAGGTAGCCTACAGGTGAGAATAAAGAAGGAGCCAACGCACAGCAACATCTCTTCCAGCCCAGAGTCCCACATCCAGCAACCTCAGCTCTCCAGAAGCCTGATGCTCCCCAGTCCACGCCCTACGGCTTTCGTGTGCCTGCTGCCAGCAGCAGGTTCCCATTGTGCTGCCCAAAGTCGCTGCCCCGGTCCATCTCCCACAGGGCCAGGAGTGATGTCATGGAGACTTCCGGGCAGGGCCCTTCAGGGCAGGCTCCGCCGTGAGACCAGGAGAACTGGCATCTGGAACCCGGGCTCTAGAAGGAGGCAGGGCTCCCTTTGGCTTGGAAAGAACCTGGGCTTTGGAATCAAAGCAGAAGAGGTTCAAATCTCAGCTTTGCCGACTCTCACTTTGAGGGGCTTCATTTTCCTCACCTGTGGGATGTTGAGAGCAATACCCATGACGTGAGTGAGTGGGGAGGATTGCATGAGGGGAGACGGAGAGTGTGGTTATCACACAACTGGTACGGACTTAGAAACAGTGGCAGCCATGTGGATGAAGAGAAGGTAGGAGGGTATGGATGTTGGAGTGGGGAGGGGAGGGCGTTTCAACCGAGGGATCAGCTTGTAGTTGTATGGTGTCAGCTTTGACACAGAGCTGGGGATGCTTCAGAACAACTCACTCACTCTCTCCCTGCCTCCCTCCCTTCCTTCCTTCCTCCCTTTCCCCCACCTCCCTTCCGCTTTCTTTCTTTCTTTCTCTTTCACAACATTTTTTACAATAAGGGTTTCAATATGGCTGATTTATCCACCTTGTTCTTGGACCCACAGCATATTTTAGATTTACAAGACTGAACAGTCCTTCTCCAGACTTGACGGTTGTAACCTCAGCAGCCCCTGTTGGATCCAGCAGTTCCTGTCAGTTCCATCTTAGAATTCCTGTACTACTCATCGGAGAAATGAGTCATTCAACAAGTAATTGTTAAATACCCACCACCAAGCTCCATCTTAGGAGCTGAAGTTATAGCCATGAACAATTATAACGATACCAAAAAAAAAAAAAAAAAAAAGAAATAAAAAGGAAGGAAGATATTATAAGGAGGAAGAAGTAAAGGAAATAGAAATCCAATGCTTTAGAAGGGTCTACAGTGGTGGTTTTCAACTCGAACTGCATATTTGAATCCCTTGAGGAGGTTTTTAAAAAGTATCCACATGGGCCTGACCCAAAACCATCTAAGTCAAAGTCTCAGGGCTGGGGGTGGGGGATCAGGTCAGATTATTTTGTAGACCCTCAGCTGATTTGAATGCAGTTAATGTTGAGAACCACTGGCCTGTAACCAACCTCAATCCTAAGGAACTAATGCTGGGCTCTTCTTGCCCTAATCCAGTGATTCTCAAAGCGGGGTCCTGCGCCAGACGCATCCACCTCTCCTGGGAACTTGTTAAAAATGCAGGTTCTCAGGTCCCCCTGCCCCGGACCTGCTGAATCAGCACCGTGTGCCCACCTGTGTATCAGCTCTCGAGGGGATTCTGATGCAGGCTCCAGTCCGAGAGCCTCTGCCCTGATGCGTGAAATAGGTCTACCTGTTCTTGGCTCCGGTGCTCCCAGCCTCATCCCAGCTGAGCACTTGTTCCTCAAGTCTGGTGCTCTCCCTGAGGCTTTGGGGAGGATACAGCTCTCATCCCTATGCCAGCTCAATCCACAGGGTGGTGCCCTGAGAAGCATCATGAAGCTTGGCCTGGGCTCTAGGGTGGAGGAGTGCGGTGATCAATTAGTGATGTCTGCATGGGAATGGGTGAGGAGAGCTTTGGGGCCCCTGGCTCAGCAATCTAGATTTAGGGAAAACTTTTCTTTCCACACCGGAAGGCTTTATCAGAAAACTCTGATAATCTTAGTCGGGGGGCCTTGTCTATCTCTGTCGCCCCTGCTGCTCTGGGGTTTAGCGACATACTTTCTTTACAGTCTTAGCAAGAAAACCTCATGTTCACTGCCATGTTAGATAAAGCACAATAAGCTGAAATTCCAAAGGACAATGAGAACACCAGCCACTTAGTGTTCCTCACGGGGAAGTCCCCTCCACCTTGGTTCTATTAGGTCAGCGGCCGACTTCTTCCCTCCTGCTGACTTTGAACTCCAGGTTACTTCTGTTTTCAATTCCTCCTTTCCTTTAAAATAAAATTCATTTTTGGTCTGATTAGAAAAGGAATATATCTTCATGACAGACAATTGGTAAAAAGCTAAACAAAAAGGCATAAGGAATTAAATTAAAATCATCTGAAATCCCACTTCCCAGCAATAATTCACCTTTAACACTGGTTCTATCCTTCCAGATCTCTCTCCTTCCCTGCCCCTCCGCACCACCCTCTTCAGGCACACATCTCTCTCCTCGAGTTGGGAGAGGAAGCTGACCTATGCACGTTGCCTAATTTCACTCATTTAAAATTATAATGACAAGCTCATGGCTTCATTGAGAACATGAGAGGCCTGGGGTTGTGCAGCCTAAACAGAGAATGTGCGGTCACTGTGGGGACCAGAGCTGTTCAGCCCCCAGGGACGAGTCCTCCTGTCCTTCACCCATTCAGGGTCCAGGGTGGCAGGTGAGCTCTGCGTAGCCCTCCCCACAGCAGCCCACTGAGTTCTCCAGCAACATGAGGCCATGCTTTTATTGCTGCTATTTTTATCCCTCCTTTATAGATGGGGAAATGGAATCTGAGAGAGAGGACATGCCTTGCTCAGGGCCACACAGCTACCAGAAGCAGCATCTCCAGACCCACCAGAGTGGGGTTTGCATCTACCTAGGGGAGGAGAGGATGGAGTCAGGGAACCTTCTTGGAGGAAGTGATGTTAGGAGTTTAATCTGCGCATGGCGTTCCTATGGGGTTGACCCTATGTGTGGTCCTGTGTGACTCTTTCCATGTCATAGTAGTCAAGATTCTTTCAATTTTAAGTGACAGAGGCTCACTTCACATTTAAGTAAAAAAAAAAAAAAAAGACTTTATGACTCGTATAATACAAGGACCCCATCCTAGGTGTTCAGGCACAGTTGGATCCAGGCACTTGAATAATGTGGTTGTCTGCCTTTCTCCCTTCCCTTGGTTCTACTTTGCTCTAGGTTGGCTTCATTTTCAGAGTTTTTCTCCCTGTACTGGCCTCTGGCAACTCGGGACTTAGACCCCACCAGTTTAGTCATGTCAATGTGAAGAGCATACTTAGTTCTCAGTTGCTCCAGCAACATCCTGGGGTTGACTCTTATTGGCCTGGTCATGAGACATCTTTGAACCAATCACTGTGACTTGGGTTGTGTGGGCCTGGGTCTTGTGTTCACCCCTGAAACTGGGGGTTAATGTCATCCACACCTGAATCTCGTGGAGTGAGAAGGGGGAAGGGATGGTTCCCAAAAGGAATTGGAGAGGCTAACCCCTAAAGCAGGAGTAATGGAGGTTGTGTTACCAAACCAGGTTCATTTTTTCCTGTCCCCTGGAAAGCCAAACACCAAGATGATGAGATTGCAGCAGAGAGAGGGTTTAATCACAAGGCAGCCAAGTGAGGAAATGGGAAAACGAGTCTCAAATCTGCCTTCTTGAAAATGGGGACTCAGGGATATTTATAGGGTAGGGGCAAGGTAGTCTGAAGTGTGGTGATAGATGATTGGAGGTGAGGAGAGGGGAAGTAATCGACGATCTGTCAAGCGTAGTCAGACTTCATGCCTCTTCATAGGATGCATGTTCACAAAATGGCGGCATTAGCATGACCCGAGGGTGGAGTATTTAGCCTCTTGATGTCAAAATGTCACTTATCAGGCATCTGCGTGGGCCATTGATGGGTTGTGGTCTCAACCTGCCTGAAGTGGACGAGGGGTTCTAATTCCTGAAACACAGCTCAAACACCCATTACCGTGGTGACCCAGGCTCCAGGGAGATGTTGTCTATAGGAACCTAGTGGGAGTCAGACAGCGTATTGCCCAAACAGCACAGTTAACAATGGGCGGGAGAACAACTAAAAGTTATAATAAGTAATTACAAAAGGAAAAAAAATTTTAGTGACTAGCTACTTAGTCATCAAGGGCCATTTGCCGGTTTCAGTCGGGTGGTCAGACAGAGGGTATCCGGTACAGCGCCTGAAATGCCACCACTCAATACACCCCCTTCAGGACCTTCTGAAGAACAGGGCCTTTCTCCTGTGTCCTAAAGTTCTGCTACGCTAATGGGTGATCATCACCGGCATATTAACAGGGGCTGGGTTATCTGATTAAGTCGTTCACACCCATCGTCATGGAGCCAAGCAGAGACTTGAGGTCCTGGAGCAGGGGACAAGCAAGCTTGAGGGAGAGAGGATTCGGGCGCTCAGGAAGCCTGAGGGGAGTTCTGACGTTCAGAGGATAGCGTGAGAGCCCCTGGTGTGGGTGCTGGCAGTTTCCAAACAGAGAGAGAGGTTTGTGGACAAGCTGCACGATTTCACAATTTCACTTCTGGGTCAGCCCTGTCACGGCAGAACTTTTGAGCAAATTCTCAGCCACTCCAGGCCAAGCTCTGGCTTCCATGTGCAGGGACATGCATTCCAGGTGGAGCCAGGCCCACCGACCAACAGATGTGTCTCTGTTTATGCTCCTCGGCTCTCTCCCACTCACCCTCCGAGGTTCAACTTTCATGTCGGGCTCCCCTTGTAGATGGGAATTTCCAGGAGTCTGAGGAGCCTGTGTGGTTTGCTCCTTACCTTCTCTCCAGTGCCTGGCACACAGCTGGTGCTCAATACGTGCTGTTTGCTTGGATGGGTGATGGATAGTTGGTTGAGTAGATGTTTGGTTGAATGGCTCAGTGGATGGATGGCTGGGGGAGTGGATACCTGGGTGGATGGATGTTTGGGTGGAAGGATGGTTGAGTGGACTGATGGCTGGCTGGCTGGAAGGATGGTTGAGTACATGGCTGGCTGGCTGGAGAGTTAATCACAGAATCATGTGACTGTTAAGAGCAAGGTCTTTGAAGCTAGACTGCCTGGGTTCAAATCCTATCTCTACTAGCATTTACTAGTTTGCTGATCTCGAGTACATTTTTAGCCTCTTTGGGACTCTATTTTCTGATCAATAAAATGTGGATACTCCAGTACTCACCTTAAAGGTAGTTGCGAAGATTATCTGGGACTTTGCATACAAAAGCCCTTTGCACTGTGCCTGCCACGCATGAAGAGCTCAATCACCAGGACCTACCCTGTGCATTTTCACTTGTTTTTTAGCAAATATTTCTTGATCACAAGGGGCTGTGTGGCTGCGTGCCTTCTAGGCACCGGGAACACAGTGGAGAATAATAAGGCATCCTGCCCACCAACAGCTAAGACTTTTATGAAATGCATTTTTTTTCTCTTTTGCTTTTTATAGCACTGATTATAATTTGCATGCATTATTTTTATTTCTGTCTTTATTTCTTCAAAGAATTCCTCCCTCACTGGACTATACAGTCCAGCAAGGCAAGGGCCTTCACTGTTTTGTTCACAGCTGGATATCAAAGACGGAGTGAATGATTATTCTCCTTCCAGTTGCTCAGGCCAAAAGCCCTGGGGTCCGCCTCGTTCTCCTTTCTCCTTCAAATGCCACATTCGGTCTATAGCGGATCCCGCTGGCTCTGCCTTCAAAATGTATCCAGATCCAACCTCCTCTCCCACTTCCCCTGTTACTGCTTGTGGTCTCAGCGCCCCTCAGCCCTCACCCGAGGATCTGCTAACTGCTCTCCCTGCTTGGGCCCTTGCCCCTGCGGTCTCTTCCCAGAATTAGCCAGAGCGCTCAGATGAAAAGTCAGAACACAGCGCTCCTCGACTCAAAACTCTCCAAGTGGCCCTAAGTGAAGCCAAGAAGCTGACTCGGACCCTCAGGTCCCTGCGTGACCAGCTCCTACCCTCCTGGCCCGTTGCGCCCAGACCCCTTCTCTAAATATCTCACTGTTGCCCCTCTGCTCCAGCCACACGGCCTTGCTGAGCCTCCGGTGTGCCAGGCTCGCTTCTTTCTGCCTTGGGACTGTGCACATTCTGTTCCCTCTGCCTGCCTGGAATGTTCTTCCCAGATGTCTGCAAGCTCCTCCCTTCCTTCCGGTTTACTCAAATGACCTCTTGTCGAAGGGGCCTCCCCTGGCCACTCCATCTAGAAGTTCCAAAACCCCTCTCCTGACACTTCCTATCTATCCCTGCCTCTGATTTTTTTCTTCCTTAGCTCTTCACTATCTGACGTACAGTATATTTCATGGTGAACTGTTTCCCCCCAGCTAGAAGGTCAATTCCACCAGGGAGATGCTTCCTGTTCTTGTACCCTCAGTGTGTGGTACAGTGCCCATCACACAGTAAACGCTCAATAAATACTTGACAAATTATCACGACCACTATTACTACTACTGTTGTTGTTGTTGCTATCGTTTGGAGCAATCTTTCCTCTCAGAGGATGCTCTCAGTGAGGTGCTGGCCCCATCCTGTATCTTGATATTTAACTCTTGTGGACCTGTGCACCAACTTATTGTACAAATTACTTCTTCTTTTGCACGTTTCCAGTTTATAGATGGGAAGGGGTTGGAGGAAGCCCTCCATAAGGTCTAGCCTGGCTCAAAAATTCTAAGGCTATGTAGTGGCCTGAATGGTGGCCCTGAAAAGATATGACCACCCCCAATTGCTGGGACCTGTGACTGTTACCTTATCAGACAAAGGAGCGACTGTTACCTTATATGGCAAAAGTATGGGGTTAAGTGAAGGATCTCGAGAGGAAGAGCTGATCCTGGATTACCCACGTGGGCCCTAAGTTCCACGACTAATGTCCCTACGGGAGCAACACCGAGGGACAGACGGAGCAGAGAAGAGCTGGACTTGGGCCCAGCGAGTGCCGGGTGCTGTGGGGACCTCGTTTGCTGGTCTCTCCGCTGGTGCTCATGACCTCTCTGTCCTCCTGGGACACCGGCCCTGTTCTCCCTTCTGGAGCGAGGGCTGTCCTTCACTAGCTCCAGATCTCTAGTTCAAAGAAGACCCAGGGAGGGTTCCAACTGGGCCGACATGGCTCAGGGCCAGTCCTTGACTGACAGCTTTGGCCAACGTGGAGTGCTATATGATTGGCCAGGGTAGGGCAGGTTCCTATCCTTTGTCCAGTCATCTCTGTCACGTGAGACCGTGGTGGTTCCTGCTAGAACCTCGTGGACTCAGACGGAAGGCAAGCAGTTCCTAGAACTGTGTAGGGGAGTGGGCCAGACAAACAGAGCGATCCCTACACAGCCCGATCATTTGCTCATCTCCAAGGATCCCAGTTCTGGATTTCGGACCAATCTGATTGGTCCCGTGAATCTCCTCTGTCCAGGCAAGATACGTTTTAGGCCACCCGTGACTTTGGATTTTTGCCTGGGGACAGGACCCATTACAGGGTGTCAAACTGGCCGTGCCCCTCAAAGAGTCTGTGGATGAGGGGAGCAGTAGTGGGCAGCCCCAGGGTCCGCCCCTCAGGAAGCCTAAGGGGGACCGAGGAAGGGTGCTGGCCAGGTGGGTCAGGATTGGGGTCTCGGCCCTGGCAGGAGTTGTACTGGACGGGCTGGGAGTGAGAAAGCCAGGAGTCAGAGCCCCTGTCCTTAGGGGAAACCCAGGGGATTTGGGTGGGGGCTCTGCAGTCACAGGGTCAAACCTCATCTCCTTTTCTTACTAGCAGTGTGACCACCGGCACGTGACTTCACCTCTGTGGCACAGCTTCTTCATCGGTAACATGTGGATGATGACAGAATCTATGTCACCGGCTTTTTGTGAAGATTAAGATACTCTGGCAAAATGTTCTTTAAGGGATTACAGTGGACTGGTTACAGGGTAAGTGTCCAGTCTCCGAGGCCAGCCTGGGTTCAAACCCTGGTCCTGCTACTTCTCTGTTGGTGGCCCTGAGCAAGGTACTTAACTTCCCCATGCCTCAGTTTCCCCACCTGTAAATGGGAATTTAGAAGGCGGGTGTAAAGATTAAGTGTGTTAATGTATCTAATGCGTGGAGAAAAGTACCCTGGGCGTTGTGAATGCTCAGAAGGTGTTATATTTATTGTGAAAAGTGGAAACTAATAAGAAAAAAAGAGGAAACCAAGTGTGGGTGTCAAGATTAAGAGGAGAGTAAGGGAGTTGATTCCAAGGGCCAGTGGGATGTGGGGAAAAACAGGAGTCCACGACGAGGACGGAGCTGAGGGCCCTGGTCTGTGCTGGAGACTAAATGGGGAGAGGGGGGGTCCCGCTGGGTGAGAGGACAGGTCTGGGGCCCGCGGTCCTACGAGCCCCACCCCCTGTCATTTCAGAGACCTCCAGAAGGCGTGCAGGCTCTGGAGCGCCCCCAGCTTGGGCTGGTTTTGAGGGGTTCCCTTGGTTAGCTTTGTCTGAGAGAGTTTAAGTCCATTTTATCTCATCCCAGAAGGACTTGCTGAACCAGCCGCGACATGTGAGGCTTGGCGTTGGCCACAGGGGTGAGAAGTTTCACCAGGGAGCTTCCCACGGTGTGGGGTGAAAAACAGTTATCCATAGCTACACACACATATATACATAATTTTTTTTTTTGTAAATCAACTTTATTGAGGAATAATTTACCTATGATACAATACACTCATTTTAAGTGTGCAGTCTGATGAATTTTGACGAATGCATACACCCATGTAATCACCCCCCGATGAAGACATAGAGCATTTGCATCCTTCTGGAAAGTTCCTTCCACCCCTCTGTAGTCCACCCCTCTCCCCACTCTGGTCTCAGGCCACCACAATCCACTTCCTGTCACTCAAAAGTGGTTTTGCCAGTTTTAGAATTTCATATCATGGAATCACATGAATGCACTCGTTCGTTTCTGGTTTCTTTCACTCCACAGGATGTTTCTGAGATTCAGTGTGTGTTGCGTGTATCAGGACTCATTCAATTTGATGGCTGAGTAGTATTCCCCTGCATGGATAGGCCACCGTTTGTCCATCCTCTCACATCTAGACGGACATTGGGTTGTTTCCAGTTTGGGGCTCTTAGGAATAAGGCTGTTGCGAACATTTTGTGACCAAGTCTTTTGTGGAAATGTTTTCATTTCTTTTGGGTGAATACACCTTGGCGTGGAATCCACCTAGCATCATTTTAAGTTCAGTCTTATCAGCTGTGGTGGAGACCAGCCAGCTGTTCACACCGATTTCCTTTTCTTCCTGGGCTCCCAGCTAGACAACATCCCCAGCAGCCCTTGTAGTCAGGGGAGGCCATGGACGAGGTTGTATCAATGAAGGGAGCAGAAGTGTGGATGCACCTGCAGGCTGGTCCCAAACCTCCCTGCCACCCTCCATGCTCTTTGCCCTTCTGCCAGCCTCGCTCAGACGTGCGTGTAGACCCCAGAAGCCTACCGTTGAAGAGGCAGAGCCACAAGACAGAAGGAATGTGGGCGTCTGATCACCGTTTGGATGAGGGCCACTGGACGGGATCATCCGTCTCAGACTCTCTGAGAACATTCTGGGTACATTCTGGGCTTTCTAGTTACAGCCTCAGCAGTACTTTGCTTTCCAGGTGTCACTCCTGGAAGACACTCTCCCAAGACCAAGGTGAGGTGGGGACAAGGCTGAGGCACAGAGCCCTGAAGGAGACCATGGGACTCAATGGAAACAGCATCAATTTGGAATCAGGCGGTGCCTGACTAGGAGTGACCCCAAGTGAGTCCTTGAGCTTTATGAGCCTCAGTTTCCTCATCTGCAAAATGAGATTGATGAGGCCCAGCTAAAGAGTGTGTGAGACTTTACTGAGCCCCCGCCAGTCCCTGGGGCATTGCGGGAGCCTCCTGACTGGTTTCCCTCTGTCTTCCCACTTAGGGGAGGAAATGACCCGTGAGGCCACCCCGAAGTCCACCCTTTCCTAATTTCCGGGATGGAGGACAGAAGGTCGTGGAACACTGAAGCCTTCTCAGATGATTTCTGTGTGTGGCCACCTTGGGGACCCTGTGTTAATCGAGAGCAGGGCTCTCAGAGTGGGGTCCCCAGCCCGGCAGCATCAGCGTCGCCTGGGAGCTTGTTAGAATTGCAGATTCTTGGGCCCCAGCCCAGACCCACTGAGTCAGAAATGTGGGGGTGGGGCCTGGCAATCTGCATATTAGCAAGACCTCCAGGGGATTCTGATAGCACTAAAGTTTGAGAACTACAGATCTAGAAGGTTCTAAGAAGGAGAGGAAAATAGATGCTTTTTCATTCCAGAGCAAGCCCTGGAGGAGGGAACATGCCCTTTGGAGGTCTGAGCACAGCCAGGAAGGCCAGTGGAGGATCTTCTCTGCCTGACGGGTTCCAGAGAACCCAGCTCGCCATGCAGCCCGTGGGACAGTCTCCTTTAGGTGGTGTCAGAGATGAGCTGCACTGACAGGCTTGGAGAAAGGGCCGATGGGAGAAGGCCCTGCTGCGTGGAGTGGAGAGGGAGGTGGGGTCCCTCTTCCAGGCCCCCCAGGCCCTCCGCTGCCACTGCGACAGCTCTAGCGCACACAGTTGTTTTAAGTTGTGCCCCTTCTCACTTGGCAGGTGCTCCTGTCCCCTCTTGGTGGCTCCCACACACAGTCATCGTCGGAGCCTCTGGGACAGGGAGGCCTCTGGGCGCACCCACGCCCCGCGCCCTCCTCCCCGCAGACAGCCCCTCCTGGGCAGCCGGGGAGGGCTGAAGAGCCGGCCAGGCCCAGGCCCTCCTGCCGACTGACTAATTAGGCCACATCTGGATCTAATTAGCCGTGGAGCCTCCATAAGCAGAGAGCTGCCTTTATCATCCACATGGCAGAGCCGAGACAGGAGAAAAATGGCTGCGATACGCTCTGCTTCCTGGTGAGCCGTGTGCAGGAGGCCGAGACTGGGCAGTGGGCGTGTGTCGGGGGAGGGTGCGTGGGAGTCGGGGAGGGTGAGGAAGAAGAGATAGTTCAGTGTGGGAGGGAGGATCAGCCCCCAGCCCACAGTGAGCTGGACTCCCCGACAAGGCCCGCAGCCTGCAGACCTCACTTTGCAGTTCACGTCTCTCCGGGGTCCTCACAGGGTGGCGGGAATTATCGGGTTCTCCGTGTTCACATGTTGTGGAAGATCCCCCGTCATTTCTGATTCAGGAGGTTTGTGCTGGGGCCCAAGAATCTGCATTTCTAGCAAGCTCCCAGGCGACATTGATGCTGCCGGGCTGGGGACCCCACTCTGAGAGCCCTGCTCTCGATTAACACGGGGTCCCCAATGTGGCCGCACGTGGAAATCATCTGGAACTTTACCATCCCGAGCTGTGTGGATCCCACCCTGAGGTTCTGGTTAACTGGCGTCCATTTGGCTGGGGCATCAAGAGTTTGAAAGGCCACCAGATAGTCCTCCCGTGCAGCAGAGCGTGAGACCCGCTGAAGACCCATTCATTGTACAGATGTTTGCTGATATGCCAGGCCATGTGCTGGGTTATCAGCTGTAGGTGCTCCAGGACTGATGTCAATGCCTAATCCACAAATCTCCCAAACTGAATATCAACAATAATAATAATGATGGGTAACAATTATCGGGCTTTTACTATATCCCAGCACTGTTTTTTTCACGTGGATTAACTCTTTCACTTCTCTCAGTGCTCCTACCAAGCAAAGGCTATTTTTATCCCCACTTTAGAGATGAGAATTGAGGTAGACAGAGAGGTTAAGCATCTTGCCCCAGGTAATGCAGTGACTGAGATCGGGAGCTCAGACTGGCCTCCGTGCCTAGGCTGCCCTGCTCCAGGCATGGGGGAGGGCTCCCCTAGGACCCCAGAGAGTAGCTGGCTCCAGTGCCCAGCACACAGTGGGGCCTCGGGACCTGTTGTCACAGTGCTGCCCTGTCCCCTTGGTTCCAGTAGGGCAGGACAGATTGGCAGAGACGGTGCTATTTTCTCCACGAAGGCGTTCTGCTACCACTGCCATTCATGGAATTTTTAAGGTCCCTTGTTAATTCAGCAAAACCCACTCAAATCAGAATACAGAAGAAATAGAGCCACACCCTAATGGCCAGGAACTTCTCTCCCAGAATTTAGCCAAGTATCTCAAAGTAAATTTAAAAAGCTTCGGAGCCCTCACAGTGGGTTAGAAACCAACTTCCGCCTTAACGCTGACTATCTTCCCCCCTCTGGCGGTCCTACTACCTTACCCTTCCGATCTGCATCGACATAGACAGCCAGGTAACCAAACTCGTTGGCGCTGTGTAAGGAAGAACCTGCGGGTGAGCTCGTAGATTGACTTTGTGCCGTTTCTTTGGTTGCTCAGAAATTCCCATTCAAGGATGACAACAGCAGGAGAAAAAAAATATTGCAAAAACGAATCAATCTGATCATCAAAGGAACAGCAGGCTGGGACGACACCCTCAGGATGGTGGCTCCCCCTCCCCCCACCTGCTCCTCCTTCTCTGGTCTCCGCAGCACCTAGCTCCCTCTGACACCAGCTTTCCAGAATGTGTGTTTCCTGCTGACTTGCTCTCCGAGAGCGTCAGTGCCCCGTGGGCAGGCAGCTTGTCTGTCTGTTTCCCGTGAGTCCGCAGTGCCCACAGCAGCTCTGGCACAGAATGGGAGCTTGTAAGGCCCTGAATGGACGAGCGCGGAAGCCAGCCCAACGATCCCTACTCTCAGCAGTGGCCTGAGGCGTCCAGAGAAGTCCAAAATATGTCTCAAACCCTCTGAGAAATGTGCAAGTCATTTCGGAAAAAATTTCCATAAAAATGGTTGAAATAAAAAGTTGAGTTGATGAAAGCAGCACAAGCAATGTGGGGACCTGATTACGTGGCTTGCTTGGCTGCAGTGTGGTCACGACAGTTTTGTTGTCTAGGAAACCAACCAGCAGGCCTGGTGGCCCAGGGTACACCTTGTCTATGATTAGACGCTAAACTGGGCAGATGTTTTCTGATAGGAAGAAAACATAACACCCTCGTTTTTTACGTTGGAAATTGCCAGTAGGCTTAGCTCCTCTCTCTCCCTCTCTCCCTGTCTCTCTCCTTCCTAAGGCCGCTCTGTAGTTCTAACCTAACAGAAGGTCCCTCTGGTGTGATCTGTCTTGACCGATGGCAGCTGGACCACCTTCACACCAGCGAGCATCTCACCCATGACAACAAATACCAGCTGGTACCCTTCTCTCGTGTTAGAGGGGAGTGTCAAGGTTGCTTTTGGCTTCAGGTCATGCACCAGATTTGAGTGAGGGGAAAGAATAAAAACGTTACCCATCCAGCAGCATCAAATTGGGAATTTCCTCTGTGTATTTCAAAACATATTCTGAGGTCATGACCCTCTTGGGCGTTCATACTTTTCTTTGCCAGCCCCATATGCGTAATTAGAGCCCGCACTTGAAATGAAGACTGCAGACCCTAGGGCTGCTTTCCCACAGTGCTCACACGCCTCCCTCCTTTCCCTCGCCCTCTGCTCCTCCTCCTCCGCCCTGCCCCTCCCTGTCTCCCTTCTTCTGTCCCCGCCCCTCCCCCTCCTCCACCACTTAGATTTGGGTAGCTTCTGGCCAGGCTGTGCAAAGAGTGTCCTTCGGTGACTAAATGGCGATGGGAACAGCCAGCATTAACTGAGCACGCGATGTCGTGCATCCCTGACTCACCACTACTGTAGGAGCTAGGCCAGGTCAGGAAGCCGTGCAGCCGGCTCTGAGCTCGGACCCCGGAACTGGCGCCCGTGGGCATAAGGGGGAGGTGAGATGAGCACTGCTCTGTGTAGCGTACTTCAGAGATGGCGGTGTCCTCAGAGAGCCTCATGTCCGACCTCCTCCTGCGACAGGTGACGAGACTGGGGCCCGAGAGGCCTGCCTGGGGCTGGCAGGCAGCTGAGTGGGTCCTACGCTGGGCTCCTTGACCCCACCTGAACCCTTGCTCCAGAGCCAGGCCTCCTCGGCCACCCTTCCTGGCTCTCTGCCCCCTCAGCTGTGCCCGCTCATCCATTCTCTTCTATTCTCTCTCCCAGTCTCCCAGGGTGACAGTCAGAGCCACTGGAGTGGACAGCTTGTGCTGAGGCCCCAGTGTGAGCTTCTCCAGTGTCCACCCACCCTCTCACCATTGCCCAGTCCTCCAGGCAGGGACCCACCATGGATTCCTGGTCTCCATTCCTCTTCTACAAAATGAGGATGGACAGGATGGGCTGGTGACAACCCCAGGGCCTGCCAGAGAGACCTAGAGGAGGAGCTTCCTGTTGATGGAGCAGACTCTCTGGGGAGCCCAGACCACCACCTCTCGATGTCCCTTCACGGGAGGGGTGAGGAAGCGCTGGGGCCAGCTGGGCACCAAGCCCTGTTGATCTTGGTCTTCTGTGCCTCGAACATCTGTACTCACGCTCGTCACCTTCCCTCGTCTTCATTCCTACGACCACACCAGGTTTCACGTCTTGCCCAAGCCCACTCCAACCAGTGCCGTGTTTCCAGATGGTTCTCCGACCTGGCATTCCTCACTCCACTCCACTCCACCACGCTGGCTCTCCTATCTGCCGGCCTCCTCCTGCTCTCGGCTCCGTGGATGGGGCTCAGCGGGAAATCAGAGTGAGGGCGCAGGGCAAGATCTCTGTAGGGGCTCCTTCCCTGCCCTGCCCCTCACTAGCTCTGTGGCCGTAAGCAAGTCGCCAAGCTCGTGGGTCTTAAGTGGGAATGCTGACGCCCTCACTTCGTAGGGCTGCTTAGGGATTAAATGAGGTGGCACAAGGAAAGTGTCTAGAAAAGTGTCTGATACTAGTACATTCTCAAAAATAAAAGTTAGCTGTCATTGTTGCTGTTAAAAAGAGTGATTAGGTCTGTGCCCTCCAGCTGGAGGGATTTCCATGTACTCTTGGGTGAGAGAAGCAAGATGCTGAGACAGGTACAAAACAGACAGAAAGACCTTTGTGTGTGTGTGTGATTACATGAGTGGGAGACGGGTTTGGAAGACTAGACGCCAGGCTGGTGTTGGCCACCTGGGTGGTGGGGGTGGGGAGGGGACAGGACAGAGGAAAGCCCTCTCCTCCAGGGAATCTTCCTGGATGCTCCCTCAACCACCCGTGCTCCAGCTTTCCTCGGGCCACCCTAGCGGTTTGTACCCACTCCCTTGTGTTCCGTACATTCAGTGTGTCAGCAGGATCTTTGCCATGGGGCGTGTGTCCCATGCTGTACCTGGCACAGCATCTACCAAGGAGCAGCCCCACCAGTTTGTTGAACGAACCAATGGGGGTGGAAGGGAGGGGAGCTTCCCCGGCTCTCTTAGTCACAGCAGTTAGAGGCTCAAGGCTGGAGGCTTGGCCTTCTTCTACAAAGGTGCACCCAGGAGAGAACTTTCCGCCTCTGCTCCCTCCAGGCCCCAGTTTCCTGCGTCTCTGGGAGGGAAGCAAGGACACAACTGTCCACCCACCGTCCTTCCAGTGAGTGGGGAGCTGTCTGCAGGACTCAGGAAGTTAAACCGGGAGTGACCACGTGACTCAGCATCTCCACTCCTACTCTCTACCCAATAGAAGTGCAAATCCACGTCCACACCAGACCTTGCACAAATGTTCACAGCAGCCAAAAGGGGAAACAACCCCATGTCCATCGACTGATGGTAGAGAAACAAAGCGTGGTCTCTCCCTACGGAGGAATATGATTCAGCCACGAAAGGGATGGAGCACTGACACACGCTACAACGCGGATGAACCTTGCCACCGTTTTGCTGAGTGAAAGAAGCCAGACGTAGAAGACTATATATCATATGAATTCATTTATGTGAAATGCCCAGAATAGGTAAATCCGTGGTTGCCAGGAGCTGGGGGAGGGAGGACTGGGGAGTGAGTGCTAATGGGGACAGGGTTCCCTTGTGGATGATGAAAACGCTCCGGATAGAGGTAGATAGACGCAGTGGTTACGCAACATTACGAATGCATCAAATGCCACTAAATCGCTCTCTTTAAAATGGTTCATTTTAGGTTATGTGAATTTTACCTCAATTAAAAAAAAAAAGACTCACAGTCATCTCTCAGGCTGGTGCGGCCTCCACCTCTGGGCCCCCGGGGTTCCCACTGCTGCCCGAGATGCCGGCCAGAGGCCCTCACTGCCTCGGACTGCCTGCTGTCTTATTTCGAGGTTATCTTCACCTCCCCAAGGAAACGTGCGTGTCTTGATGGTGGAGCTGGTTTTCTAGCTGCGCCTGGAGCCCTCCTGCTGTGCCTGCACAGGGGAGGTCCACTGTGCGCGCTTCCCTGCGGCCCCAGGGCCTTCTGACCCGGGGAGAGCCATGCTTGGAAACAGCAGTTCTCACACCTGAGGGAGGAGCGCTGAGCATCCTGGTGCCCTGGGGACGCTGCTGCAAGTGGTCTGAGGGGGGCCCAGGCCCCGGCGTCTTAAAGTGATGCTGAGCACACCAGGGCAGAGGGGCGCACTCTGACAATGCTGAGGGTGTGAGGATGTGAGGTATGACACAGCCACTATTTATCGCACATCCGAAAATGCTAGTACCATTTTTCTTTAATTAGAAAATATTTTAAAGTCACATTTAAATTACTTTACACAGGAATGTCTTTCTTTAGGTAGAATCGCTTTAAACATCTATGACTGACCCTTGCACTTGCCGCGTGCTTACCTGGCGGCAGGTGCAGGTCTGAGCACGCCACGTGTCGGCATTTAAGCTGTGCAGCAGCCGGCTGAGATGAGCCCCGTCGCTGGTCCCGTTTTGCACAGGGGGCAGGGAGAGGGCGGGTCGCCCGAGACTGCACTGCTGGCCATGGCCGGGCTGGCCTTTGAGCCAGGAGGGCGGGCTCTGGGCGCGGGCACCCGACCTGCGCACATCCAGCCCCACGGCGCCCTGGTGGCTTCACCTACTCTGTGATATGCTGATGTGCTGGTTATACTTCCAATTCACATAGAAGCAAATACGTAACTATGGAAACAAACAGGTGTTCTCCACGTACCACCTGAAACCATTTGGCATGCCGCCAGAAGCGGCCATCTCAGTCTGTGGGAAATTCTGGGATGGAGAGAGAGCACTTGTTCTGGAATCTGCTTTACGTTTGAAGTGCAGCGGTGGGACCTCAGGAAAGACTCAGCACCTCCTGAGCCCCAGTGTCTCGGCGTCTATAAACGGAGATGCTACAGGCTTCAGAGACGGGCAGAGAAGTGGGGATAAATGGAAGTAACGCGGTGGCACACGACAAAGACCGGTGTCCCAGCAGAGCCCGAGTCTGAGCTGTGGGCTGTGGATTCGTGAGCCTTTTCCTGGGGCATCCTGCAGAGACGGGCGGTGCCAAGTGGGGTGTAGGAGTATCTATAAATAGGACCAAAGGAGGCCTCAGAGAATGTTGTGCAATTGTACCCGCCTCTCCTCCAAAGAATCTCAAAGGCAATAAACTGTGGTTGCAGATCAAGGGTCTTCAATGTTTTTATGACTAAAACGCCCTCTTATGACTGTCTCAGCCGTTCCCACACCACCCCCGAGCCCGGGGGGAGGCGCAGCCAGTCAGACAGCTGCACTCGCCAAGCCACGACCGATGGGCGAACCCTAAAGTCAGGGCGGATGTTTATCTAATAAAATAAAATACAAAATAAAATATAAAATAAAGTAAAAAAAAATAAAAGATAAAATAAAGTTAGATGTCTGTGGAAATAAAGTGACATGTACATTAAATGTGGAAGGCAAAATTAAAACTTGGAGAGGCAATCATAGCAGAACATCTTCACGGCATGGAATCAGGACAGCTTTCTTAAACAACACGCACGTATCACAAACCTTAAAGGAGTTTGAGAAATTTGACTGCATTAAAATTAAAACATAAAATTCTTTTGCCCAGGGGCCGGCGCAGTGGCATAGCGGTTAAGGTCGTGCACTCTGCTTTGGTGGCCCAGGGTTTGCTGGTTCGGATCCTGGGTGTGCACTGATGCACCGCTCATCAAGCCATGCTGAGGTGACGTCCCACATAGAAGAGCTACAACTCTACAACTATGATACACAACTGTGTGCTGAGGGTTTGGGGGGAAAAAGGAAAAAGAGGAAGATCGGCAACAGATGTTAGCGCAGGGCCAATCTTTCTCAAAAAAAAAAAAATCTTTTGCCCTTAACAAGTACACCATTAACAAAACGGGGAGGGTGAGCCGCCACAGACTGGAAGAAGAAATTTTCAGCTGACGTGTTGGCTCTCTGGGCCTCGCAGCACGTCACGGCTGTTGGCCACAGGGGCTCGCTTCTCCAGTCTCGCTCTATCTCCCCATCTATAGGCTACCACGAGGGAGATAGTGGGTGACATCTGCGCTGTGCCGAGAACAGCACTGAGGGCATCGAGGGACTAGGGCTTGTCAGTATTGTCATTATGCAAGTTGGTAAAATATTTTTAAACAAATCCATAAATAGTAAAAGACAACCCAGCAGAAAAGTATACAAGGATATGAACAGGCAATTCACAGAAGATGAAGCAAGTGTTAACAGATCACTGAAAAGGTGGGTATTCTCACCAATAGCTCAGAAAATGATAATTTAAACAACGAGAGAACTTTTTAGACTCCTCCTATGGACAAAACGTAGCAGTGTGACAACAGCGTGTTTCTCAGTACACTGAGCAGCGGGAAGCCCATCGCCTGCGGGGAGAATGAGCCTCAGACACTCTCCGGATGCGGCAATTTGGCAAGAGGTGGTAAAGCTGAAGATAAGTGCCCTGTGAGGCACTAATTCCATTTCCTGGAGAAATTCTTGCAAATGTGTATTTTATGTGTGTGGGTGTGCCTGGGGAATGTTCACTGCAACCATCTGCAGTCAAGCTATCAGCTACCTACTGTCCAGGAGCGAGGAGGTGTGTGCTCTGTTCATCATTACAGGGGCATGGGGGTGTGTGCCCTGTTCATCGTTACAGGGGCATGGAGGTGTGTGCCCTGTTCCTCCTCACAGGGGCATGGGGGTGTGTGCCCTGTTCCTCCTTACAGGGGCATGGGGGTGTGTGCCCTCTTCATCGTTACAGGGGTATGGGGGTGTGTGCCCTGTTCATCGTTACAGGGGCATGGAGGTGTGTGCCCTGTTCCTCCTCACAGGGGCATGGGGGTGTGTGCCCTGTTCCTCCTTACAGGGGCATGGGGGTGTGTGCCCTGTTCATCGTTACAGGGGCATGGGGGTGTGTGCCCTGTTCCTCGTTACAGGGGCATGGGGATGTGTGCCCTGTTCCTCCTTACAGGGGCATGGGGGTGTGTACGCTGTTCATTGTTACAGGGGCATGGGGGTGTGTACCCTGTTTCTTGATACAGGGGCATGGGGGTGTGTACCCTGCTCATTGTTACAAGGGCATGTACCCTGTTCATTGTTACAGGCGCATGTACCATGTTCATTGTTATGGGAGCGTGGGGGTGTGTGCCCTGTTCCTCCTTACAGGAACATGGGAGTGTGTATCCTGTTCATCGTGGGGAACTCAAAACAGTTCATCCACAGAACACTTGGTATCCACAGACACAAACTCTGAAAACAGACTTTGGAGCAAAATTTAAAAGTTTCAAAAGGAAATGTCAATATGATGTTTCTAAAACCTTTTTAAAAATGCAAAATATATCGGTAGGTTGTCCCTGGCCACGTATGAAAGTGCCAGTAAAGAGCAAACAGCAGAAAACGAAGGATCTCCTGGGCGTGACATGTTAGTGGACTTTGGGGAGGAAGGATGTGGGGAGGGAAGCCTGGGGTCTGCAGATGATGGCCATGCTCCATCTCTTAAAATAAAAGAACCTGAAGCTACTGCGGGCAAATCTGGAACTGAGACTTGGACTGCCTCTCGTCGTTCTAAGTGTCTCTCGGCCTCCCGTCCAGAGAGGACGGCCCCACAGCCCCCACGTCCGTGTGCGGGGGGTGTGTATGGATTCGATGGGCTGGGAAGCCCAGCCCCACCCTCCCCTCGCCAAGCCTTTGTGCCCGGACTGGCGGAGGGGCGGCCCCCCTCACTCAGACCTCTGCCAAGCTGGCAGTCAAGGTGGGTGCGGGTGGCCGGGCAGGCGGCCACCAACCTGGAAAGGGGCCTGTTCTCCCAGCAGTGGCCTCCAATAGAGCGTAAATGGCCAAATATTAGCCTGCCACATAACAGGGGATGAGAAAGTGTCGGTCTGTTTCTTGTATTTGATGCAGAAAAACTATTTAAATCTATGAAATTTTAAAAAAAGGCCGTGTGTGCTGGCGGGGAGGGAAGGGGCTGATCCTCGCGGAGGGCGTCTGTGTCTCATGGCGAGACTTCTGTGCGCGGCCTCATTGTGCTGACTTGAATCCCTTCCAAATGGGCCTTTCTTCCCTTTTTTCTCCCCACCCCCACCCCACCCCCCCGCATGGAAAGGGCCCCCTTTTCATATTTTACATGTTGTGATTTCACTGAGCCCTTCCAATTGGTCGTCAACAGTTCATTTGTGCCAGGACCTTCTGTAAACTCTGCACGCGGGTCTCCGGGCCTGACCACCCACCGAAACAGGCTGTCTAAACAGCGTGTGTCTGGGCTTCAGACACAGCAAGTGAGTTAAAGATGGATCCCGTCCAAGGATTTTTTTTCTCCAAGCAGAGGTGGGGGTTGGGTGGGAGACCCTGGTAGCATGGGGCCCTGCTCAGATGTGGCCTTTTGAAGTTGCAGGGAAATGGCTCTGTCTTTTGTCATTTCTGTCCACGGTTGTCCTTGGGCCATAGAAGGATCTCTCTCACCCTCTCTGATTTGGGGAGTGAGGTCAGTCTCTGTGTCAGGAACAAACATGTTAATAGGAACTGGAACTTCTTTCAACCTCATCCCAAATGCCTTATGGCCAGGGTGTGACTCCTTCTCTGCTCCAGCTCTGGACTTTCCAGGCTATAACTCCTGGGGTACAGCTCTCTCTGGGTCCTGAGTGGTCCTCGGTCTGTGGCTGGCAACATCAGAATTTGCCTGGTGACACCAAAGCAGCCCTAGCACATGCCAAGGCCCAGTGGCCAGTGTCCACACACAATCACAGCTAGCCCTCACAGCAGCTGTTGGAGCTAGGCACTGTTAGCACCTACTTTGCAAAGGAGGAAAAGTGAAGAGTGGAGAAGCAAAGACACTCATCTGGGGTGACATGACTCATACATGGTGGAGGGGATTAGTATCCAGGTGTGTCTGACTCAGGGACCGTGTCCTGTACTTGTCACAAAAGTTCTCCTGTTCCCCAGTCTGCCCAAAAAACAGAGAAAGTGGTTTATGAACATTTCCAATGTGATTGCCAGGCTTGTGTGTGTATGTGAACATCTTTATTGAGGGATGATTCATGTACCATCAAATTTGTTCGTGTAAAGTGTATAATTCAATGGTTTTTAGTATATTCACAGAGTTCCACAACCAGCACTACAATTAGTTTTAGAATTTTTTCATCACCTCCAAAAGAAACTCCCATTAGAAGTCAGTTCCCCCTTCCTCCTTCCTCCCACCCCTGGGTAACCACGAATCTACTTTCTGTCTCTATGGATTTACTATTCTGGACATTTCATATAAATGGAATCATACAATTTGTGATCTTTTGTGTTGGGCTTCTTTCACTTGACATAATGTTTTCAAGGTTCATCTACATTGTAGCAGAACTTGATTCTTTTTAGGGCTGAACAATATTCCATTGTGTAGATATACCACATTTGGTTTATCCACTTCATCAGTTGATGGACATTTGGGTTGTTTCCACTTTTGGCTATTATAAATAATGCTGCTATGAACATTTGTGGACAAGTTTTTGCATGAACATATGTTTTGATTTCTCTTGGGTATATATACTTAAGAGTGGAATTGCTGGGTCGTAAGGTAACTCTATGTTTAAATTTTGAGGAACTGCCAGACTGTTTTCCAAAGTGGCTGCACCATTTTGCGTTCCTGCCAGCAGTGTATGAGGGTTCTGATTTCTTCCCATCTTCTCTGACACTTGTTACTGTCTGTCTGTTTGATTCTAGCCATTCTAGTTGGGGTAAAGTGTTAGGGGTTTGAGTTGCATTTCCCCAATGACTAGTGATGTTGGACATCTTTTCATGTGCTTATTGGCCATTTGTATATCTTCATTGGAGAAATGTCTATTCAGATCATTTGCCCAATTTTTAGTTGGGTTATTTGTCTCTGTGATTCTCTGTTGATCTCTCTTCCCCTTGCTTGCTTAGGAGTCCCCTTTGGGCTAAGGTTGCATCTTCCCTCACCTGCTCACTCATTCCTCCACTCTCTCCCATCCCCATGTGCAGCAACTCAGTGGGTCTGGGCTGGGGCTCAAGAATCTGCATTTCTAATAAGTTTCCAGGTGCCACTGATGCTGCTGGTTTGAGGACCCCACTTTGAGAATCACTTCCTAAAGAAAATCCCCCAAATGTGTGCAAGAAAACTAGAATGTTTATAGTCAGACAATTTATAATAACAAATGGTCACAACCCAACTGCCCTTCAATAGAAGGAAAAACAAATTGTTATGTGTTCACATAACAGAATACTGCACAGCAGTGAAAAGTGAAGGAATTTAGCTGCACACATCAACATGGGTGAATGCTCCTAATGTAATATTAGTGAAGAGAGCAAGAGCAGAAGGATACACTCAGTGTGACACTATTTATGTGGAGTTGAGAAACACGTCACACTCAACTATATATTATTAATACAGTCATGTGCTGCATAACGATGTTTCAGTCAATGATGGACCACACACGTGACGGTGGTCCCAGGAGATCAGCACCATTAGCCCAGGTGTGTAGGAGGCTGTACCACCGGGTTTGTCTAAGTACTCTCTGTGATGTTTGCACAATGACAAAATCACCTAATGACACCTTTCTCAGAACGTGTCTCTGTCGTTAAGCGACGCATGACTGTAGATACATGTACATGTGGTCAAAGTATAACGATATGCATGAGACTATTTAATCAATTCAAGAGAGAGGCCCACCCAGGCGCTGCAGTTGTGTCTATAAAATTTTATTTCTTAAGCTGAGGGGTGGGCTCTGTTGGAAGAATGAGTCCACGATGGACCCCAAGTCTCACTGCATGTCCTCACTGAGAGTTAGGCTGAAGTGAAAGACCCAGCCACCCTCCGACACTGAGCCATTTCTGTGGCTGGGCCTGTAGACAATAAAGAAGGTCAAGGTGGCCACACCTCATTTACTGCTTGTTATAAAGGGCACTGAGCCCCTGGTCCTGGGCTCCCCAGCAGGGACACAACATGCTGTGTGCAGCCACCATCTGGGCTCATCACATCGCCCCTGGGACTTGCGGTCAGTAAAACAGCGTGACCCTGTTGACACTCTAGTTTGCTGTGCTGTCAGTAATGAACTGTCTTGCACTGACCCACTGAGTCTCGTCCATTTTGGCACCTGTGGTGGTGGTCAGCCAACCTTCCAGCTTGCAGAGTCATCCCGTTGGAGGCGTGGTACTCCTTGCCATCTTCCATGGGCTGGGTTCTTCCCTGACCATCACGTGAACATGTGTTAAATCATTATCTGCACTTTTCTGGGGGCCCGAACTGTTGTGTAATTGAGAATGGGATGATGGCACAGGAAGCCACGTTCTCCTTGAAGAGCTGTTTAATTTCTATTTGTCAATGCGATGCTTCTTCATGTCAAATTTGGCCCATAAAATCAATCATAAGATTTAGTCACAGCCCAGTTTTGGATTTTTCTAACCTGTTTCTGAAACTAAAGTTTCTTAACTGTGAAGTTCCCTGAAAAATTTGAATTATCTTCCACGGGAAAGACGGTGAGCAGGCTGTAGGGCTCTGAAGAGTTATTGCAAGTTGAGGAGGAAAAGGCTTGCCTTTGAGGCCACCTGAGGGAGGGGTTCAGGACAGAGATCATAGGGCCAGCCCTTGGAGGGGAAGACGCAGTGCGTGTGTGTGTCTGTGTGTGTGTGACACAGGACTCTGTGTCAACCTGTTCGGTGGACTCATTTCATGGAACAGCAAGCACCAGCCCAGGTGCTGTCAATCAAGCTCTCCAGGTGGGCTGCAGGCAGTGAGAGCAGAGGACTTGGTGGAGCTCAGAGAGCGCTGCACGGGTGGTAGGACTATGGATCCACCATGAGGAACTGGAAATAAAATATCTAGTCTTTCACCAAAGATAGTTTGGGAACATCAGATGTCACAGTCAAGTCAAATTGCTGTCAAGTTTCTAGGCGGACCAGCGTTAGTCCTTTGAACATACTTGAAGTGGGTTCTGTCTGGAGGGGTTAGGAGACCTATGCAAAGTCACTGTCGTGGGTGGAACTGTGTCCTGTATCCAAAAGATACGTTCAACCCCCTGGGACCTGTGAATGTGACTTTTTTTGGAAACAGGGTGTTAGCAGATGTAATTAAGATGAGGTCATTCTGGATTTGGGTGGGCCCTAATCCAATGACTGGTGTCCTGATAAGCAGAGGGAAATCTGGACATGGAGACAAGATGGCCATGTGAAGACAGAGGCAGAGACTGGAGGGATGCGTCTGCAAGCCCAGGAAAGCCCAGAATTGCCAACCGCACCAGGAGCTGGGAGAGGCAGGAAGGATCCTCCCCTAGAGCCTCCGGAGGGAGTGTGACCCAGCTGACACCCTGATTTTGGACTTGTGGACTCCAGGACTGCGAGAGAATAAACTTCTGTTCCTTCAAGCCATCCAGTTTGGGGTATTTTTTTATGGCAGCCCTAGGAAACCAACTGGTTAATGACAGGAGAGGGCCTTGAACCCAGGTCTCACTGATGCCCAAGGCCTCCCTTCTCCCGCTTCCCTCCGCCATGAGGCCCCCGGGGATAGGGAGGACAGATGGCTCGGGGGTGGGTGGGTTTTGCCACAGCCTTCGATCCCTTTTTGAAGGTTCCACATGGGCCTGACTCTTAGATCATTCTCCTTTTGCCTTGAGCTCTGTGGCTTCAAAGCCAAAACCATAAGCAGTTTAATCACTGTCTGTCCTGGAATTACCCTTGCCAACCGAGCCAGGATTATGCCGGGCGTCCAGCCGCTAGCTCTTTGTTCCTCCTGAAAACCTCTTCTTAAATGCTGTCAGAGGAGGATTCAGCATTTCCCAGGAGGCATGGTGGCTGCCTTCCCTGCTCCCCAGGCACCAGTCACACGAGGCTGGTGTTCTTGGCAAAGCGCTTGTGGCATCCTTTGTAGAACAATGTTTTCCGATGGGGGCCCTCCCCTGCCCTCTAATTGCACACATCTGCCCGGCCTCTGTGAGCAACAGCAGTCCTGGACATGTCCATCAGAGCAGAGCCCGGTGGTGGCAGCCCTGTGGAACTCTCTGTGGCTCTGGGACTATGGTGGTGAGTGTCCCCTCATGAGCCAAGAGTGCCGAAGGTGGACATTGGGACTGAGAGGAGAGCAGGTGATGCTTAACTGAAGCTGAGATGCACCAGTGGTCAGAAGTCAGAGCTGATGGAGCCTCTGGAGTCACGGCCAAAAGGAAGAGAGTGTGGCCTGGTGCTCACAAGGCCGGGGTCAGGGTGGGTCCATATCCTGGCTCTGTCGGTCACAAGTTACGTGACTTTGGGCAAGATAAGTAGCCTCTCCCAGCCTTACATTCTTCATCTTTGGAGTGGGGAGGCAGTAGGACCTGTCATATAGCGCTGGTGAGGGGGTCTGTCACATAGAGCCCATAAAGAGCACGGCTCGGCATCTGCACACGTCGATCAACACCTGGGAGAGAGGGATACTTTGCAGCAGGTGCAGTGAAGCCAGCTTCCACAGCTCATCCTGTGTTCCAGCTGGGCTGGGCAGTCCCCGTGCACCCTGCCCACTCCCCGTCTCAAGCTCCTGCATATCCTCTCACCTCCACCTGACAGCTGTCTCCAGCACTGTGGGAACTCGATCAGCTCACGTGCAGGGCAGGCTAGCAGTGCCAAGATTCCATGCCTCCTGGAGTAATCCTCAATTGATGAGGGGAGGGATTTGGTGGATAAATACCTCAGATTCCCCATTCTTCAATGGGACAACTTTGAAATGCATTCTAGGTGGTGCATCAGAGGACCCCGTGGCACTGAATCTCAGCATGCACAGTGATAGCACTCTCATTAATGTATCTTTTAATGGTTTGTCTCCCTTCCCTGACTCACTTCCCCACTCGCTCACTTGTGCTTCCAGAGGTCACCTCCCAAAGAAACTGTGGGCACTCAAGTTCTGTCTCAGGCTCTGCCTGCAGGGGGACCCACACGGAGATGGCTGTTATTCGGAGGCAGTGTGTCAAATATTGGGCAGAGAACTGAGAATCAGAAGAACTCAGAGAGTAAGGGACAGGGAAGAGCTGGCGGCCAACATTTTAAAAACAAGCTAATAACAAAGAAAACACAAATTCATGGACTAGGAGGTTGGCCTGGGAGCTAGAGGGCCAGAGTGTGGAGAATGGTTAACATATCTGGGGAGCGAGTGTAAGCTGAACCACAGACCCAGAAAGAAATGATGAAGATGTACTGTCATTGTCTTTTTTCCTGCTAAAAGCTTCTCTCCACTTCTGGAGAAGGCAGGAACCTCTCTCCAAACACAGTTAAGCTGAGGAACTTTTAGATAACTATCTGAGAGAATTCCTGACACAGACCCTTGGGAAGTGGTCTTGAAGGGTCCCAGGGCTCATTTCATTATTTCACAAGATCCCATGGAAACTCTACCGTTCCTTGTGATTTTTTTGCCTGTGCTAATTAAATATCTTCCAATGGGCTAATATTTCATGTCTTTGAGCCCATTTTACTCCTAGTTATATATGCTTTTATTTGATTTTCTTATTTGTATTAATCAATTGAATTTAACAAAGTCATTTTCTTCGTGTAAAAGAGAACTTTCCCAAATGTGCTTTGAGTGAAAAAATAATAAAAGAGGTCTTTTGTGGTGAAAATATTGGAACCCACCGATTCGATCCGACCTTCCTATTTTACGGAAGAGGAAACTGAGACCCAGAGCAGGGAAGCGGCTTGCTTTGGGT
Source organism: Ceratotherium simum simum (assembly GCF_057802395.1). Lineage (NCBI taxonomy): Eukaryota > Metazoa > Chordata > Mammalia > Perissodactyla > Rhinocerotidae > Ceratotherium > Ceratotherium simum. The sequence continues at coordinate 4,186,010 of NC_141929.1, read as the reverse complement.
TACACATCTGGAGAGCAGAATGAATACTCAGATAGATTTCGGAATGAGTTGTAGAGAAAGGGAGGCCACACAATGGCAGGCAGGGATAAGCGTTCATTTCTTGCTCGTGCATCTGCTGAAGTTTGGCTGAGACTGGCCGAGGTTTGGCTGATGTAGGGTGGGCCCAGCTGTGCTAGGCTCCGAGCTATGGGTTGGGCTAACCAGGGCATGCTCTTCTCATGGCCAAAGACAGGACTGTAAGAGGGAAAACCCAACGTGTAAGCACATGTCAAGCCTCTGCTAGTGCGATGTCTGCTCAATGTCTTAGCCACAGCAAGCCCCAGGGCCAGGCTTAGCGTCAAGCAGTGGAGAAATACATTCCTTCCATGGAAGCTGGGTTTGGGGAGGGAGCGAATATTTGTTGAATGATGATTTGATCTACCACAGGGGCTGAATTCATGAGTAGAGAGGCAGCGTATGAGGCACACACTTTGCTGGCGTGGATCTTTGCAGGAGTGGCATGCCTTTCCAGCCAGAACTTTACCTTGGCTTCCCAATTCAGCTGGTCTTCCTTACTTATCAGTTTCCTGCAGCCAAGATGGCCGCCTTCCCTGATGAGAAGTCTGCAAGGGTTCCTACGATTGTTCCTCTAAATTCAATGTATGTTTTTTCCTCTGGCTTTTAAATTTTATTCTTCATCGCTGTTCTTCAGCAGTTTCCACACCATGTTCCACACCATGCTATGCCTTGGTGTGGTTTTCTTTGTGTTTATCCTCCTTGAGTTTCATTGATCTTCTTGGATCAGTAGGTTTATAGTTGTCATCAAATTTGGGAAAATTTTGACCACTATTTCTTCACTTATTTTTTCACTCCTTTTTCTCTCTCTCTCCCCTCCTTGTGGGACTTCAATTACATGCATATTAGACTGTTTGATGTTGTCCCATGAAATTGTGTTGATTTATATGGTTTACATTGCTATGCCTGCAAGTTCACTGATCTCTTCCTCTGCAATGATTAATCTTCTGTAAAGCTCAACTCGTGAAACTCTCATTTTAGATATAGTATTTTCAGCTCTAAACATCCCATTTGGTTCTTTTTATATCTTCCAATTCTTTCTTCATTATGTTCATGTTTTTCTTTAAATCCTTGAGCATATCTATAAAAGCTGCTTAAAGTCTTTCCATGCTAATGCTAACACTGCTGTCTCTTTTGGCTCTGTTTCTTTTGACTGATTTTTATTGTGGTCATAGGTCACCTTTTACTGCTTTTCACATGTCTAGTAATTTTTGATTGGATGCCAAGCATTACAAACACTTGTTATTGAGTTGTTGGATTTGGTTGTCTTCCTCTAAAGAGGGTTGAAATTTATTTTGGCAAGAGGTTAAGTTCCTTGAAAATCGGCTTGATCCTTTGAGACTTGTTTTTGATCTTTATTTGGGGAGGTCTAGAGTAGCCCTATGGATAAGGCATGACCCTTCTGGAATATCTACTGAGTATCCTGATTTATGTATGGCCTAGAGGGCAGCCCAGAGTTATGAGAGCTAAGTTCTGAGTTGGGTCTGCCCTCAGACTTGCTCTGTTATGTTACCCAAATGACATAACATCATTTGGCCTTACTTTTCTCATATGTCAGGTGTAGAATTTGGTCTTGATTAGTGGTTTTCATGCTGTTTTACTGAAGGGTTGCATGGAGGTACATGAGCAAACAGCATGGGGGGAGAGGGGAAATAGAAGTTTCAACCAAAACCCCTTCAATTTCTATCAAAACAGCTTCATGTTTATCTGTTTCGCATATTGAAGTTCTACATAAGGCTTCATAGGAAGAATTGCCATTAAATGAATAATTTGAGAAACAGCTATATAAACATCTCTAGGTTCCATGCCAGCTCTATGTGACATTCACCAAAATCAGTGTGTTGGTCTATATGAGCATTGTCAGCAAATGACTGTGGGGATGCGGGCATCCCTCTAGAGCTCTTTTAATATCAAAAAGTGTGAGGATAAGTTTTACTGTGAGCTGAATTGATGCTCTGATAAAGAGGAATGTTATGTCTTTTGAAAAATGTAAAATAATCTCACACCGTAAAAACAAATAGTAGTTTAACACCACCCTATTCCATGGGATTAGTGAGTTTGAACCACATTTGCATCCACACCTCTACAGGCACCCTTGCTCCCAGATCTGTAATATCTCTGTTGGTGACATTACCGGACTCTCTCTCTCTTCTAGGTTAGGTTGTCTATTCTTAGAGAAGAAATCACATTAGGTCATCAATATTCTAGGAGATCGGGAGCTATTCCATGCACATCTACATGAGTAAGTGCTCAGCACGACCCAGCACCCATATAATCAGTCAGTAAAAACTAGTCTCCTAGTTCTCCTACGTATGAGAGTCTTACTTTATTAGACGGTAAAATACGTTTTGGCATAAACTTCTATTGCAGCTAGTTATAGCTTGAATATTCCCAACAGAATTTGGTTATAGCCACTTTAAGGGTAACATTAGCTTTTGGGGTTGGAATATCTGCAATGTGGCCTGTGAAGAATCTATCCAAAAAATCCGTGTCCCGTGTAAGAACCCAGGGAGCTTTCAAGGACTTGCACTGGAGTCGATAAGGCATGAACAGAAACCAAAGCCTGGCTCAGAGGGAGGGCTCTGTGCCAACAAGCCAGGTTTCCTGTCTGATAGATGAGGCGGTGGGTGACGGTTAAGAATGGAAGACCACCTAGGTGTGGGCTCCAACTCATACCTTTCCAGTTGAGGGGCCTTAGGCTCTCTGTGCCCCAGATCCCCTCCCCTTGCCATTTTAGCAAATGTGTCTGCCTTCCAACTGCCTGTACCTGGGTTTCTCTGCCTAAGACTGTAAGAACTGGCTCTACCTATGCACACAATAGGCCAGCAGGGCTGGGAAATAACGCCTGAGCCAATGATGAGGGGAGCTAGTGAGTTGCTGGGTAACTACCCCCGCTCCCTGTCCCCTTAGGGTGGAAAAGAGGGATTATGCTCCAGTGAGCCTGAGTGTAACTCGCCCTGCACTGGCTCCTTCCCTTACCTGTCTCACCTCCTCACCCCCCTACTGGTGTTTCCTGGGATTGCCTCCCAGATCATCTACTTGTGTGAGAATCCTTGTCTCAGGCTTTGTGTGGGAGACACTCAGCCTGAGATGGGATAAAGTGAGCCGACATAAGCACATTGTTGACACCTAGTCTTTACTTCAAACACATGAATAATTTCTTCCTTCTGTCTCTGAGTAGGTCCCAGAGCCTGGGATGTGCCCACTTTGTGGATGGCAAAAAAGTAGCCCCAGTTCCAGGGCAAGAAGAGACATCGGGAGTCAGGATGCTCCTCAGAGATGGGCCCTGGTTTTACGCATCTGTGTCCCCATCAGCCGGGTCACCCTCGATTCCCTGAAGGCGGTGATATGTGGAGAGTTCAGACCACTGGAGGTGTGAGCTGTGATGGGGGAGGCCTGGCAGCAGGAGGGAGGCGGGGGTGAGGGTAGGGGCTTGAGGAGCGCTGGAGCCTCTGGGAGGCAGCTGGTACGTGATAAGATGTTGCGAAGGCAGCAGGAAGGCTCAAGGCCAAATTCCAACGTTCTCGCTCAGGTAGAGGATTTCTGGCGGGGGAGAGGGGTGCGCTCTGTAAATGAACCATTGCTACTCTATCTCCTTTATCTGTTCCCAAAATGGTGTTATTTCCTCCCTTGAAAATGTCTTCAAGCAAGTAGATAAAATGTGAGTGTTACTTATTATATTACATTCCTTCCCTGCCTTCATGCCAGCCTGGGCTACTGAGGTTCCTTATCAATTAATGCTCTCTTTGCACAGACACCCCTCCTCTGGGGTCCGCTCCCATGGACCAAAGCCCTGAGATTCTGCCAAAGCTCAGGCTGGGCTGGCCCAGAGGGAGCCATATTATATACATTTGTACACAGACACTTAAAAATAAACCCGCCGGCCGGCTTCGGAGCGCCTCTTTGGCTGACAGGAGAAGTGCTTAGGTTGGGGCTGGCCCCCGGCTGCCCGGTCCGCAGTGCTCAGGCCTTCCCTGTCGCGCTGGGAGGTTCAGCCGGAGACCCAAGGGACGCCGGGGAAGCGGAGCAGCTTCTTAGAGGAGGCCCCGTCCTGCCCGGGGCCTGGAGGATTAGAGGAATACGTAGAATTTCCAAATTTAGCATTCAGGAATCGCTTCACATAAACAAGGGTGGCTTGCACCGCCGAGATGCGAAGTAGATAATGCCAAAAAAGTCCCCCTTTGCGACTGAATTCTGTGATTCTGCAGCCAACCTCCAAGCCGACTGTTGGTGCAAGTGAAGGGCCGCTTCCTGCCTGTCCCTCTGCATGGGTGGTCGGGCTTAGAATGAAATATCCAGGCTGACAAATGCTTTTACAAAGGCCAGATTATAAACTGTAAACCTACTGTCAGCTGGGCAGAAGAGAAATCTAAATGCCTCTCTACCATTTAAAGATTTAGTTTGGCCACAAGACTAAAGCTCTGCTCCAGCAAGCCTAGCGGCCCTGCGTTTATAAATCGTGTCGGAGCTGCAGCGAGCTGGGAGAAGGGAATCTATCAGCCGAGACACAAACAGCCTTCTCGATGTTTTGGGAGATCTGGGTATTGTTACGGAGACAAAGTGCTCCAGAGCAAAGGAAAGCAAAACAGAATTTCTGGAGGGGACCGAGTCTAGGATGCATTTACGTCTCGGGAGCATTCAGGTTCACGGAGAGTTTCAAAGGGTGAATTATGTCAAGGGAGAAAAGAGAGCGACCTGTAGACCAGGAAACACACACCACTGGGGATGGTCCCCGTGGGGGAGTGAGTTCTCGTTCCCCTGCGCTGCGTGTGTTGTGGGAATCCAAACCCACAGCTTCCCACGGAAGAGCCAGCCTTCTCTCCTGGACGTGTGGAGGCGGGTGGGGGAGCAAAGCGGACTGCAGATTCTGCGACAACACCCATTCCCCACCCCAGCCCCTCCACTCAGCGCGAAGGGCAGCCGAGTCCTGAGGTGTGAACGAGGGGAAAGGCTGGGAGAGCGGGGTTTGCAGGGACTCACCCACCAAACACAGGCTCTGCCTCTGGAGGCTGGCCCCTCCCACCTGCCAGCCTCTTACAGCCGAGTCAACAGCGAAAGCATCCGTGTGAGTCACATAAAGCCAGGCTGCCTGGGAATGGGTGGCTTGTTATTTCAGTCCAAAGCCTTCCATCCCGTTAGGGACTCAGGGTCCTGTGAGCCAGAAAGAGCCCGGGGAGGTGGGATGTGGCACAGTGAGTGACCCGACTGTCCTTCTCCACAACAAAAACCAGAGGAGGAGTCATTGTTCCATTTTGTTATTCAACAAATATTTTCTGAGCACCTGCTGTGTGCCTAACACTATTCTAGAAGCTTGGGAAGTGTGAATGTATAAAGCAGGCAGAGGTCTCTGTTTTCATGGAGCTGATGTTCCAGAGGAAGGAGACAGACTGAATGCGAAACGTAATTAACAAGGAAATTGCACAGGAGAACAGATGATGCAAAGGCCCTGGGGCAGAACTCTGCACGCAGAAGTGGATGAGCAGTGAGGAGTCCAGTTTGGCTACAGCAGAGAATGAGGGGCAAGTAGGGGGCGATGAGGCCAGAGATATGATAGAGGTTGGAGGGAAGGGGATGGGCAGATGGTCGAGGGCTGTGCTGGGCAATTTGGGAGCCACTAGTCTCATATGGCCCTTACATTTACATTAATTAAAATAAAATCAAGCTAAAAATCGGCTCCTCAGTCACACTAGCCGCATTTCAAATGCTCAGTAGCCACATGTGGCTGGTGGCTGCCATCTTGAGTAGTGCAGATCCAGAACATTCCATCATCACAGAAAGTTCTATTGGGCAGCACTACTCCAGGGCCCCATAAGGACTTGTAAAGATCATCGTAAGAACTGTGGCTTCTCCGCTGACAGACGTGGGATGCCAGCGGAGGGTTTTGACAAGAGGACTGACGTTTTCAAAGGGTCACTCTGGCTGCTGTGCTGAGAGACAGTTCTAGAGAGACAAGGGAGAGATTTACAAACGTGGTCCAGAGAGAGAAAGTGACCTGCTCAGGGTCACTCCGTGCATTGGTGCAGAGCCAGGTCTAGAACCAGACTCGTGCCTCTCAGTCTGGGACTCTTCTCATTAGAAAGGGCCTTTCTTCTTTATACGTTAAAATCATATGTGCCTATATATACCCGTGTACACATACGTGTGCATGTACGTGTATGTATATGTATTATATAGAATATATTGTATACAACATGCACATTTGTATGTCTGTATATGTATGCATGTCCATACTCACATACATGTATGTGTATACACAATTTTCCCAATGAGCGTTTTATGTTTTCAGCAACTTAATCGAGGTATAACTTATACACCATAAAATCCACTCAGTTTGAGCGTACAATTCATTGACCTTTAGTAAATCGACCGAGTTGTGCAACTGTCCACACAACCCAGCCCTGCGTATCCTTTGAGCAGGGGTCCAGAACCGAGGGCTCTGGCTGGCGTGTTTCGGGCTCTGTGACGGGCGCCCGCAGCCCGGCTGAGGTCGGTCTGGGCAACTGCCGCAGCTGGGAAGCGTCGTCCCCTCGGGTCGCGGAGGCGCAAGAGGCTTGTCACTGGAAAGCACTCACACGTAAGACAGGCAAACCCTCGGACGGCCCTTGTAGAAGAGACGTGTCACATCTGTTCCTGCCCCCCCAACACCCCCTCTGCCTTCCTCTAGCAGACGGTTTCTCCCCATCTCTTCTCAGAATCTCTAAGTATCTTGCTTTAGTCCTGGTTTTTCCAGCCTTCTGGCCAAAAGTATACACAGAGAAAAATAGACAGAGGGGCTAGGCTCCTTTCCCCACTGAGCTAATATTTAGGGGAAAGAAGATTAAACAGATAGTCCAGAATTGGCTTCTATTACCATGTTATCCTTTAAAAAGTAAAAGGTTTGAGCAAAAAAAAAAAAAAAAAAAAAAAAAAATCCAGCTAAGAGGGAAAAAGTTCAAAGCTCTTTAAGAGAAATGATCTGGTATATGGCCAAGTCATAGACTAGAATTAATTGAGCACCTACTATGTGCAGGGCACTGAGGTTACAGAGATGACCAAGGTCTAGTCTCAGCCTTCTAGGTGTTTCTAGTTGTCAAGACAAAGTCATTTATTCATTCATCCAATATTAATTGAGGACCTAGTGTGTGCCAGGTCTACTCTACAGAGACAAGTCAGGATTCGTTCTTGCCTTTAAGATGTCCCTAGTCCAGTTGAGGACCGGGGATGTTTTGCCTGGAATTTTCATTAGCGTTCATGAGTCTTGACGTCTAGGGTGTTTCTTGGAGAACAGAGAGCATATGAGTTTGAAGGAGAATGAGAAGGAGAGCTGAGACTTAGCGACCCTCCACACCTCGGGTTCTTCCACAAAAGTTTGTGTTTGATCCTCCCGACATCCCCCGGCTGCAGCTCCTGTCATGTGGGACAAACCACCCCAAACTTAGCGGCATAACACAACAAGGTTTTCCTAGGCTCACGGAGCCTGTGGGTCAGGAATGTGGACAGAGCACTGTGGAGATGGCTTGTCTCTGCTCTGCAGTGTCTGGGGCTTCAGAAGGGAGCACTCAAAGGCTGGGTGACTCAGTGGCTGGGAGCTAGAGCCATCCAAAGCCTCCCTCTGGGCTGGGAGGACCCGAGTCTCAAATGCTCACTGACGTGCCTTCCCAGGGCCTCCTCACAGAGCTTGGGCTTCCTCCAGCATGGTGGCCTCAATGTAGTCAGACTTCTTACGTGGAGGCCCAGCACCCCAAGCATGAGCATTCCAAAGGACAAGGTGCAAGCACGTTGCCTGTTGTGACTAGCCTACGAGGTCATGCAGTGTCACCTCTGCTGCATTCTAGTGATTTTAAGTGAGTCACAACCCCGCCCAGGCTCACAGGGAGGGCATACAGGCTCAGCCTCTCCCTGGGAGGAGGGTCACATGTTGGATGGAAGATGTGGTCATCTCTGGAAAATGTCATCTGGATGACGAAAGAGGAAACCGGGGTACAGAGAGGTGAAGTAAGTTGCCTGAGGCCACACAGCTGCAAGTGACTCAGCCAGTATTTGAGCCTCTGTTAGTGTCCGGATTCCTCTCTCCATTTTTCCAGATCACTGTGGACAATCAGGGAAGGCTTCTCAGAGGAGGTGGCACACACCTCCCCATGCCTTGTTCTTGCCTGACTGCCCTGCCTTCTGTGGGCCATGGCTGTTTCTATGACTCCCACGTTTTGTGTTCCTCATCCTGTTTCCCTCCCACCTTCCCTCCTGAGCACAGAGCTGCAGCCCAGGGGTGGGTTCAGTCCAGAGTGAGACCTCCGAGTGTTTGATTATTATTAATAATATTTTCCCCCAAAACTGAATTCCCTTCCCATCTGGTCCCTCTACTTGCCTGGACTAGAAGCCACAGCCAAAGGTGAACTATGAGCTGTCCTGTCTGGAAGCCTTGCAGGGAGTGGAGAATGGGGGGGTCCCAACATGCTGGTGACCCCCACAGGTAGAGTGAGAATCTGGGGAAACACACACAGAGTTGGGCGATCTTTTTGGAAGTTGAGCGGTGCTGGGCGAATGCATGGTGAATTGCTGTTGGCACTGTTATGGTTAAAATTTTGAGATTAAAAAAAAATTAGTGGAATGTTTAATTTAATGGAATATTGTACAGCAATGAAAAGGGAATGAAGTCCTGATTCATGCTACAATGTGGATGAACCTTGAGAACATTTTGCTGAGTGAAAGAAGCCAGAGACAAAGGGCCGCATATTGTATGATTCCATCTATAGGAGATGTCCAGAATAGGCAAATGCCTAGACACAGAATGTAGATTTGTGGTTGCCTAGGGTTACAGGAAAATTGGGAGTGCCTGCTAAGTGTGTGGGGTTTCTTTTTGAGGTGGAGAAAATGTTCTGAAATTGAATTGTACACTGTAAGTCGGTGAATTGTATGGTATGTGAATTATATCTCAATAAAGCTGTTAAAAAAATAAATTTCCTTGTTTTTCATACTACATTTTCTTGCTACACATTCACCTCAGGAAAATTAAAAACTATAGATATTCAAAAAGAAGAAAATGGACAACACCATCCTACCACTTAACAATAAGCCACACGGGCACCTTGGCACATGTAATTCCAAGTACACCAGTGTCAGTGTTTTATCTTTGCTGCTTTATGTTTTTCGGTTTGTTTTTGTTGTCGATGTTGTTGTTTTGTAACAAATGTGGAATCACAGTGTAGAGAGTGTTTGCATCCTGACAAGTCTTTGAAATGTCTGCTTTCTGGGCAGAACAGATCTAATTAGATTGTGGAGACCTAGTAAACACTGCAATCACAGCCCCGGAGCAGCAGGGCGCTGCTGGGAAAGACTCTGGCCCAGGATCTGGGAAGTTTCCACTGGGCGGCTGCTGAATTCAGGTTTCGTAAACAGGAGAGTCACCACGATCGTTCCCAGAGCCGAGCAGCTGTCCTGGCGGTGGGGCCTCCGACCGGGCCATGGGCAAGCTCCGGTGGGAGACCAGAGGGTGAGGGTTCAATCAACCCTAGCAGGGGGGTGACCACTGAAGCAGAAGCTTTCACCCCTGTAAATCTTTAAACCCACTTACTTACGTATTCATTTATTTGTCTGGCTTTTTAAACTAAAAGAAGGGATTTACGCACACAGCTACAAAAATCAACATGTACAAAGAGGAGCAGACAGTGGAAGAAATTCTTCTTCTCCAAGACTCTCTCTCTCTCCCTGGTGCCCACCAGCGTGACCAGTTCCGTGTGTGTGGCCATGCATATGTAAGCATGCATCTGACATGGTTGCCTCTCCCCCCACGCCCGACTACATGCTTGGAAATAAAGTGTTTGCTCTCTTCTCTATGTGGCTCTTCAATTAAAAAAATACCTATATATCTGGAAGATTGTTCTATATCAGTACACACAGATATGATTTTTCTTTTTGACAGCTGTATAACATTCCACTTTATGGGTATACCATAATTTATTAAACCAGTCCCCTATCGACGGACACAGGTTATGTTTAGCATTTTGCTGTTACAAATGATGCTGCAATGAGCAATTTTTTACATATGTCTTTGCCTCTCATGTGAATAAAGTTGTAGAATAAATTTGTAGAAATTGGATTGCTAGGTCATTTAAAATTTCGGTAGCTCTTTCCAAATTGTATAGTTTGTTGCAAACTATAGACCTCCAATAGTGCACAAGATCACCGGTTCTGCCCTAATTTCGGGCATTTCTTTGATGACTCCTAAAAGGGAAGAGGATACAGGTGTCCTCCCCACCTTCCCAGAACCAGAGAGAGGCAAGTTCAAGATTGCGCTGTGCGTTCCCCATCGTCCCTCAGCGAGCACATCCACAGCTGCCCTGTGTTCAGGCTCCACAGAAACCCGCTGCTGGGCCGGCAGGTCTGTCACAGCGTCTGCTGTAGATGCTGCTAACCGCCCCTCAGCAACCTTCTCCTTCTCTTCCTTTATTAATAAAGCCCCTGACTTTTAATGAGGCCCGTGGCCACCCGTCCACAGCCTCGCTTGAAGCTAGGTGTGGCCATGTGACCAAGGTCACACCTTTAGGACGTGAAAGGAAATAACTGTGCAGCTTCTGAGTCTCTTCTAAGGAAACTGCCTTCCTGCCATTTCTTCTCTTTCCCCAGCAACCAGGAGACAGAGAGCACACGCTGAGGGCCCAACAAGATGGATGGACCCTGGGCCCCTGGAGGACACAAGGGGCTAGAGGAAGTAGCCCCTGTTTCTACACGGAGGATAGCAGACCGAAAACCCAGCACCTCTGCGGGGTTGCTCAGCTTTGGAGTGCCAGGAGACAGGCTCGGGCAGGAAATTGGCCTCAGTGAGGAGACCGGGGAGAAGAACAGAGGTGTGGTGGCGGTCCTATGTTAGGCATCCCTGAGACTCCAGACAGAGCCCACAGACCCTGGGGGAGTGGGCGAGCTGAGGTCCTATGAATGCAGGTGTCTCCACGAGCCGGTGAGCCTGGGCATTCACGCTAACGGAATTGCCGTGGCTCCTGGGGACATTGGGTTTAGTAGGGATTACACAACTTGCAGGCCACGTAATTTCTTGGTAATTGCAATGCAGGTTGCAAAGCAGGTTGGAATTCTGAGGCCTCTCTGCCTGGTTCCAGCTGCTCCAGGAACCAAATCACCAACCAACAGCTGGAACAAACACTCATAAAAAGTCACCCAGATTCTGCCCTCCATCTGCTTCCTGGAAAATGTTCTCAGCAGGCCCTCTCCGCCCACACAGAAAAGCACAGATCTGATCTTTCCCATCCAGCTCCTCAGTGGCAGAGCCCTGGAGTTCCTGAGACTTCCTAAATCATTCTGGCTGTTGGCTTTGAGAGTTTCTGGAACCCAACTAAAGGAAAGGAAGCCGAATGACCATTAAAGCAACTTGATTTTCTCTCTTTGCTCTTGGTTCCTCCCAGACCGTAGGATGGGAGAACTCATCCAGGCATTTAAGGAAATGCGCGGGCCATTGAGATAAAAGAAGTCAAAATTAGAAGAGCTTAAAAGATGGCCCCTACAAAGAAGAAGCAGGTTCTGATCACTCATTTGTCACTTATTTAATAGACATTTGCTTGGCTCTTCTGTCTGTGGAGCACTGTGCAAGCGGCTGAGGATAGAGAATGGGAATGGCACAGCCTCACTCTCAGGGAGGTGCTTGTCACCTGAGACAGACACCCCATAATCACAAATGGGAATTGCAATGAGGGGTGTGCGGTGGGTTGAGTAGTGTCCCCCCACCAAATTCATGTTTATCCAGAACCTCAAGATGTGACTTATTTGGAAATAGGGGCTTTGCAGATGTGTTTAAGGTAAAGATCCAGATGAGATCATATGGAGTAGGGTGGGCCCTAAATTCCATGTCAGTGTCTTTATAAGAGACAGAAAAGGACACACAGAGACAGACACAGAGAAGAGGCCGTGGAACACGGCGGCAGAGGTTGGAATGATGCACTTACAAGCCAAGGAATGTCAAGGATGGCCAGTAACACCAGAAGCTAAGAGAAAGATGTGGAACAAATTCTCCCCTTGAGTCTTCAGGGGGAGCACGACCCTGCTGACACCTTGATTTCGGACTCCTAGCTCCCTGAGCTGTGGGAGAATAAATTTCTCTTGTTTCAAGCCACCCAGTTTGTGGCAGTTTGTTAAGGCAGCCACAGGAAATAAATACAGGTACATGAAGACCTGTGGGCGCACAGGGGAGGAGTGGCTTCTCCTCCCTGGAGAATCAGGGAGGGCTTCAAGGAGGAGGTGACAGTCAAACTGAGCCCTGAGGATGACGCAGAATTCGCTGGGCAGAGAAGGGAGGAGAGAATGATTCCAGGCAGAGGGAACAGCTCATGAAAACACACAGAGACACCAATGAGTACAGCTTGTTTGGACAATTGTGAGCACTTTGGTGTGGAGGGAATGTGGGTGATGAGGATGGCAAAGAGGAGGCAAAGTTGTGAAGAGACTTTTGTGCCTTGGTAAAGGACATGGCCTTTCTCCTGAAATTGATGGGAGCCACTAAAGGTGGTGGAGCACTGAAGAAGCGTCATTTATTATTTTTAATTGAAGAATTATGTACATATAATAAAGTGACCAGTTCTGAAGGGTACAGCTCAAGGAGTTTTGAAATATACATACACGCAGGTCAAGCTATAGATTTCCAGCACCCAGAAGAGGCTCCCTGGCCCTTTCCAGTCAATGCTCAGCTCCCTACAGGTAACCACTACTCTGACCTTCATCAAAATCATAGATGAGTTTTGCCTGTTCTTGAACTTCATATGCATTGAATCGTGCAGTATATATTCTTTTGTGCGGCTTCTTTCACTCGACGTTCAGCCACGTTATTGCAAGTATTACTAGTTTATTCTTCTTGTCCCCAGTATAGTATTCTGTTGTATGAACGCCACAGTTTATTTATCCATTCATCTGTTGACGGAGGCTTCCAGTTTGGGTATCATGAACAACGATGCTATGAACATTCTAGCACACGTCTTTTGGTGAACATACGCATTCATTTCTCTGGGGATGTACCTAGGAGTGGAAGGGTTGGGTCCTAGGATAGTTGTATATTTAACTTTAGGAGGTATCCTATTTTTAGGGTATTTTTAAGTAGCCTTAACAGGGCTGGTGTGCACCAACAAGCCCAAGCTGATGGCTTACGGCCGGCTGGTTGCTGCACCGTCCTGATGGGTCTGGCTCGTGCCATACTGTGTTTACACATCTTCCTCATTGCCCCCGGACCTGATCATGGTGGGGGAAGAATTCAAAGAGGTGATGGGAGGAAGGAGACCAGTTAGAAGAGCATTTATGAGTGATGGGGACCCTGAGGAAGCAATGACTGGCAGGTATTTAGGAGGTGGGTCCTGGTGGCCAGCTGGCCGCGGAGACTGAGGGAGAGAGAGTTGAGGTCGGCTTCACGATTTCTGTCTTGATGGCAGGTTAGGTGGTGACATTTCAGGAGACAAAGAAAGAGCAGAGAAGGAAGAATGGACTTGGGGGGACGAAAAAGATTCAGTCGAACATCCTTTCATTCCCAGGCGAAGCTGTGGGAGACAGACACCTCTTAGAGTGGGTGATGGTTTACAATCCACCTTCCGTAAGAAAAGCCCCTGTTGGATCTGCAAGACCCTGACTCCTCGTAATTGATTGTCCAGAGGAGGTTGGCTGAGTCAGGCTGAGTCAATCTTTCTCCAGAACCTGAAATTTTGAGCTGAGAGAAGCAGAACCTGGGAGCACTGAGCAGAGCCACAGCAATGAAACATTCCAGAGAGTGCATCCACGAGCTCCTGTGGCTTGGGTCCCCAGACACGCCCTCAGTCCTGCCTTTTCTGATATTTGGTTGCTTTAACAACCGGATTCCCTCAAGTCAGGGCCCCCTGCTGCCTGTGTTGGTCAGAGCTGACCCACTGCTGTCACCCATGACCCCAACATCGCAGGGTCTTACCTGATACAGTTGATTTCCCACTCACTTCATTCCGCAGGGTGCTCTGCTCCATGCCAACATTCAGGGACCGGCTCTGTGCATCCTGTGGCTCTGGGCCCCTCTGGGTCCCTGGAGGGAAGGGTAAGGCACATGAGGGGTGAAGGGAACACATCACTTCTGCTCATGTCATTGACAGCATCTAACTGCAGGGGATTCTAGAAAATGCAGTCCAGCCTTGTGCCCAGGAGGAAGAGGAGGACACAGATGCTGGTAAGAATGGCTCTGTCATCCACACTGCCCCATCTCACCTACCCTAAACTGTCCAGATTGTGTCTGATACTTGCAACTAAAACATTCTCAACAAGCACAGGACTCTGCTGCCTGAGGCTCAGGCTCTGAGCGAAGCAGAGTTCACTGTTTCTGTTCAGTTTAAGACCATTTGCTTTTGTATATATCCAAGCCGTAGGCGTCAGGCCTGTTAACCAGATTCCTGGAAATTCCTCAAACAATAAAATAAAGTGGGTTTGGGCAGGATCCGAGGGAGGAGAAGCCGCTCTTCCTGCCGCAGGCGACTCCTGCTCTCCACTTTCTCTTCTCGACGATGAGGGGCCCCTCGGCTGAGCACCGGCCTCTGTCTCTCTCCCTGTCATTCCTGCACCTTCCGTGTCATCGGGTCTCCACTAGAGGGGTGAGCAGGAGGGGGGGTGGTGTGCTGCTTTGCAGCTGTGCTTAAAACAAATGTGTCCTGCAGGAGCTGGAGTGAGAAACTGGCCCTCTTGAATCAACATTCAGCAAGGGCGCTGCCTCCCTGAGACGCCCACCAGGATGGAGCCTGCGATGGTGAAGGCGGGGAGGCTTCCTGACCACGAAGCTTTATAAAGATTACCTCACGAGTCAGGAGACACTGAGGGCACCGCTGACGGAGCGTCCCCTCGCTGGAGGCGATTACTTCCCTTCCCAGCAAAAGGTCCAGGTAGTAAGTACCCAGCTGCACCCTCCCAGTGGGCAGGAGGGGACTTGCCCAAGGCCAGGAGCGGTAACAGAGGAGGTGCATCTCCGGGGAGCAGGCTCTTTACGTTCTCAGATACTTGGAGATCAGTCAGGCCCTCCTCCTGTTTTACAGCAGAACAAACTGACTTGCAAACTGAAGTGACTTGCCTGTGTGCATATTAGAGTGTAAACACCGTATCCTATCAAGCGACCGTAATCACACCGGAAAATGACCATTATCAGTGCTACACAGTGGGCCCTGGTGGCGTTAACTCCCGTTACTCCTGGCTGAGGAAGTGGGGAAAACCCTGGCCAGGATGACCGTTCTGTCTGGCCTGAAGGCTTCTTCCCTGGCAGATGGTTTTCTGTGGGCCCCACATTTCCTTCTCTCACACTTGGATAAATTACCATCCTCTTAGGTCTCAGTTTCTTCATCTGTAAAATGGTAATAAATTTCTTCTTCTCAGGATGGTTGTGAAAATTAAATGCAGATAATACTGGTAAAATATCTGGACCATGACAAGCCCTCAGTCATCAGAACTGTTGGATGATGATGGTGATGGTGGTGATGATGATGGTGATGATGCTGATGATGGTGCTGGTGACAACGACGACATGACGACGTGGTTTTGGTCTACTTTCAGTGGAATCATCATTAGTAAGAGGCTGAATGAGGCTGTCTTTGCTTCCCTCCAAAAGACTCTGTCAGTACCAAGCTCAACCATATTGGAGCCTGTGGCGATGAGAAAAATAAGGAATATTGATCTTCCATTTAAAATTTTCATATTTTGTGTATCACGGAATTGTTTGCATTAATTTTAATTTTTAAAAATAAGGCATTAAAATATTTCTTATCTTGATTACCCAGTGTTTTGATGACCTTGTAAATGTTTCAGGTGAGGCAAGTGCGTCAACAGCCTCACCGGGTCTGGGCCTGGACTCTGATGGCGACGCTGACTTTCTTGTCACCCGAGGAAGGGCTCCGTGTCTTCACGCTCCACATGCACTTGACACTCATCCGGGGACTCTGGCCCTGTTCCCTTAGGGCCGTATTTGGCACCTTTGTGTTTTCTGACCTTGCACAGCAAAGGGAAGTTTGCTTTAAACACTCCGGGTCTGGAACTGGGACTTCTTGACTGAGGTCTGATTTCTGACAAAAGTGCTCCCTATTGAGTCTGAGAAATGGACGCCCTGCTCTTCCTGTGTAACACAAATAAACTTCCCTCCACAGCCCCAGCTGCAGAGTTCCAGGGGCATTTCTGATGAAACCACTCCCTGCCCACTGTCATGCAGACTAAAGCACCATTGAATCTCTGCCCCTGGTCTCCGAGGTAAATGGATCCTGGGCAGCCCCATGGCCGGCTGAATTCCCCGCCTGTAGCTGAGTTTGGC
This sequence comes from Ceratotherium simum simum, assembly GCF_057802395.1. NCBI lineage: Eukaryota > Metazoa > Chordata > Mammalia > Perissodactyla > Rhinocerotidae > Ceratotherium > Ceratotherium simum. The sequence continues at coordinate 4,169,689 of NC_141929.1, read as the reverse complement.
CCATGGTTCCACAGCCAGACAAGATATAGGGCGGAAACTGGCGTCATCAAGCAGATAGGTCTGCAAGGATATTTATGACCCAGATAATGCTCCAGGTGTCGGCTGTTCTCACATGATTTCAGAGGTTTAGTTTGTTAAACAGTCTTGGAAATTGTCCACTCTCCAGCAGTTTTTAAACCATGCTCAGCAGAACTCTCGGGCTCTAGTGCCTGGAAGAGCCTACAGGGGCAGAGAGGGGTCCCCGGGGCTGGTTCCAGGGTTGGATGGCGAAGGAGGAGAGGCTGAGTGGGCAGGACTCTGGGCCCCACTCCTGCTTCAACTGAGCAGTGGCCTGGGTGTTTGCTCTACGCACAAGGCCCGTAGCGCAAGTTTTGTTTAAAGAAATGGATCTCTGATTAAAAATAGTTTTAAAACCATGAACCCAATTCAGAGGTTCTCAATCCTGGCTGCACACTGGGAATCACTTAAGGAATTTAAAAAGATTTCAAGGCCTGGGCCCTACAGCCAGAATTTGGGTTTAATGGGTCCGTGGTGGAGTGTGGGCATCAACATTTTTTAAAATCTTCCCAGATGACTCTACTGTGCCACCAAGGTTGAGAACCGCTAATCTGGGCCAGCATTTTTCTTTCTACACATGGAAAATTGGGGCCCAGGGAGGTCAAGTGACTTGCGTAAAGCCACGTATTAGTTCATCTCCAGGCCGGATCAGAACCCTGATCTTCCAGTCATTAGTCACTGCTTCTTGGACTCTACAACACAAGCACACAGACACGATAATCCAGTTATCCCTCATGTATGTGGCTTTCTAAGGTTTCATTTTCACATTTGCACAAATATTTTTAGCCCAACATTTGAGTTTTGGGGGGAGAAAAGCCTTGAGCAGGAAAGGACATTGATATTTATACTTCTGCTGGGAAACACAGGCCTGGGGTCACAAAGGAGTGGCCCACAGGACCACACAGATCTACGGAGCTGAGGAGAAGCCCAGGAGGGCTGGCTCCCAGGCTCGCAGTTTAGCTTAACCAGTTCATATGCTCCATTCCGCAATCCCTCGGGAACGCCGTTCCAACGCCAACTGGTTGATGGAGACAAGTTGTCAATACTGGTGAAGTGTTGTGTTCAAGGTCAAGCTCACTTTCTCTTTCTTTCGAGAATTAAAGAGAGAAAAAGGAGAGAAATAAGCGTATGGAATCTGTAGCCAGACTGGCCTATCAGGGTGCAAAGGCTACGTCATGGCCGCCTTTAGGAGGCGTGCCAGTGGTGGGCGGAGGGGGTAAGAGACAGACTGAAGGCAGAACCGAGGGAGCCTTGGGGCAATTCTGTCCCTTGTCACAGTGGAAAGTGACCCGTCCAGGTGACACCCGACCACGACCTTACAGCTGAATGCGAGGAATTTGCTGAGCGAAAGCAGAGCGTAGGACACGGGAGGGGAAGACACGCAGACTTAGAGGTAAAGGTGCTTGGGGGTCCCGTGGGGAATAGTGGTTTTGCGACTTCCTTTGACCCACAGAGTGCGGTCCCAGTGCCACTGTGTAATTTCTGAGGCTGGGCCTTAAGACATCTGAAGCTTCTACTTTCACACTTGGAATGCTCCCTCCGGAAGCCTGCTGCCATGCAGGGAGAGACCCAGGCCATTTCCCAGGAGGAAACTAAGGCACTCTTCCCCAGGGGACCCCCAAGCATTTTCAACTCTAAAAGTCTGTACATCGTCTTCCCCTCCTGTGTCCTAAGTCCCTGCCCTTGCTCAGCAGATTCCCTCCCTATGCTGTGGGATTTCAGTCGGGTGTTACCTGGACTGGTCACTTTCCACTGTGAGAAGGGACGGGCTTGGAGTGATTTCAAGGACAGACCCCTGGCTGTCCTCAGAACTGCCCATTTCTCACAACAGAGAGTTGCCACGGGGTCATGTCATCCTTCTTTCTCTTCCTGAAGGCTGAGTCCTCTCCCAGAGGTGTCTTGATCCCCTGAATGGAGACTTGCTGAGCTCTCCCACAATTTGTGTGAACCCCAGCAGTGTCCAGAGCTCAGATTCAAATAGAAGTCACCTTACTAAAAAGCTAAGCAAGAGAAAGGAATTTCCTCAGTGTATCAGTCAAGAGACGCTTGATCGTGCTGCAGTAACAAGTAGCCCCCAGATCTCAGTGGTTCAGCACGACCAAGACTTATTTCTCACCCACACAGCGTCTGCTGCAGGTACTGCCCTTCAGTTGGGGTCTCCACACTTCCGTGGCTCTGCCACCTCATCACGAAGGCTCCGTGGTCACTGAGGTGGGGGAGAGACATCTGGAGGGTCACGTGCCAACTCTTCTGAGCCTCACACTGGAAGTGACATGCCACTTCCATCCATCCCCAGGACTAGTCACATGGATCTGCCTAACTGTCAGGGGTGGGAATGAGGGGGGCAGAGAGAACGTTTGGTGAGCACCATTGTCTCTTAAGTCTTTCTGCCGGAAACTTCTCTGAACCCTCAGGCAACTGCTAGTGTTTGTTTGCCAGCAGAGGACAAAATGACCTTGAATGGCAAACCTCAGAGAGGACGACTGTGCCTGGGGGGTGGCTATGCGTGTATTCATAATTTTACACTGCTAACAGCTAATAGAGTATTATCTCCTGGTAAATTAGATGTCCTTTATGTGATGTTCCAGAAGCAATCCCAAGATTTTGGAGAGTCTCCCATGAGAGCCTGTTTGAGGGATGTCCCCGGGGAGGGAACAGACAGATTAAGTGGAGGGCTATTTAAAATGGGATATGTCTGACAAATTATTTTCTAGGTGGTCTCCCTAAATCATGGACTTATTTCTCTAGGACAGGAAGTAGAGATTTGTCCCATGGTCCCCCACCCCACTGTGGGAGTGGCCTCTTCATGATCTCGTTTGAGAAACCCTAGGCCCAGACCAAGGCTCACAAATTGGTCTCATTTCCTGTGCCTTACATCAGTTGGTGGTTCCTGGCATGGTGGACTGAGACCCATCTAGACCTGGTGGGAAATGGTGCCACGATTGATTAGTGATGTCTGCCATGGAGAAAGTAAGGGGAGAGTAGTTGCGCTCTTAGAAATTTATTTATTCTGAGATGCACATTTCCCCACTTTTTAACATCTCTGAAATCAGGGTGCATTGTACAATTGATGGCATCTTATAAATTATTTTGCAATGTACTTTTGTGGTTCACAAAATAATGGTGCATTGTACAATTAATGAAATAGATAACGTGGTATTTGCCATTTTGGGTTTGATTGTTTAGAGGGCTGCTGTTAGGATTGAATGGGCTCAGATTCAGAATGCCTGGGCCTGGGGCTGCTCAGTGGAGTTAGTTTCTCTCTTTCTTTCTCTCTCTCTGTCTCTGTCCTTTCTGTGTGTTTCTCCTCTCTCTCCGCCTCTGTCTTTCTCTGTGTGTGTTGCTCCCTCTTCTTCTCTCTCTCTCTCTCTCGTTGCCTCTGTAGGGTTTATTCTTCCACCGTCTGCACAGCCCCACGACCTTGTTCCTCTCCGCAGCCAGCCCACCTCACACCATCTGTGGAAGGCACATGCCAGTCCCCGGGACTGCTCCATGGTAGCCTCCTCAACAGCCTCCGCATCGCCCTCTCTTTGTTTCAGCTCCACTTTCACTGGAAAATTCCTTCCATGTTTTTAAGTTCAAATTCTCTGGACCCTGAATGAATCAAATAACCTTTCTGAACATTTTTGAGGTTAGAAATTGCTAGCCAGCTTGGGAATTATTTTTCCTATGGGTTAAGTGCTAAGCCCTGATCTAGTCAGCTGTGACCAGGGCAAGGAGGCGGGCGGGTGGGGGACGTGGGATGCCGAGGTACAGCATGTCCTCCTAGGAAGCTGGGGCATACTAGAGTTCCCTTTTCTATGCCTATCCCTGTATCTATATGGAGATCAAAGCCTGTATCTCTTTCTAAACCTGCGTCTATGTCCATCTTCCTTCTTCTTGCCCACTTTCTCTCCCCTCTCTTTCCTCCTCCCTTCCTCGGGCCTCATGTGCAGGGGCCTCATTCTCCTATTGTGCAAGACCCTATCTTGTTGGTTTGCTTCTTTATTCCCTTCTGCCCTCCATCTCCCCTCCCATCATCTGCTGACAATCATTCTAACATATTCAATGTAAATATTTTTTTTGTGACATAACTAAAAAGCTGGACTTCCTGGTTTTAAATCCCAGATCTGATATTGACTAACTGTGTGACTCAGAGCCTCAGTTTATATAATAATGGCACTTTTAATAATAATTTTATTAAAATAAATGATAATTAATATTTTAATAATAATTTATATAACAATATATTTACCTTAGAGGGTTGCTGTGATAACTGAGTGAATGAATGCATGCACTTAGAATGACTTACTTAGATATTAGGGTACTTAGAACAGTACCCTGCCTATAGTAAGCACTATAGAAGAGTTAGTTATCCAGTACATTCTTGCAGAAGGTAGACCTCGTTCTTCATACGTGGATACTGAGATGATGTAAGCAGTATCCAGTTACATACCTATTCCATTACCTGTTTCACTCAGCATGTTTCATTCACACATATGAATTATCATGACATTTTCTGGGCTTTAACTATTTTTCACAAAGATTCTTCTTAATAGCTGTGCACTTTCTTTTCACCCATTTCTCACTTACCAATTTAACAGTTCCATATTGTTGGACATCTAGGTTGTTCCCAGAACTTTGCTCTAAAAATAATGCTTCATTTTTGCATCCATATACATACATTTGTGTGTAATCACTGATTTTTCCTTAGATGACATCATTGGAGGCAGACTTGCTGGACCAATGGGCACACACATCATGAGGAACCAGCCCTCCAGGCTGGTTGCACTAATTTATACTCCTTGAAACCAAATAGAAGATGTTTGTTTCCTCTTTCCCCTGCACCATGCCCAACCACATGCATTTTCATTGTAAAATAGAAAATCTTTGGCCCTGAGACCTTGACTCTCCACTGCAGTCCCACTGAGGGCAGAGCGAATCTTATCAGAAAGGCAGAGATTAGCATCAGAGAAGAGGAAAATGCATGGAGAAAGAGACTTCTCTACTGCAGGAGAACAATACCAAAGGGAAGGGAGATGTTGAGTCTCTGACGTCATAGGGGACCTCTGCTGAGCACCGAGCAGAGAGCTGGTGATGGAAGGAGGCTGGTGGGGGAGGCTGGGGGATGGGTGGGCTCCGCCGGCGTTCCTGGAAGCGAGCTGCCTCCTGGTTACATATTACGTTCATTTTGATTGTAAGTACCGGTTTGCCTTCCCTAATGGCAGGGTTGGTGATGATGTGGTGACGGGAGGCATGTGTTCCCCAGGAGAGTCGGGGCTGCAGATTCCCATTCAGATGGAATGCTTGGCCGTTTGATTTTCATCTCCCATCATTTGATTGTATTTATTGAGCTGGGAATGTGAGGAGGCTAACTCTCTCTGATTTTTGTTTTGTTTTGTTTTTAATTTGGGAATGTGGCTAGAGAACAGACAGTGGCTATTATTCCCACTGGATAAAGATCCCCTGACAGTGTATGAGTTGGAATGTGCTGTGGGGTTTTGCAGGGGAGAGGTGAAGGATACTGGGTGGCTTGCCTGAGATGAACTGGGGAAGTTGAGAGGTTTGGGTAATGAGGGCTCTGAAAGTAAGCTAAGGAGTTAGAACATCTTCCTGAATGTTGAAGGGATTGAGTGTGTTAAAGGTGGTTTGTAGCTTAAATTGTGTACCAGTTAGGAATGCTGGCAGCTGCAAGTAACTCACTCATGACTAATAGGAGGTGAACCTGGGCGGTGGTTTTTCTCACAGGTCAAGAAGGCTGGAGGTAGCAGTAAGCTAAGCAACATCAACTCTCTGACATGGCATCTTGGAGGTGTTCTTAGCCCTCATCCCGAGATGCTGCAGGAGCTCTAAGCATCCTGTTTTTACATCTCTGTCCTCCTCAACCCCCTTCTCCTAAACATCCTCTTTTCATTCATTAAAAAAATGCCGTCATCCCTGTTTCAGAGAGATATATGACAATCTCAGGGTGGAGAATTGGCTTCAAGTTGAGGGTTACTGGGTGGATGGCCGTGAACCCAGATAATGTCCCCACCCTGTGTCTCATTGCTCATCCCTGCCTCACCCACAGACAACGGAAGCCGCCAAGCAGCTGGCTTGCTTGGGTCTGATTCCACGTTCTGATTCCTTATCCGGCCCCTGACATAGATTGTTGTCGGCTAGGCAACCTGGAGTAGATCAAATGCTCAGCCTCAGAGTTCAGATGCGGGTTCAAGTCTCGGATCCATCACTTCTAGCTTGTGTGGCCTCGGGCAAGTCTGAGCATGCCTCTGAGCTTCAGTCTCCCCATCGATCAACGGGGAAAGAGAACGCACTATCAAGAATTGTTATAAGGATTAGAGGGAAAGGATGAAGTGTCCCCAGCACTGTTCCTGGCACAGCAGAGCTTGATAAATTGTCACCTCTTATCATGATCCTTGCCAGCTGAGGGGTAAGGGAAGAGGAGCCAGTGACTCTGCCCTGAGGAAATGGACAAAAAGGAAAAAGTAGAAGTGATGGAACTTGTCTTAGTCTTTTCTTCCAGGGTGGCTCATGATGATGGGATTTCATACGCAAGTCTGTTGGCTGTGAATTTCTAGGGCAACTTTCCACGTGCCGTCAGGTGCCAGGATTAAGCCGTGCACCCACTGTGCAGATGTAAAAGCCCATATGGGCATTGAAGGAAGTCGTACCGGTGAGATCTTTAATCTGAAAAGAGGACTCTTCTTAACCGCCCTGTGTGCAAGGATGAAGAGATGTGCTGGAATGCAGGCAAATATAGGTGCAGCCTCCTCTGACAATTACTGCCAACCCACCAGGAATCCTGCCTTCCCACTGCAGGACAGGTGACTCAGGCCTGGCAGCGTGGAGAAACCACCAGACACTGCAGCATTTCCGTGTCTGGAAACCGCCGCACCTGGCATCATGGGATAGTCAAGGCGACGGGCTCCAGCTGTCCTCCACAGGATGCTTGCATGGAATGAGCTTCTGAGACAATTGCAGGGTCACCAGTAGTGGTGGAAAGGAAATGGATAGATGGGGAGAGGGCCTATTTTAAAAACAAAACCACATCTGAGCATCTGGATTCAATCTGATGAAGAGTTGGCAGTAGAAGGACTCTTAGAATCCACATAGTTCAAATTCCTTGTATGACACATGGGAAAAATACAGCCTAGAAAGGGGAAGTGACTTGCCTAAGGTCATGCAGCAAGTTGGTGGTAGTGCCATTCAATCCATCCATCCATCCATCCATCCACCCATCCATCCATCCGTCCATCCATCCATCTGTCATTCAATCAATCAAAGATACATGGTGAACATTTCTGATGTGCTGGGCACTGTACTAGGTGCTGAGCATGGAGCCCCAACAAGCAGATCTGATCCCCATCCTCAGGGAGCTCACATTTCAGTGGAGGAGATGGATTACAGCAAATCATATATTTAATTTCAATAGGGATCATTGCTATGAGGAAAAGTTCAGGGTGCCAAGAGAGAGTCTGGGGGATCTGAAAGGACCCCCTAAGGAAGTGATCTTTAAACTGAGACCTGAGGATGAGTGGGACCAGCCAGACAAAGGGAAGAGTGAGGCAGAGGGGGCATTTCGAGCAGAGGGAGGGCTCTAACAAGGGAAGGAGCAGGAAACATTGAGAAAATGAGGAAGCCTAGAGACCTGGGGAGGCTGGCAGCCTGAGGACCCAGACTTGTAACTTCCAGGCTGAGTAGTCTGCACTATGCCCCCTCGGTCCCATCCCCTGACTCTGCACCTCATGGAATCAGGCTCTCTTCTGATTTTCATGTTTGGAAAGAATTGGTAATGAAAATACTTAGTTGATTTGCTCTAGAGAAGGTCCATTCTAGACTGGACTGGGGTTCAGGGGTTGGGGGAGAAGCCTATATTATTCATAAATAATAAAATACCAACAAATATAGCATGTATAATAAAGAAATACATTATCTCCAAAAATAAGAAGTCTGGGGTCCTGCATCTCATGATGGAATGAGTTTCCCAGTGATGTCAGACTCTGGGGAGCATCTCCAAGTGCTCTCGACCTTCTCAGCTTAGCCACAGGTGGCAGGTCTCTCTTTAGGCATCATATCCTCACATGATTGCCTCCAAAGGCAGGTAGATGGAGAAGTGACCCTTCTCCTCTTTTCGGGGAGAAAAGCTCTTCTCCTAGAGCCTAATAGCATAGTTTCTCTTATGGCTCATTGGCCCAGACTGGGTCATGCGCTCACCGCTAGCTGTAAGAGAAGCTGGAAATGTGATTATCTGGGGAGGTAGGAAAGAGGGATTTGCAGATGGCTGCTGGGCCACCAGCTGACACTGTCACATACTAGCTGTTAGGGCAATAAACCCACCAACAGGAATGAGTCCTTTCTCCCTTCCCAATTATGTAGTCCTGGCGATTATCATCAATCTATTTCTGCAGTTCATGTTTGTTAGTATTTCACTGTGTGATGTGGTACAGAAAAAACATTTGGCAGAATTCAACACTCAGCCAGTAAGAACAAGAAGGGCACTGCTTCCACCTGGTAAAGAGCAGCTAGATAGTCATACGGGAGAGAAATGAACCCTGACCCCTACCTCACACCTTATACAAAAATCAATTTACAGTGTATCAAAGATCTAAATGCAAGAGCTAAAACCAAGAAACTTCTAGAAGAAAACGTAAGAACTATATCTTCACACACTTGGGGTAGGCAGAGATTTCTTAGCCGTGATGGAAAATGCACTAGTAAAAAAAATAATAAACTGAAATTCAAAATTAAAAACTTTTGCTCTTTGAAAAATACTGTTAAAATGAAGAAGCATCAGACTGCAAGAAATATTCACACTACATATACCTCGACAGTGGCTTGTATCCAGAATACATAAAGAACTCTTACAACTCAATATTAAAAAAGACAATCAACCCAATTTTACAAAAGGTTGAGACCTTTCGCAAAGAAGAGATATGAATGTCTAACAGGAACATTAGATGCTCAACATCATTAGTCATCAGCAAATGCAAATTCGAAGTGTAGTGTGGTAACACTACACACACGCCAGCATGGCTAAAATTAACAAGACTGAAACTACCAGGTGGTGGCAAGGATGGAGAGCAACTGGAACTCTTATAGGTCATGGGTGGGAGTGTAAAATGTGCAACCACTTTGAAAGCAGTTTGGCAATTTCCTATAAAGTTAAACATACGCTTAACTGAATGACTTAGCAATTATGCTCCTAGGTATTCTTCCCGAGAGAAATCAAAACACACGTTCACAAAAAGACTAGTGTGCAAATGGTCAAAGCAGTTTTATTTTTGTAATCAAAAGCAGCATACAACCCAAATGTCCATTAACATGTTAATGGACAAACAAATTATGGTAAATCTATACAACGAAACACTGCTCAGCAAGAAAAAGGAAAAAATTTCATGAAACAATATTGATGAAGCTTAAAATATTATTCTGAGTGAAAGAAGCAAGACACAAAAGAGGGCAAACTGCGTGATTCCATTTAAAGCAAGTTCTAGAACAGGCTGAGCCAATCTGTAGCTATAGACCCCAGATCAGAGGGTTGATTGAGAAGGGCCATGGGAATTTCTCTGGTGACATAAATGAGCTAGATAAACTATCTCTTCGTTGGGGTTATGGTTGCTTGGTGCGTACATTTGTCAAAATCTGAAACTGATGCATTTTACTGTAGATAAGTTTTACCTCAATAGGATTGATTTGTAAAAATCTGGCCCAAAGGAGGAAAATGTGTATACATGTTACCCTCGGGCTAGTGGAAATGTCTAGGTCTACTGGGCTCTTGAAATAGTGGCTGCGTTTGAATCTTTGTGGGTGGTGTAGCAAGAGTTGGGAGATTTCTGGGGGCGCCTGCTGTGTCAGCCTGGGGCATTAGGCAAGAGCTTTGAGTGTGGTCGTTACTGGGAAAATGTGTCTGCAAAATGCAATCAGGGTTTGCTTGAGCCTCAAACTTATTATAGGCTTCACCAATGCAAGAACTGGGTAATCTTCTGGCTATGCACACACACACACACACACACGCACGCACACACACACATCCCAAATACAGAACACAGAGACTTATCTGTTCTGTAGAAATGAACAACACGAGAATCGGGCCCCTGGGGTGGAATATGAGACCTGTCACCACCACCAATCATGATCATCATTAAAGTAACGGCTGCCATTTACTGCACCTCCTCTGTGGCGGGCACCACACCTGCTTTAGCTCCATTGTCTCATGTAAACCTCGCACCAGCACTGTGAGATAGAGAACCGTTCCCCACTCACAGATTAGCAAACCAAGTCTCCGAGACGGCCAGCATCTTAGGGAGGCAGATTGCAGCAGTGGGCCTGACTGTTCACCCCTGCCTGTGTCCTTGCCTTTGCCCCTAGCTGTGAAGAGCTTTTCCACTGCGGGCAGGCTGGTGTGCTCCACCCCTGGACTTTGGCCTCAGCCACATCTCTTGCTTTGGCCAACGGGATGTTAGCCACCACGAGGGACTTAGAGGCTTGATATGGCTCACGCACTGGGACTGCTCTCTTGCTTCTTTGCCGTGGCCGTGAGGACATGCCTGAGCCAGCCTGCTAGAGACGAGAAACAAGGGCAGCCGCGTTGACTTCCCATTCGGGCCTGGGATCAGCCACGGCCCGATCCCAGATGTGTGAGCAAACCCAGCCAAGATCAGCAGAGCTGCCCAGCTGACCCCCAGCTCACCCAGATACATGAGCAATACACACTTACTGTTCTTAGGACACTGAGGTTTTGTGGCTGGTTGTTATGCAGTATTATTACGTCAAGAGAGAACCAATACACCTCCATCTTTCTGAGCATGCTGGGGACCTATGGGGGTGTGGGAGGATGGTTGGAGGAATTTTCCAGGAGGAGGCAGTAACAGGGCAGGGGCAAGGACAAGGGTTTGGGACAGTGCCTCCCTGGTCTGGAGTCTAGGGTGTCTGGGGAAAGCGTCTCTCGAGAGCAGAGTGGTAGGCAAACATCAATTTCTTCTCACAGCAGAGCCGCCTGAAGCCCTAAGAACCCTGGCCCCAGTGTCCCAAAGCAGGTTTGTCAAACCCTGGGTCATGAAGCACAGAGAGAGAGTTGCAAGCAAATTATAAAAAAAAAAAAACTTCGAGAAATGAAAGAGACTAGACCAGTGCTTCTCCAACTTTAGTGCGCTTCATCGCGTTGCCTGGGGAACTTGTCATATTGACAACGTTTCAGACTGTTGTGCAGGCCTGGGGCATGGCCCTGGATTCTGCATTTCTAACTCTCAGATGATGCTGACGCTGCTGGTCTGGGGGGCCCACACTTCAAGAAGGGAAGGACGAGACTGGAATAGACAAAACGTATCACAGTGCAATACGTATCATATGGTTACATCTAGTTTCGTGAACATTTATTTCAATATATATGTGTGTGCGTGCGAGTGTGCTCTGTGTTGGGAAATGTACTCTTAGAATAGAATGGGATCCAAGAAAGTGAAAAACACTAGGCTGGAACTAGAAGTAGGACTTGGGTCAAAGACAAATACACTCAGGTGGATTTTGGCTATGGATCATTTTGACTATATTTTAAACATTAAAATGTCACTGGAAGGGACATACTTCTTATCTAGTCCCACGTTGCTTCCATTATGAAAATTTGAACTTGTGCCATTTCCTGTGGCGAGGGCTTACACAGAGGGGTGAGAAGGGCATATCTATTTTGGAGTCTCATTTCAAAACCTCCCAATATCACTGAAATCAACTGGCACAAACACAGCGCTTGGGAGTTTCTTTCATAGAAACAGCCAAGTACGTCTATCAATGAGGCACATGCAGCCGGGCGGAAGAACCCACCAATGGCCGCTCCATCAACTTTGGCAGATGTGTACATTATGCCTTTTGATCTCCAAGGATGCTGTATTTAGATGACATAATGCGCTTTTGGTTATCTTTCTCTAAGGTAGAAGGGACGTAAGCAGATATCCACTTTTGCAAGATAAAATTAGCACCTCTTTGCTGGAAGATAAACATTTTCAACAGGAAAGCCCTGATTAGAGTACAAAGAAGCCAAGGGGTATTAGGCTGCACCCCTTTGAGTGAAATTCCTATTTATAATAAAAGGAAATAGCATTGGTATGACATAGGGTGACAAGGAGCTGCCTCTACTCCTGCTTTAAAGAGATGGCTCCGTTATGGCACCGTCCTGCAGGGTACCACCATGGTGTGGTTCCACAAAGGCCAAAACTGGAGTTCAGGGTGGAAGGAGGAGAAGGGGTCTCTGTGCGGACCCCCAACTCAGAGCAAGGGCTCCGTTGGCCCTGATGCTCTCTGTTCCCACATTCCAGGGCTGCTGTGAGCAGCTGTGGGGTCTGCTCACTGCACGGTGGAGATTGGCTGAGGGGGCGAGTGGGGCCGGCATTCCCACCCTTGGGCAGCTCACCAAGCTGTTCACCCTGGTGCAGGGCTGGGCCTGCCCAGAGCAGGGCGCCGTCCTGATAACTCTCGTAAAGGCGCTGGGTAGACCAGCTATGGATGCCCTGTCTCTTCCCCCAGACGCTTTTGCCAATTCCTGCTTCTGCTCTTTGCCCACAGAGACCCTCCCCTCCCGCCCCCGAATGTCTTTCCCTTTCCACATGTGCGTCTTTAGGAGCGGGTCATGAAACTGCGAGCAGGAAGAGTCCCGGTGATGCTCGCAGCTGGGAAAATTAGCTGGTAGTGCATGTTGGCCTAGACTTTTCATTTTTCTCCCCTGGATAGCTATCTTTCAAAATCAGAAAACATTAGGGGCCAGCCTGGTGGCCTAGTGGTTAAGTTCCGCTTCGGTGGCCCAGGGTTCGCCGGTTCGGTGGCCCAGGGTTCGCCGGTTCGGTGGCCCAGGGTGGGCGCGGACTTACTCACAGCTCATCAAGCCGTGCTGAGGCAGTATCCCACATAGGAGAGCTACAACTCCACAACTATGATACACAACGAGGTACTGGGCCTTTGGGGAGAAAAAAGAAAAAAGAGGAAGATTGGCAACAGATGTTAGCACAGGGCCAATCTTCCTCAAAAAAACAAAAACAAAAACATTAAACATTACAAAAAAACCTTTAAAAAAAAAGAAAGTATCAGTGCTAGAAACTGTATTTCATCAAACTGCATTTGTTTGCTGAAACTCCCAGCAGACTTGTGGCTCCTCACCTTTTCTTTTCTGCAGGAGGCATCACGTGATGTTCCTCCACTCATTCAACAAATACACATGGCTGTCTACCGCGTGCCAGGCACTGCGGAAGGGAAGATCAATGGTGGTGAGATAGTTGGGGGCCCTGTCCTCACCGTCCAGCAGACATGACAGACGGAAGTGTCACGAGAGTCATGGGAAGGGGACATCACAGTACAGCAGCCCTGGTTACTCTTAGGCTCAGGATCAGAGGCAGCCAGATGACGAGGAGGAACCTGCATGAACAACAGCTCAGAGTCAAGGTGAATGGAGGGAAGACCTGCTTGGCCGGGCTCTGGAGATGGGAGAGGACTGTGGGGCCGAGCCCCAGGCTTGGAGCACTATGAATCACATGGAGATTCTGAGCTGCATTCTACAGCAACCGGGCCCCGCTGTCCCAAGTGGTGGCTGTTGTTCCAGTGTCGTCATTGATAACAACCCCCTTTAGTCTCAAAAGTGTCCAAGTATGAACGATAACTTATACCTCCCCTCTATGAAGGATTTTAAGCAAGAAGATGACATACCGATGCTTTTGGAGTGGAGGACCACTCTGGCCGCTGTGCGAGAATGGCTCAGAGGGGGCGAGGGTGGATGGCAAAGAGCAGCCATCGACCAGCGTGACTGCACGGGGGAAAAGGAAGGAATCAGAGCTTCGGGGGGATTCCTGGACACTGGCTCTGAACTGCCATTATTTCTAGGAGACCCAAAATATCCCCAGTCCCAGTAGGGGCTCGTGGAGGTCAGGCCATCAATGGAGTTTTAGCTCAGGTTTGTCCCAAAGTGGGTCCAGTGGGTCCCCAAACCCAACCTGTGGTTATCTACCCAGTTCTGGAATGCATAATTGGAAGGGACATACTCAGCAGCTGGCAGCAGCCCCACATTGGGGAGGGGGCATGGGGGACAGGAAAGGAGCGCTTCCAAGAGGATTCCTGGGTTGCTGGCTGGGGCTGCTGCTCCCCCAGTTTATTGCAGTAATTCTGGTTCCTGTGATTTACCCCTGTCTTGGGTGAGCCAAGAGTAAATACTGTCCAGAGGAGGAACTGCCTCCCCCATTCAGGATTCGCCCCTCAGGTCTGGGCTCAACCCTTCACAGGACCTGTGTTAACAGTTCTCTTCTCCATTTTGATTGTGATGGACTTGGGAGCCACACAAAGTCTTCTGACACTCCCTCCATCCCCAGCTAAAATGGACTCAAAAGTTGTAATGATGCGTAAATTCATTGACATCTTCTCTGATAATTATGAGAAAAAACACTGACCCAGAGTTTACTTTGTGCTTGTTTTAAGGGCTGCACATTCAAGGGGGGCAAAGATTTGGCCTGGGCCCACTCTTCCTGCTTTGGAGGGTCCTCCTTCTCCCGCCCCTCTCCCCACTTTGGTTTCCCAAAGCTCTTGATCAATTCTGGCCTGCAGGTAGTCAATTACACCTTGGTATGAATTTCTTTCCCTGACTTTCCAACCCTCTTGGTGGAGGAGGACATTTTATAAATCACATCTCATTGTGAATGAAAGTAAGACGTGTTGCCCAGGATAAACAGTTTAGTAAAACAGGCGGGGTCAGGCGAGGCTTTCCCGGGGTGCCTGTGAAAACACGACAACCCTTGCCGTCCTTCTCCAAGGAACACGGAGTCCTTGGCCCCCTGCTCTCCAGGCTGCCAGTCTCCTGTAGCTACACCTGCTTCTCTAAGGAGAGTCCCCAGAGACAGAGCTTCGCAGACCTAACATCTCCCCTTTACTCTAAGGCTCTTTCCCGTTACAGACCCGCCCACCGCAGTGTCTGGCCCTGTGAAGACAAACCATGTGGGCAGTCCCTCATCCCTCCTCTGAAACCAGCATCTCTGTTCAGCCTCCCCATCATCGCTTACTCTCCACCTCCCATGCACCTGTGCCTAGCTCACCTGGAAACACGGGCCCCTCCCTGGGCTCCCTCCTCCAAGAAGATACTCTTTTTCATCTAAAAAAACGGATTTGATGTTTGATACACCGAGAGGAGGAAGAGCTTCAGTGTAGTTTCCATTTTACAGTTTAGTGTTGATTCTATTTGTAGTTACATCTTTGCAAGCCTTGTTCAGGGCTTTGGCTTAATCCATCCTGGATTCTCCTTGCTTAAAGCCTCTGAGACCTTGCATCTTTAGAAGAAATAGTCCCTCCCAGTCCTCAAATATCACCTGATCAATTTCAACATTTAATCCAGCCCAGAGCACATCAAGACACACCCCAAAAAGATATGGTGCTGTCTCCACGCCCATGAGAAATTCAGCACAACAGCAATACTAAACCATGAAAAAACGTGAAGAAATCCAAGGGCTGAGGGTGGGATTGCAGTGCACAGTAAGCGTATTTAATGTGATTTGCTTTATTGGCTCATCATCTGTTAATCACCCCTTTGATTTTTTCTAATTTTTTGTCATATATTTCCCTGTTTTCCCCTCTATTGGCTTGTCTGTCATTTTCTTATTAGTCTGTAGAGGTTCTTTCTGTGTCTGGGTTTCTATGCTTCTACAGCCATCTTACGTGTTATAGAGGTTTATCTTTCTTGGCTTGTAATTTTTTTTCTTGAAGTGTAACTTACATCCAGGAAAGTATAGAGAGTACACAAATCTTGAATTTATAGCTCGACGAATTCTACATACATGTATACCTCGATAGAGACATACAATATTCCCAGCACCCAGGAGTTCTCCTGTGAGCCCTGCCCCTTCTCAGCCTAGACTTTCCCCAGAGATGGGCTCTATTCTGACTTCTACCTTCAATGCAGTTGGAAAAATATCAAATTCCTCAATCAGGTTCTTGATCTGAATCCCCTGATTTGCTGGGGTCTGTTAACTCTGCCCTTTGGGTAACTCACCATGGTCTGAGCCCTCCTGTGTGACCCTCCAGGACCCCAAACAGTGGAGCTCACTCAAATGCACTAATGGACCTTTCTGCTACCTCCTACCCTGACAGGAGTACTGGGAGCTTGAAGACATCTGATGCCTGGGCCCCTCCCCTGAAGATTCTCAGTCAGTTAATCCAGGGTGCAGCCTAGGCACTGGGGTTTTTAAAGACCTCCCCTGGTGATTCTAAAGTGTAGTCCAAGTCGAGACCTCTGCTCCCAATCAAGGATCTTGGGAAGTCACTCCCACCAGGCAGGTGGAATCAGTGGTCATTCTGCTCTAAGCCCCAGCCACTCAGAGCAGTTCATGGACCAGAGACTTTGGGCATCCCCGGTGATGGTTCATGATGGACCATCTCAGCCCCACCCAGACCCCCCCAATCTGAACCTGCACTTTGGCCAGACCGACAGGGGTTTGTGTGCATGTCGCACAGAAGGGCTGGACCAGATGAATTTGGGGTGCCTTGCAGCCTGACAGTCTATGATTTGGCTCTGCCCATCTCACTCCGCCATTCTGGCTGTGGCTTTTAAGAGATGGTACAATCCAGGGACTGGCTGTTGTTACATCAGCGTGGAGATTTGTCTTCTTCCTTCTTCTCTATTTTTTTTTCAGCTATGTCCTTAATCAGTAGAAATGTTTTCTCCATAGTCTCTGTAACTAATTCCCTTAATACGAATCTCAGCCTTAAAGATATTTTCCCCCAAAGAACTCGTGACAACTAAAAACAACATCTCCCCTCCAAGTCCACTTCCCAGTGAGAGTCTGAGTTCGTGCAGGTTCTTTCAACCCAGAGGCAAAGACCCTGGGGCCATTTCCACTGGACATCATTCCACGGGGGGCTGCTGGGGTGTAGGTGCTTCATGTCCCCTTGGGGGCTACTTAAGTGCCTTAAAATGTGGTAGCCTCTGCCTTGCTTTGTGACCACTGGGAATCTATCCCAAAGAAATAAACCGAAATGTGGTAAAAAGCATTATGGGTAAAACGCTCTTGTTACAGAGATACACGCGTAATTTAAACACGAAATAACGTAAATACCCGACAATGGGGAGGAACGTGGCTCCCCCTTAGGATACTATCCAGCCACTTGAAAGTACCCATAGGGAGACTCCAACTACACGTGGAGGTTCGGCTGCATGAATGATTGCAACCACACGGATATAAAAAGAATTCATAGAAAAAGTTCAGATATAAAGATACAAGCCATTAATTGAAGGTATATTCCAGAAGAGAAAAAATCACGCACAATCCCACCACTCCATTTTTCAAGTTTTTCTATTTGCGGGATGGCAGTGTCATTGTAGTTCTGAGTGGGGGTGCTTGAGGGACACCCTGGTGCTGTGGAGAGCAGCGTGCTCACATTGAGGTGATTTTTCAGTGGTGGAAGATTTTATTCGGTAATTGAAGGAAGAAGATGGGAATAAAACTTATGGATCATCGTTGGCAGGTGGGGAAATGGTCCAGAAATGTGAAACAATGAGCCCAGGTCACGCAGCAGGTAAGTGGCACCAAACCCTACCCCACCCAGGGTCCCCGACGGCAGGTTGCCCCCCAGAGACGCCCATCACCACGCGGAGCTTCACTTTCATTCTGCCCCTTCTTGTGAGGGGGCGGCGTCTCATTTTTTAAAATGAGTTATTGCCCTCAACACTTTCAGGTATTTTCCTTTTTATAGTCAGTTAAATAGCAATACAATAAGTGATATTTATTGCAGACCAGCACCTTGTCCATCTCTGCTGCCCTATTACAGACAGGGAATGAGGGATCCAGAGAGGGCAAGCTACTTGCCTGAGCAAACACAGCTCATAGGAGGCAGAAGCAGGATTCAAACCAGATCTGCTGGACACTCAAGCCCCCAGTAGCCCTGCTGCCCTGCCTCCATGGTGGGGCAGGCAGCCGGCGGTTGGGAAGGCCCCCGAGACCTCGAGCAGAGCCACCTTCAGGATGCCAGGCTGTTTATTGTTCCTGTGGCTCTGGGTGCAACTGTCAACACGTTGTTTGAAGGGCGAGGGCCGGTGGACTTTGAAGAGAGTGGAGAAGGAGGGCTCCCCGAGGGGTTTGCCGTCCAAACAGATGCGACAGAAACCAGAGGGCGGCCAGGGTGGCTGAAAGGCTGGTGAGTGGCCTGCACACCTGCTGAGTCTCCTGGGCTGTCGTGCGATACCACACCATGTGACGCCCATAGCAAGGCCCGGGGCCTCTGCATGTTCCCTCCCTGCAAGGGCTGGGGCACTGGGCACTGGGCCCACCCTCCCTGGGGGCACCCAAGGGCATCTGCTGCCAGCAAGGGCTTCCATGGGACGGACACAGGTCAGCCCGGCTGAGTCCTGGCTGCTGGGGGGACCACACTGTACAGCCCCCAACAGCTTTGCTATCGTGGTGTTTGAGAACGTGGCCCAAGCTCCCAGATGCTTCCTGACGCGAGCCTTGCAGTCCGTGACCCATTCAGTGCGGGCTGAGATCTCAGACCACAGCGCCCAGGGTGGTCGAGCACTTTCCACGTGACATGCACTTCTGCTGTCCTATTTTATGCAATCCTGGAACAGCTCCGTGAGGTGGAGACCATGACTATCCCCACTTTACAGGTGAGCAAACTGAGGGTCAGGGTGGAGATGAACTTGCCCAGGTGACGGGCTAGGGTTTGAACCCAGGCAGTGCGACCCGGGCTTTACCTGCTGGTTTGGGACCCTTGACGTCACGGCACAGAGGCTACACTCTGGGCTCTGCTGGCAGACCGCCTGGCTTTGGCTCCTGATACCGTCACTTTGTCACTTTCCAGCAGCCTGGCCTTCAGAGATTGACTGACCTGTCTCTGCCTCGGTTTCCTCATCTACAAAATGCAGGCAGTAAGAAAGCCTGCCTCCTGGGGTTGCTGTGGGTCAGATGAACTTTTCCCGTAAGCTGGTGGCACAGTACAAATCTCCCAGTGTCTGGCAACGCTCCCATGGAGGCTGGCTGTCATTAATCCACTTACGATTATGTATGGCTGAGCCTCACCGCGCGTCTTCTCTCTGTGAAACTGAGCTAGTCTTCCTCTCCCTCCCTTCGCTCGTGTTAAGTGTGGACAATGAGGGTTGACGTGAGCATCACGGAGAAGACGGGAGACGATGTAAGGAAAGATGCTACTTCAAATATCCAGTGTCTGCACCAACCTCTGGACCAGAGAATTTTTATTTCAAATGTCCACACTGTCTTCACATGCCCTTCCCAGTTCTTGCCCGGAGCACAATTCTCTCTGACAATAATCATATAACCAACGTAAAATTCAACATATTAAATATGGCAATTGACCCGGAGGGGGATCACCTTGATAAGGGTTGGTATTGGGTGGAAAAACTGAGGGCAGAAATGAAGTGAGGCTTGGTGGCCCTCTCATTATAAAAGCAAAAGAAAATGCCTTCCATTTAGGCAGAAGCAACTTTCTGACAAAGAAGAGAAGGAGAGCCTTCATAAGAAGTTATTTTTTTAAATCATATTTGCTTAGGAGCTGTTACACTCAAGTTGTGACTTAAGAACAAAAGAAATTAAACTGGCGTTTTGCCGAGTTTCAGTTGGTGTCAGCTGGTTCCAACACGGCCTGAGGAGCAGAGGTTTTCGCGATTTTCCCTGTGGCCTCTGGTTCCCGGACGGGGGCTGCTGTCCCACTGTTGGGGGGCCAGGGTGGGAGCACAGAGCATCCGGATGGCCGTTCCTGCCACCACCAAACTAGGTTTTTCTCATTAACCTGCGGTCACACTCGACCGATAAGTCAAAGAAAACCCAAGAGGGGAACTGAACCCACACATGTGAGTGCCGGACGGATGGAAATCTCTTGACTTTGCTAATTGGGGTCCTCTTCTCATCTCAACTAGTTTCTGGTCTTTGTCTGAGCAGAGAGATAAGAAGGAAGCTGGGGTTTTCTAACAAGACCGCCTGGCTGGGCCGCCTGGTCATTTCCAAGTGTCCGGCATCAGCAAGAATCCTTGTCTCTTTGGCAGGCGAATCACTCTCCTCAGAGAACATCGGCGTGATGTCCCCGGGAAGGCTCGTGGTGACTGTAAGCCCCTCTGCAATCTGGCTGGGACGTTGCCTGGAGCTGGGGTGTCACTGTTCCTTTTCTGGGAACGATTTTCCTTTTGAGCTACTGACCCATTTGTTCATTAGAATTACGAAAGTTCTGGCCAGCCAGTTACTTTCCAAAGCCACAATTGCTTTCAGAAAACAAAAGAAACACCAATTTATAAAAGCCGGTGAGTGCTTGTTTTGCCTGCCTGGAAATTATAAAAATCAAATCAAACAACGTAAAATTGTCCCCTTCTTTTGTGTCTTTTCATCAAAAGGACTTGAAAAAACAAATAATGATGTGTCACCCTTTGTTTTTTTAACACAGAAATAATATTTAAATAAAAAAGCCATTCAATGAATTCATAAATTAAAGCAAGCAGATGCTGACTTAAAATTTTTAAAGCCCCCACATATCTAATGGTCCAAACCACAAATAATATGTAGCGCCGATAATGCATTTTTTTCCCCTATCTGAATATAAAAAAGGATTATATATGTTGTATTGACATTCGGGCTACATCTTTCCCTTATAAGGTGTTTGGCATAAATAGCTTTTATTATGTAACTCTTAAATAGAAAGAATACACATATTTTTTAAAGGTCCCAGCTGCTATTGTTATCATTCAAGACGTAAAGTTGGAATCCCAGCTTCCAATATCAAATTTTAGCACGAACCCTGTAAACTGCATCTTGTCAGAATGTGCCAGAACCGCTAAGCTCTTTTCAGCTGAACGGATCACAGCTGGTGCTTCATCTGTACGGCTGGGAATCGACTCGGCGTGTCCTCCGGGTTAGGCGGCACATGGGTCCCGGTTTTCCCCTGCCGCAGGGCTGGCCCGGGAAGGCGTGGGTTCAGATTAGCCGAGTCCTACGCCGTTGGACGGGGTGACACGAGCCTACGGGGCCGAGCCCAGGGCCCGCAGATAGGACCAGCCATCAGGAATGCAGGGAATGTTTTTCTTCGGACTCTTTCGAGGCACACAGACCATGGGGATTCTGTCCGCGGTGACAGCCTTAACATTTGCCAGAGCCCTGGACGCCGCTGTAGAAATGGCATTGCCCACCCTGAAAGTGAAAAGGTAAGGTTTATTTTTGTATTTTTTTCTCTCTTTCCCATATACAGACTGTAGAAAGACCACCAAGCGTGGGTCCTTTTTTTTTCCCACCACGATGTACAATTCACATTTGTTAATCAAAAAAAAGTGCCCGAGGTCATCCACCTAGACGTTTTTTTTTTCTTCTTAAACAGGAAACGGGTTTCAGATGTTTATATGTTAAAAAGTAAGGCTACTAATCTGTTTAGCCATTTACCAGACCCTGGCTAACTCGCTCTTACATTTTAAGGTTCAGACCTCGTAGAGTGACATTCATTTTTATCCCTTCTGTTATTTAGAATTAAAAAAAAAAAATCTTTCAATAGTCACCTGCTTTTTGGGGGCAGTTACAGCAGAGATTAAAATAAATGAATCAGGCAGTTTAGTGAAATTGTGCTGTTAGCTGCCTTGGTGCTGTGTAATGTGTTTGAGAATTCAACGCTCTTGGGCAATTCTTTAAAATAGACTGTGGTCACACGTATTTTCATGTGTCCGTATCCATAAACCGAGGTTTATTGAGGCATCTTATTTAGACTCAGAATAGAGATTCACAAATGCACACAGATAAGAAGTTTATAGCTAAGGCAAAAATCGTTCTTTTAAACGGTGGATCTTTCTCTTTGGATCAGCGTGAGATTCGCCATGGTTCTCCTCTGGATTAGGCTGTGAGTGGTAACCGAGAACAACCATTTTCCAGGGCATCCACGATCACTTGAGAGAGCTTCAACCTGATGTTTGGAAATAAAGGTTTGGGTTTTATCGCTGGAATTTTTTCCTCGCCCCAGGGCTGGTGATTTTAAATAGTTGCTGCCGGTGAGAAGATCTCCCTATTTAGTATTGCAAATCAATGATATTTTCCCATGTTGGGGAGATTTAAATATTTATAATCCAAGAGAAAGGAGCACAAACAGGGGAGGTTTGGATGCTTTTTAAATGAATTTGTTAGTATTCGAATCATTGGCTGAAAAGATGATTTTACACGTAGAACGCAAAGCAGAGGAATTCTAGCATTTGCTAAGCCTGGATGTGAAGAGTGATGGCCCCACTCTTTAGCAGCCTGCCTTTGACCCAATGTTTTATGTCCGCAGATCATGTGAGGAGGCAGAAGGACAGTTTTCGGAGATGTTTCATCAAGGAGGGAGAAACAGCTAAATTGAAATGAGCTCTTTAAATCAGCCCAATATTCTCTGGGGCAGTGAAAAAGGTAAATGTAAAAATGAAAACAGACAAAGCATGGTTCTCTATTTCCCTACGAGGATCTTCCCCAACGTCCCCCCAAATATATACATATATTTCTAAGAAGCAAAAATACATTTGTTTTCTTTTTCATCAGAGTTATCAGAAGTGGCTGGAGAAAAGATTAGTACAAGTATAAAAATGGATATGTAATAAATGTCAAACTCCTTTAAAAGGGGGTGAGATGATAAAACAAAATTTAAAATATGTGTTTTCTGACAAACAAAAAAACCCGTTTTGATTTCTTGAGGCATGTTTGAACTCAGCGTTCCAATGACACAAGGCTACCCCAGCATAGGTGTTGGGGACTCCCAGTGTGAACCCAGTGACAGAACAGTGACAATGCCTCCTGCGTTGAAATGTGAGCAAAAATAACAGAAAGTGATTCTCTTGTGAAAGAAGCTCTTGCAAAGCGGACCCCCCAAACGTAAGGCCCCCAGCAGGGGCCGGCCGGGGGGCACCAATCCACATGGGCCCCAGCTTCCTCCTGCAGGCTGCGTCTGTGACACCTGAGACCCCGGACCTCGACTGGGGAAGAAGACGCTGAGCAGGACCCTCAAAGAGCAGCAAGGTGCTAAAACGGCGAGGGGGAGTGTAACGGCTCCGCAGCCACCAAAGGGCTCCGGAGCAAAGTGACAGAGAGACGAGTCTGACGAGAGGACGGAGGGGCGGCAGTGTGGGTGACAGCGACGTGCCCGCCTCTGGGCAGGACGCGGGGTGTTGGGCTAAGACGTTCCTGTGTGAAAATCACAGGAGATGAACCACTTCGGTCCAGTCTTTTTTTTTTTTTTTAATGTCTCTTTGGCCCCCAGACTGTTACGGACAGAAAAATGCCGCAGTCTGCAAATCCAGGGCCATCACTGTGTCAGCTCAGAGCCGAGATGTTTCCCAAATGAACACCTGGGCGATGTAAATCACCCCGGTGGTAAACACTTCAGGCCTGGACGGAGGCTGCAGGCTAGGCGGGGCGGCCTCCTCCCCCAGGCAGGGTGCATAAACCAGGCACTGGCCTGCACTCATAAATGCTCCTTTCACCAAGAAAGACCCCCTCCCAGTCCGGGAGCAGAGTCCCTTCACAGAGGTCGCTCAGATAGTGGACAGAGGCGCTCCCACCCTCACCACTGATCGGCTTTCCCTGGGCTGGTATCGGGGAGTGAAGCCGGCAGAGATTTATGTCGTTATGAATGGCTTTACGATACCTAGAGGGGGGACCAGGACTCGGGCTTCAAGGTGGCTATTTTTGAAGGCGGCATGCAGAGATAAAACCTAAAAAAAAAGCTTTCTTTTTTAATATTCTGATAGTCAAGTTGTAACAATAGTAATCACAAACCAAAAGATGTATATGAGATGTCGTCAAAGTTAGGAGACACCAAAGGGTATTCCCTCTTTTAAGACATACTGAATTCAAATATTAAAATAACTTTCCTTCTCCCGCTGTCTTAAAATACTCGACTCCTAATGGATGAGCCTCCATTTGGTGTACGCGATTGTTATAAAAAGCCCTGAAGTGGGGTAGCAGATGGTGGATGGCAGGATCCATCTCGAAAAGATCACCTCCTTGGGAATTTCTTTACTTTCCGATGCTCTACTTAAAAAAAAAAAAATCTCTCCTTATAATTATCTGGCTAGGAGGAGTCTTTTAAATGATATCTTCTGTCTTCAGCCAGACAGACGTGAGGACGAGCAATGTAAACAGTATAAAAGCAGCCTTCAGTACAGGCTTTTTATGGCTCTATTCCTTTCCACCCACAGCACCGATCAGAGAAATGCAGAGAACTTGAGAGCAGTTACTCTGCCTCCAGGATCAACCTTGCACCGAAGAAAAATAACCCAGAGAAATTATTCTGCAGCCCAAAACAAAGCCGGGATCAAATGGTTGCTGATCAGAGCAAATATTTAAATTGGAAAAGTCAAATCAAGCATTATTAAATAAATCTTGTTTAATATGTCTCAAACAGAAAATGACTTTTGAAGAGTGTTTTAAACCTGATGTTACAAATCTGGCTGAGGCTTAGTCTGTGCACACGGGAATTTGTGTTCATACGATGAAAAGTGTGCTTCCCTCCCTTCACGAAGTATTTTTTCCCATGTATAAAATGAAAGCAGAAAGGTTTTTAGGTAGCTATTGAAAACTGTTACTGCAACATAATAAATACGAGACAACTGACCCATGTTTTAATGTTTATTCGTCAGACAAAGTGCAGCCCGGCCACCTCGGGGACGTGGGTGACGTGCCCTGAGCCGAGAACACCCGCGTGTGGGGTGATGTTTTCCCACCACGGAGCAGTGGGGTAGCAGCTGACCCGTGCTCTCACCAAAGCTAAAACCACTCTCTAATGGGTTTTACAATATTTACATTTTCAATTTTATTTATAGGACACCAGATGTCTACATTCAAAAGGAAAAAAAATCATTTGGAATATCAAATCCACCCTTCCCCACGTTCGCTAGCTGATGAGATCTCTTGTGCTTCCCCCTGCAATGTGTCGACGTGTGCAAGCCGACGCAGAGCTGGGGCTATGTCTCCTCAGAGGTCAGGGAGGTGGGAGACGGGGCTTTTGTTCCCATTTTCTGCATGACCATGGGCATGTCTTTATTTCTGAGCCACATTTTCTCCTTCTGTAGAAAGGGAGGGTGCTGATAAAATGCCGAGGCTTGTCCCAACAATGAGATTCTTTGCACCTCTCAACGACCACCCTCTCGCTCATTAACTTCTTCTGATGCCCGAGAACAGGGCATCTGAGGACCAGCCCTCAGCCAGACCTAGGAGCAAGTGCTGGCCAGACCCTCCCCATGCTGCAGCCTGAGTGTGAGCTTGGGTCAGTGAATCACTAAATTCAATCCTTCCTTTGTCCTTAAAAGTGGTCTTAGAATATTCAGCCCACATCAGGGGTGACCAAAAGGTGCTTCAAAAAATACAAATTGATATTTTTATTTACTTTATTGTATTCATTGTCAATTGACTTGACACGCAGACCCGACAGGGAATCGATGACCCACAGACCCGCCCTGATTTATCTGCCTGAAATGTAGTCCCACCTCCTCTCTAAGCAGCACAAGACCCTGCAGATCCCCTTCATGAACC
The DNA here is from genome assembly GCF_057802395.1 of Ceratotherium simum simum. Classification (NCBI taxonomy): domain Eukaryota; kingdom Metazoa; phylum Chordata; class Mammalia; order Perissodactyla; family Rhinocerotidae; genus Ceratotherium; species Ceratotherium simum. The sequence goes on along the minus strand of NC_141929.1, from coordinate 4,144,163 downwards.
TCATCTCCCGGTCTCCCAACATGGACAGACGAGCAGTCCGCTTTTCAGCTCAGACCCACTTCACAGGCTCAGCCTGGTCCCTTCCTGTGCGGTCGCACTGGACAACAGTGTGGGCAGCAAATGAAAGTGTCCTGGGAAGGCGTCGCTGAAGCACGGCTGAGAGCGTGGATGGAGGGCGATGGCCCTGGGGCACTCTCCAGGCACATCCCACGTGTCACCTCCTTTACTCCTGGAGAGGAGTCCTCGCCCCCTTCTCTGCAGCATGCCTAACCACTGTGCATACAGCCCAGGGACGGTGGCCCCCGAGACGGCCCTGGAGCAGCACAGCAGGATGGCGGGCAGCCTAACAATTCCTCCTGCTCTTCATTTGTCAGGTCTTGCCAGGCCAGAAGGGCAGAGTGTGAGTGACAATCCTTAGGAGGGAGGTTCTCAAAGTGGGGCCTGAAAGTCCGTGGGGCGGGCAATGGCATTCTGTGTTTTCACACTCCCGCCAGGCGATTTGGGACAAACTCTGGAGTAACGCTCCTTTAGAAAAGCCCCTCATGCTGCTCAGTGAATCGATGAGAGCAACTGGGAAGCCTGGTTTTCATTCCCGCCGTGGCTGCAGCAAACTTACACCTCCTTGGCATCAAAGCAGGAGAGACTGAGGCCCGGAAGGAGGCGATATCCCTGGGCCTGGATGATTAGCCTGCCTGGGACACGGGGAAGAGAAACAAGAAAGGTCAGGGAGAGGGGGTGACAGATGGCCCCGGCGGGCGGGCGGGCGGGAGCGCAGAAGAAAGCCTTAGGATGAGAGACGTGTGGAGCGGAGGAGAGGGCGGTACCGCTAACAGGGAGCCGAGAAGATGGAGTGGGTGGGGGCGGGGTGGGAGGGGCTCAAGCGAGGGAGGACGGGGAGGCGGCAGGGAGCTGGCATCATTCTCCTCTCACCATTTGGCAGCTCACATCTGCTGGAGAGACCCTGTCTCCCGCTATTCCCACCCCAAGCCTCCCATCCCCTGCCTAGTGGCTCTCAGCCCTGACTGTCCCTTATAGTCCATCCCCCAGAGAGCTTTGACAGTGCAGATGCCCGGCACCACCCCAGAGATTTGCAGGACGTTAGTTGGGCATAGGACCCGGCTTCAGGATTTTTTACTGGCTCCCAGGTAGTTTCGTGAGCAGTCAGGGACTGAGACCCACTGCCCTGAGGCGAAACTTCTAGATTCAAACTTCTTATAGGAGCTTCCATTTGACTAACCGGAGACTTCAGAGGTTTCGTTAGTTTGTAATTCGCACACTCTGAAGATGCCCCATCTGGTAGTGGGCTTGCCATGGTCCAGTGGCCACGGCATCTCTACGGAAGCATCGTCTCGGTCATTCCAGATCCCAGAGAGAGGGGCACTCTGGGTCAGGGCATTTGGGGTTGGGTCTTGGTGAAGCAGAAATGCTCTCAGGGTGGAAAATATTCCCAGTTGCCCGTATCTGCCCTGTCCCCTTTGTGGGTTGGGTCTGAAGGAAAGTGAAGGAACACTTGTCAACTTGTACACCCCACCCCCAACCAGGGGCCTCCCCATCTGAATGTAGAGAATGAATAGGACTGCCCCAAACAGGTTCTGAGCCCGGAACTGACTTCCACAAGGCTCCCTCGGTCCCCATGTGGCTTTCTCTTTCTTGGTAAATGTAGTAAGACAAAATAAAGACAAAATTTTAAAATCTGAAAAAAATTCAAGTCCTGATGAATTGAAACATACATTCCAGTTATTTGTTCTAAGTATAGTCATGTGTCACTTAATGACGGGACATGTTCTGAGAAATGTGTCGTTAGGTGGTTTCGTTGTTGTGTGAACATCACAGAGTGTACTTACACAAACCTAGGTGGTGCAGCCTCCTACACTCCTAGGCTCTATGGTGCTAACCTTATGGGCCCACCATTGTGTATGTGATCCGTTGCTGACGGAAACATCGTTATGCGGCCCACGACTGTAATTACAATGTTCCATTGGCCCACTTACTTTCCTGTAGGTCGAAAGCCTCAGTAATAGGAGTTAACATATATAGAGTATCTAGGAATCCAGGCACTGTTTTGGGACCTCACGTGGCTTAATTCATTTCACCGTGGCAATGACCCTATGGGGCAGGCATTATTTTTGGGCCGTTTTATAGATGGGGTAAGGGAGGTACAGATGACTTGCCCAAAAGCACACAGATGGAAAGTGCCAGAGCTCGGATGTGCACCCGGATGGTCTGACTCACAGGTTGGCGGTACCGAGAAGAGAGGATGGTGTTATCGACTTGGAAAATGTATTGTTGTTTAGGAGAACTGCCCAGGTGGTGTCAAAGCAGCAGCCCTGCCAGCTCTGCCACTCTCTGAGAGCCGCTCTTCCTTCCAGAGGCCTCTGTTTCCTTTTCTATGGAGCCAGGCTAGAAAGGCCCACAGCTGGGTCGTCCTGCGGGTGTGTCTGCCCCTGCTCGAGCCCCCCACCCTCTGCAGGCAGGAACACCGGCTTCCTCGTCCTCCCTTTGCAGGGCCCGAGCCCTGCGCGTTCATCGTGAGGAGCTGGAGTCTGTTTGTTCTCAGGGGAGAGGACAACCCTTTCTGAAAATGCCAAACCAGCCTTTGCTGGGACAAACCTTGAGGCTTGAGACGAAAAGAAATTAGAGCGGGCTTGGAGAAGAAGCAGGGCCGCTGGCTGGCGGGCAGACCTCCTGCACTCCAACTCCGGGAGCCGGCGGGCCTTCGGCTCCAGTTTCTTGACAAGGTGGTGGGAGGACACTCAGGTCCAGGGCATCTCTGAACCTCAGCCATGCTCGGAGGATGAGCTGTCTCAGCAATTCTCCTCAGGGGCTGTGGTTTCTGCAGAGCCAGGGCCCCAAAGTCGACCTCTCCGCAGCCTTGGAGTCCAGGTCCCGGGGCACCCCCCACCCCCCAGCGGTGAGCAGGGTGAGCCTGCAGCAGCCTGGGTCCAGGAGAGGTCGGTCATTCGGAATCCCTTGCCTCCATACCCTCTGAGTCCCACACACACACACTCACCCTCAGCTCCGGGAGCCCCTCGTCTCCTCAGCTGTAAAATGGGTCGAGTCCTGCCTGTGAAGTGTAGCTGGGAGGATTACATGAGGCAATGCTCCATGCTCCTAAAAGACTTCTGGAGTCATAACAATAAAAACAGACAGCACAGTGGGGCTCTCGCCTCCAAGCATCTCACCCTCACACCAACCGGAGGAGGTAGGTGCCCTGTGAACCCATTTTTCAGACGTGAATACTGAGGCACAGGTGGAGGTGAGATTTGAACCCAGGCCTCTGGCTTGAGGGCCATTAACCATCAGCTTCTCCAGTCTCTCCAGGCACTCCACAGATGGGAGTTATTACTATTATTATTTTTGGGTTTTGGTCAAAGATAATTCTTTAATTTTAAAGAACTTTTTATTTTGATCACGGTAGTCTCACATGCCACTATAGGGAATAATGCGGAGAGATTCCTGTGCCCTTCACCAGTTTCCCCCAGTGGTGACATTTTGCATAGCTGTAGTACAGTGTCACCACCAGGATATGACATGGATACAGCCTACCTGTGTTATTCACAAAAAATGGGAAAAAGAGATCCGGGGGGCTAGACAGAGCACGGACAATGTCTGCTCCACCCTGTCCCCCTTCGCTCTCCAGCTCTCACCCTTACTTCCTTTATTCCTTTTACTCAACGCCACCCGACATTACATCTGATGTTTACACTCCCCAGAGAATAGGAGTCCCATGAGGTCGACAGTTTTTGTCTACTGGATTCCCGGTGCCTAGAAGGGTGTCTGATGCCTATGGCTTTAGTGAGTATGTTTAAATGAGGGGAGGAATGAATGATGCTTTCTCACGGAGCTATGTAACCTTTCTGAGCTGCCTTTGAAAAATCTGTGGATGCTCCCCCCCTGCAGGGCGTGGTGAGGCTTAGGCGACGTCAGGTGTGTCAGGCGTCCAGCATGTGGTGCCCAGTGGGGTCACAGGAGGTCGGGCTGTGCGTCCCCTCCAGATACCCAGGGAAATTCCCTTCGTGCCTCCAGCCTGCGTTGCTGATCAGTCTGGAAGCTGCCATTGCTGCTCTCCAGCGTCTCTGGGATTTGTAACGTCCTGTGATCTTTCAACAGTTAAGAGCATCGCTAATAAGAGATTTGAGAACGATTTGCGTCACTTGAAGGAGGCTGGATTTTGGGGGTGGCATGGGTCTTAAGTACCATGCATGAAGTCTCTGCTAATTCCGCTGACTTGAAATAATAAACAGCTTAACACCCTCTATTGTTCTGGGGCCTAATGCAAACCCAGTCGGCCCTCTGCCCTGGAGCCTGCGAGGATTCAGTAGAACCGTGGGCATTTTGCTTCTGCTTCAAGGTGAGGCCCCCAAGAAGTTTCGGCAAACAGCAGGGCCACTTAGAGCCCCAGGTCTAGACCTGGTCTCCTGACCCACAAAACCAGAGTTTTCCACAACGCACACCCGCTCCCGGGATGACGAATCTCCGCCTGGGATCCTGTAACGTAGAGAACGTGACGTGTGCTCTTGCTGTACAGCCATTTTAGTTCACGGGGGGCAGGGATGTAAAAGCAAACATGGGTTTATTTCAACTGTAAAATAAGTATCATATCATGTTTGTTATACAACAAAACATTCATTGTAGAATGGTTATGAAAAAAGGGAAACGTTTAAGGAATAATTTATTAATTAACTGTAACTCGGCCATCCTAGGATTAACTGCTTTATGTATTTTGCTGTATTTTAGTTTTTTCTCTCTTTGTCTCTCTCTAGATATAATACAGTTCAAACTATATAATTTTAGATCCTGTTTTTATCATTACTATTTTATCATGAAATGTTTCCATTTCTTGAAATATTATTTGGAAACATACATATTTTAAAATTGAAAAATCAAATCCTGTTCTGGAAGAAGGCAGAGTCTAGAGAGGGAAGATGGTTCTGCCCATGAAGAGAAAAGCCAGGACAGAACACAGCGAGGACTTGATGCTAAAGTCCACCTTGTAGTTCATCGTATACTTTTTTAATCCGTCCCCTGTTGAGGGGCACTTAGCTTGTTCCTGAATACTCACCTTTATAAATTATGATGCGAATGCAAATCCTTAGACACCAACCCAAGTGAACCTGCCTCTTTATTTCCTTCAATAAGTTTCCAGTAGAGCAGTTATAGATCAAAGGGTGTGGACATTCTAAGCTCCTGGTGTATACACTAACAAATCGCCCCGTGGAAGGGTTGTAAATTCATTTACCCTTCTATCCGCAGAGTACGAAAGCGCCTGTTTTGCTCTGCCTTTGCTGACACTGAGAATTAAGACGTTTAACTTTTTTTTCTTTTTTTCCCAATTGAAGGAGCAAGGATTTTGAGTCACCAGTTCAGTTCTGAAACACCTGACTTCACTTCTTAACACCTTCATCGTGAATCTGTGCTCTAAACCCCTGAGCTGGGAGACCAAGCAGTGGGTGCTGATGGACACGGAGAACCTGGAGCTTTTTCTGTAAGAGTACCGACTCCCTCTGGAGAGCTCAGGCACGGGGGCTGGGACCACCTCTCGGCTGCCTCTGGGGAATTGGCTGCAGAGGCCTAATGGGGGAACTGGGAGCCGCAGGAAGGGGCAGAGAGACTTCTGATGAGACTTGTAGGTGGGGAAAACGGCTTGTAAATGCTCCCCCTGTGGCTGAAAGAAACTTGAGATAAGGAGCCGCCCCCTTTAAAGAGCAAATGGTTCCAGTGGAGAACCTTCTGGAGCCTGGAGACTTACCCTGCAGCACCCACCCGCCCTGCGGCGGGGGCCGGGGGCCATGGCTTCTGCGGGTTGGATGTCTCTGAAGCCGGGTGTGGCCTGCTGCATCCAGAGCCCCAGTGCCTGACCACTCCGCCTGTCAGTCAGTATTCCTCAGCCCAGTTGACATGCAGCATCGAGAAGAAGGGACACTGGCTCTGCTCTCTAACAAAAAACAACCCAAGTATGTCTGGGGGCGGTGCAGAGCCCTCCTGCCCCATATCTCATAGAAAATCTGCAATTCCAGAGTCAGTTACCTACCCCACGGCCCTGGGTGTCTGGCTTTCTGCTCATCCAGGCTTATTTGGACTTTTTTTTTTATATTGAGGTGAAATTAACATACCATAAAATGAACCATTTAAAGTGTACAAATCAGTGCCATTTAGAACATTCACAATGTTGTGCAATCACCACCCCTAATTCCCAAACATTTTATCATTCTGAAAAGAGATCCCGAACACATTAATTGTCATTTCTCTCACCTCTCCCCAGCCGCGGCAACCACTAATCTACTTTCTGTCTCTATAGATTTGCTGGTTCTGGGTGTTTCATATAAACGGAATTACACAATATGTAATCCTTTTGTGTCTGGCTTCTTTCACTCAGCATAATCTTTACAAGTCTCATTCATTTTGTAGCAGGTGTCAGTACTTACTTCCTTTTTATGGCTGAATAATATTTCACTGTATGGACAAACCACATTTTGTTCATCCATTCATTCGTTGGGGGACTTTTGGGTTGTTTCTACTTTTTGGCTGTTGTGAATAACACTGCCATGAACATTCGCATACAAGATTTTGCTTACACACCTGTTTTCAATTTTTGGGGTATATATCCAGCAGTGGAATTGCTGGGTCTTACGGTGACACTGTGTTTAATTTTCTGAGAAGCTGCCAGACGGTTTTCCCCCATAGCTGCACCATTTAATGTTCCCACCAGCAATGCAGGAGGGTTCCAATTTCTCTAGTGCAGGCTTATTTTAAGAGCATCTTTCCAGAGGTGATGTCCCACCTTCTTGATCTACATAATAATCCCCGTGTGGGGGACAATGGTGTCCCCTGCATAGTTACATGCTCGGCACTGCACATAAGACTCCTGACAGACTGTGGTCCCCCGTCACCATTTCCTGGCTATCACTCCACCTCTCCTGCCTCAGTTTCCTCCTTTAGAAAATGGGGCAACTACATCCTAGTTGAAGGCTGTTCCAAGGCTGGTACCGGGCACATGATGGCACCCTGTACAGAATGGCTGCTAGGCCCCCCCTGGAAAGTATATGGGGGAGCCATAAGAGGGATCCTGATTTGGGAACCCCTAAGCTTGTGTTCTTTTCACTACACTCTGTTGCTATAAATAATGTAAAATGTACTATTAGAACGATATCTAACTAAGACTAAAAAGAATAACAAAATATACTTCTAATGCGTAAAGAAATGCCCACAAGTGGAGATGTGAACCAGATCGGTTCCGACGTCACCTCTGGTGGAGAGGGTGGTGTGTTGAGGGCAGCCCCCGCCTCGAACTGACGGAGGCCCAGGAGGGACTGGACGCAGCCACCTCTGCGGCCTGGCGGGCTCATATATAAGCCTTCAAAGGCTGAATAAATGCTGTAATTTACTGAGACAAGGCCTTTCAGGGCCACCTCTGGCACTGAGGTCTGAGGACTTATGGGACAAAACCAGCATCCATCTTCTGCTGTGACACGTTCCTGTCAACAGTCACCCTAATGGAAACAGGACTCTGCAGGACGATGCGGCAGCGTCCCTCCTCTCCGGAGCCCTGCTTTCTGCGGGCGTGAAGGGGAGGGGCCGCAGGGCAGGGAGGCTCATGGATCCGAGCTGGACGTCCCCTGGAAGCCCAGACTCCCGCCAGGACCCCAAGGCTGGGTGCACTGCAGAGCCTTGGCGGGCCCAGGTTTGGGAGGTGCTGAGCCGCTGACGGGAGACCAGGCAGGTGGACTGTCCGAGGAGGACAGGGACATGCCCTGACCGTGGACAGAGGTCTCGTCTTGACCGTGTTCTTCCCAACATGCTGTGATCTCCGGCGAGTCTCCTATCTCTCCAAGTGGAGAGACTTCATCGGGAACACGAAGATGAATAATTCTCACCTTACGGAGCTGTGAGATCAAATGAAGCAAGGAATACTAATGCTCCTGGAGAAGCCTACATTATTTTGCATGACAAAGGGAGATATTTAGGCCAGTGCTGTCTAAGAGAAACATAATTCCAGCCACACATGCAATTTAAAATTTTCTAGCAACATCGTTACAAAGAAAGTAAAAGGAAACAGATGGAATTGATTAAAAAAATATTTTAACCCAATGTACCCAAAATATATCATCCTGCAATTAACATAAAAATTATTGAGAGATTTACTGTTTTTCACACTGATTATTCAAAATACAGGGGGCATTTTACACTGACAGCACACCTCAGTTCGGATCAGCCACATTTCGCGTGCTCAATAGCCACATGTGGCTGAGGGACACCACACCAGACAGTTCTGGTCTAAGTCATTCCATTTTCAGGCCAAGAGAAGTCCCATCTCTGGGGGCGGGGCATCCTGTTGTGCTCTGTGGCCATCATGAGCTGGTTTTCATGGGCTAGGGCTTCAGCCCCAGTCCTGGGTGTGGCTTCTCTGTGGTATGGCTCCTTAGCAGGCCCCACTCGATGGCCTTCTGAGCCAGGAGAGGGTGCAAAGGGGGGAGAGCAATAGGTCCTCGACTTACCTTTGCTATTTCCATATCTTTAAAATTTTATACATTTGGAGAGGGGTTAATTTAAAACTCTTTGTGTAAATAAGATGTGTGACAAGTTTTAGTACTAAGGATGCTCATGGCAGTGTTATTTAGAAGAGCAGGTAAATTTGAAACATCCTAAATGTCCTACAGTGGGGACCTGAACCGTTGGGTGGCTGAGAAATCAGTGAAGTGACCATGGAATTGGGTCACATCAAGGTAACTGGAGACCTTGACAAGGGTGGATCAACATTGTGGTGAGGGGGAAGCCCGATCAGGTTGCTTTAAATTAAAATGTGGATTGGAACACAAGGTGATCCCATTCCTGTGTTTTAAACAAGAAAATGTGGATGGATACTCACCAAAATGTTAACTGGTTCTCTCTGGCTGGTTGGGCATGGGTGGGTTTGGTTTGGGTGGATTTTGGTTTTCTTCTTTGTTTACCCGTTTTCTGATTTTCTCACAACAAATATGTGTTAGTTGAGGAATTAGAATTTTTAAAAAATAAAAGTATTGTACAGCATTGGAATTGTAATAATTAATCTCAGTTTTAGGGGTGTGTAAATGGAGAAGAGGTTGAGGAATCACTGGTCACAGTTGGGGTGAGAAGGGAGCTCTGATTTCTCTGAGATTCCACAACATTTGGTGTCTGACATCCCCGTCTGACCCTCTCCTAGACCCATCTGGACTTGTGAGGTCTTCCGCGGGCACACTCTCCCTGCTGGGCTGTAAGCAACTTTAGGGAAGGGAAAAAATTCTGAGCATCTACTAAATGCCCAGCACTGTTCAGGGCACAGCCTCGTGTCCATCTTTATTTTACAGATGAAAACACTGAACCTCAGAGAGGGGAAGACACCTGCCCAGGAACACTCAACTTCTGCATTGAGGTGGCAGGTGAATAATAACGCTAAGAGTAAGCCCACAGGGGGCTGGCTTTGTGCACTAATGAGCAGGTGACTAACTCATGCTTTTGTTCGTTTCACCCCCCGACAGCCCTAAAGAGTGAGGCACTCTTATCAACCCCACTGTACAGATGAGCAAACTGAGCACAGCAAGGGTTAAGTAATTGCCTGGGTTCATGCTCCTAGTAAATGATGGTGCCTGAGTTTTGAAGCCAAACAGTCCAGCTCTAGGCCACATTCCCCTTCTTCTTCATGACGCAGACCACGGGTTCCTTCCTCTACACCACATGGAACACGGTATCCTTCCTCTACACCACATGGACCACGGGCTCCTTCCTCTACACCACGTGGACCATGGGCTCCTTCCTCTACACTACATGGAGCATGGGCTCCTTCCTCTACACCACATAGACCACGGGCTCCTTCCTCTACACCACACGGAACACGGGCTCCTTCCTCTACACCACATGGAACACGGGCTCCGTCCTCTACACCACCTGGACCACGGTATCCTTCCTCTATACCACCTGGACCACGGGCTCCTTCCTCTACACCATGTGGACCACGGGCTCCTTCCTCTACACCCCCTGGACCACGGGCTCCTTCCTCTACACCACGTGGACCACGGGCTTCTTCCTCTACACCACGTGGACCACGGGCTCCTTCCTCTACACCATGTGGACTATACGCTCCTTCCTCTACACCACATGGAGCATGGGCTCCTTCCTCTACACCACATAGACCACGGGCTCCTTTCTCTATACCACATGGACCATGGAGCTCCTTCCTCTATACCATGTGGACCCTAGTGTTGCACCGCTCCCCAACCAATGACCTACCGCAGGAAGACCAGGTATGTGCTTTCAATGCTGTGCTTCGGGCTCTGAACGAAATCAGACAAGTCTTAGGATCATGAATGGCAGAACCGTAAAAGAAGTGTGAACGGCAAAGAAAATAAACACATCTGTGTGCTGAGGCTGCGAGAGTGTGTGTACATTTGTGTGGGGATGGAGACAGGAGAGGGGGCTGTTTAATTCTAGGCAAAGGCTCAAGCTGATCCTTGCTATTAGCAGGAAGCCCAAATGGGGAGCCCAGAAAGGACCCCAGGGAAGCTGTGTGCCTCGGACTTCTGCCCCTCCTTCATTCCTTCTTGTACCCAGCCCTCATTCATTCACAAGCATTTGCAGAAGCCCTGTGATGGGCAGTGCTGCCCCAGCTTGGGGAGCCTAGTCAACATGATGGTTAGGACAGCTAACATTGACAGGGCTGCCAGGAGCTGGGCAGCACTTGAAGAATTTCCCCTAAATCAACTCCCTCAACCCGCCTCCTGCCCCATCAGTGCCCAGCCTGCTCCCGCATTTCCCAGAGAGCCGCCTGAGGCAGACGGGTGCGTGGGCGCAGCTCCGCCGGTGTGCACAGAGTGGCAGTCAGTGTTCCCTGGCCGCGCCCACTCAGCGAGGGCTTGTGAGGAGAAGCAGGCCTCAGTGGGAGAGGATGCCTTCACCTTGGGGGTAGACCTGGGGAGCTTTAAAACGTGCTCATGTCTGGGCCGCCAGGACATGCTGGTTCCGTTGTTCCAGGAGGGGCCTGGGCATCCGTCTTTGCTGGGTTGTTTTCTGTTTTTGTATTGTCCCTGGAGATTCTCGCGGGCAGCCTGGGTTGAAAAGCTCGGCCCTAACCCGTCCCCTCTCAAAATGAAGTCCCCGTACCTGCGGCCAGGTGTCCCTCAGGAGCCTGTCGGGAGGGCCTGCGCTGTCACCATCTTGAAAGGTGTGATTGTTGAGCAAGGGGCCCCGAGTTTCCATTTAGCCCTGGGTCCCCCATTACAGCCAGTTCTTCCTCCCACAGGCCTGGGCTGCCGACTCGGCGCTTGAAGCCGGCGCGGGCTTTCTGGATGTTGTAAAATACAGATTGCGGCTCGCAGCCACCCAGGTTATGCAACATGAGGTAATCAATGCAAACGCATGAACACTGGGCAGAGAATGGAAACCAGCCACGGCGTGAAAGCAGGCCGGCCAACGCCGCGGCCGGGAGAGAGAGGCAGGGCGGGCCAGACCCCGCAGGCCCAGCAGCTCGTCTCGGGCCTGATGACCGTCATTGCCATAGTTGTTCTGGAGGACTGGTGGCTGTGTGCCACCCCTCGAGGGCCCCTCCCCGCCGGACGTCCCCTCTCGCTCCTCCGCTCCATCAGCCTCCTCATTACCTGTAACCGTCTGTAAGGGGTTGAAAGGGGGCCCCCAAAAGATATGTCCACATCCTAACCCCAGAACCTGTGAAGTGACCTTATTTGAGGAAACTGTCTTGGAGATGTAATTAGGTTAAGGATCGCCAGATGAGATCATCCTGGATCACCTGGGTGGGCCCTAAATCCAATGACTGCTGTCCTTACGAGAGACAGAAGAGGAGAGACACAGGGAAGAGGCCACGTGGAGATGGAGGCAGACCCGAGGGACGCGGCCACATGCCCAGGAACGACTGGGGCCCCCAGGAGCTGGAAGAGGCAGCAAGGATGCTCCCCTAGAGCATGAATGCGGGGCCCTGCCCACACCTTAATGTCAGACTTCTGGCCTCCAGAGCTGGGAGAGAATAGATTCCTGTTATTTTAATCCGCCCGGTTTGCGGTCTTTGCTTATGGTGGCCCCAGGATACTAACGCACCATCCAACGTGCTCTCCATTTTACCTGTTGAATGTTTGTCCACAGGCTGCCCCCACTCTAAGAAGGGCGAGGATGTGTGTGTTGTTCACAGATGTGTCACCAGGGCCTAAAACGGGAAACTCGAGCTCCCAGCACAGGGAGAGAGAAACATTGCTTTGGTTCTCTGAGCGCCTGTGGAGCAGCAGCCTGCAGAGCTCCAGGAGCCTCCGACCGGGAGCCGGCCCCCGGGGTGAGCTGAAGTTGGAGAAGCACTGCTCCACACCGGATTGAGTCTACTCCAGCCTCCACCACCTGGAGGGTGCCGGGGACTGTCACGAGGCTGCCCTGTGGTTTGTGAAGCTCCAGGAAATGGGGAGGGGGTCCCTGGTCCCTCTCCCTGGTGCTCCGCATCATTGCCATGAGTCCTTCTGTCACCCTGCCCCTGATGTCACCAGGCCTCAGCAGCAGGCAGCCCCCTGTCTCCTGGGTGGGGGCCACTCCTTTGAGCTGCACCTGGAGAAGCTCAGCCCAGCTGTGAGCTCCCCAAGCCCTTGCCCTTCCTGCAGTCCAGCAGGCTCGGCCTCAGTGGTACCCCAGAACGTGGTGGGGGAGGGGCGAAGAAAGCAGGTGTTAATGCCGGTCCTGTTAGTCAGCTTAGAGCTTCCTGACCAATGGTCTCTCTGCTGACTATCCTCGGCTTGCCCCTCCACCTTCACTCCCGCCTTCTCCCCCCTCTCTCTGGCCCTGGGGGCTACCTGCGTGGAGTCCATCACCGCAGCCCCTGGCCTCTGCTTCTGGCTGGAGCTGGCCAGTGGGGGCTCAGCGGATTACAAGAGAGAGCGATGGGAGGGAGGCCCAGGCATTCTCCGCTCCCTGCCCGCTGGGCCACCTACTCGGCGGTGTCCTCCTACCTAAGGCCACAGCTCCTGTTGGGGCCCTCTCCGTGCAGATACCCTACCTTGGTTCCTGGCGAATGTTGCCTTTATTAAAACCTCTTCAATTTAAAACCCAGTTTGAGTGGCCCAGTTTATTTCCAGTCAGCAGGCCCAGGACTGATCCTGTGTCCCTCATCATGGCTCTTGATTACCCACTGCCCATGCGCCTAACACCTAGCAGGAGGCTGGGGCTCCACGCCCACCACCTCACAGAATCCCACATGGAAGATCCCCCCGGAACAGGAGCTCCAAGAGGCCAGGGGCTCTGTTTTGTCTTAATTAAAATTTGTACTGAGATCATTGTAGACTCACATGTAATTGTAAGAAATAGTCCAGAGAGATTGAACACACTTCATGCAGTTTCCCCCAGTGGTAACATTTTGCAAAACTATAGTATGATGTTACAACCAGGGTATTAAGGTTGACACAATAACCCATTTTACTTATTTCTCCCGTTTACCTGTGGTCGTGTGTGTGTGTGTGTGTGTGTGTGTGCGTGTGTGTCTATACCTTTGTCACCCATGTAGGTTCATGTATCCACCACCACATCATGGTACAGAACATTTCCATCACAAGGATGTTTTTAATCTGATTTCTTCAGAAGTTTTTTTTAATCTGATTTCTTCCACAGTCTTTTAAAATCTGATTCCTCCCCACTTTATTCCCAGTGCCCAGAGCCATGCCCAGCACACGGCAGAGACTCAAAGCGCATTTACTGGCTGCACGTCGGCTGCATTTCATCCTCACGACTCCCCCGTCTGCAGATGCGGAAGCTGGGCTCAGAGACGTCCCCTGGGCGCCCACGCTGGGGGCAGATGCGGATCCCTCCTGGTCTGCTGGATAGCAGTCTGGGGCCTTTCTGCTCTCTGCTGCTCTCCATGGGTTGGCAGTGTTGGAATCTAAACACAGGAGGTTCTGTGCATCCCTGTTCAATTTCAGCCTCTTTCTCCATCCATCTGCTGCAGCCTGAACATATCCTTTCTCTTCCGACTGCACGGCCCAGCGTGTCCGTCCTCCCTGCAGCTGTGCTCCGCGGGCGTCCTCTGTGCTCAGCCAAGGCTGATAAAAGCGCTGGGCAGGACGCAGCAGAGCCTGGAGCCTGGACGGCCTGATAACTGGCTTCGCTTTGATGTTTTTCAAGTTCAGAATGGCCCTGGGCCCCCTCAGCCAGCGTTGCACACTTGTTTATTTTTGTCGCTGTGTTGGCCTTTGCGATTTCCCCTTCCCAAGTGGGACAGCCATCATTATTGCTGTCATTACCCTATTGGCAATGCTGCTAAATGTGCTCTCCCGCTCCATCCGATCCCTCCCTCCAAACGCCTGAGGAAGACCACCCACGACTCAGACTTTCCCTCCATTTAATTTTAGTCTCAGGATGTAAGTTTGCAATTTCAACACAATTAAAAAAAACAAAACAAAATGTGGTCGGCCTTTTCTACCTCAGACCTGTGGACCATCCCTCCCTGATGGCAGGTTTGGGAGTTGCCTGATTGCCTGAGTGTCCCCAAGAACCGCACCCAAGGGGAGAGGGCTATGGAAGAGTTTCGCAAGAAAACACACAGCACTGTCCTTCTAAGTTACGTTCCAAATGAGTCAGATCAGAAAGACAGCTAAGCTGTGTTCTCATAAATACCAGTAAATTACTCAGAGGGCACTGGAAATGCAAGGCACCGGGAGAACCACACCGTTTCCCCTCTGAGAACACAGCTATGTACTGGATGGGCGTGTTCTAGATGTTAAGGACACACCTGCAAAGACCCTTGCAATTATTATAAGATCCTCCTGCAATGTTTCCCCATACGTTGCCTCCCTGCACATAATGTTCGTGTTTTCTTTTCTTTCTTACCTATTGTTTTTTTTCTGGATTTTGTAAGTCCAAGTCTAAAATACACAGGTAGTACGCGTGCGCACACATGCGCACACGCTGAAGGACGCGCTCTCTGTATATTTCCCTCCCCCGCTTCCCGCATTTTTCCTTTCTCGGTCTTTTGGAAGATGTTGCAACAGGGTTTGAGAGTAATGAGATTCAAGTGGGTGATCTGGCCCAGGAACTTTTGCCGGCTTCCACGACCAGCTTCAGTTTCTTCTTTCTTCGTCTTGCTCTCCCTCCCTCCTTTTATGGTTTTTTTTCCCTTCCTTCAGGGCAGTAATAAATGCTTTTTCAGTGAACGTTATTTTCCAATCTACCTTCAATGAGAACATTGGGAGAAAGGAACAAGTCTGTGTGTCAACCCCTTAAGTCCACAATTCGGAAAAAAAATAGTCTACTCAAGGAAAGGCAGCAGAAATGAATTTAAACCTATAATATGATGCTCCATCCCATCTAGATTGAAGGAATTATAAATTCTAACCACAATTAGACGCTTTTACCAATATCTCAGCGCCGCTACGTGTGACCGTGCGTGCTGCGCACTGCACAACCCTGGGGGGTGCCCCACACAGACAGCAGCACTGTGTTGTGTACTGGAGTAGCAGAGGTCCGTGCGTGTGCTGGAGTGGGTGAGGGGATCAGGTGCTCCCACACATTGCTGGCTGGAGTGGGATTCAGTGCAACCCCTAGGAAAGACGTTTAACAATTACTACGAAAATTAAAAATGCACTTTCTCTTAGACTCTGCAATTCCACTTTTGCGAGTTTGTCCCACAGTTATAGCATACAGGTACTTTCAGAAGTACGCACAGGTTTATTTATTTATTGCAGCACTGTTTGCAGTAGCAAAAGTTTGGAGACATACTAGAAGCTTGTTTATAGGGGATGAGTTGAATAAATGATGGAACATCCATGAAATGGAAAGTGATGAAGCCTTAAAAGTAAAGAGGCAGATCTGAAGTCTGCGAATGGAGCAACCTCTGTGGCACATCGCTAAGGGAGATGTGGAAGAGTATCTCTGCCATCTACTCCCCCTGATGCATTGGGTGATGTTGGCAAGTTATTTAACCTCTCTGGGCCTCACTTTCCTCATCTGTAAAATGGGGATAATAATAGCTCCCACCCTGTAGGGCTGTTGAAGAGATTTCACGAATCAATATAAGTTAAATGTTCAGCACGGTGCTTGGCATGTGGCAATGGCTGCATAATCATTAGTTGTTATTATTTATCATCATCGTCATTGAAAAGAGAGCAGATATCTGCTGATATAGGCATAGAAAACCCCTGAAGGATACCCCAGAACCACAGGTGCCAGAGATTGCTGTTACTAGGGAAACTGGAGGTCAGGATGAGGTGCAGGAAGACCCACTTTTAACTTGTGTCTTTTGAATTTCTATCAAGAATCTGTATTCTCTGGTTCTTCATATTTTTAATGAAAATTTGTAAACCTGTAGAAAGGTTGAAGAATTGTACCATGAGCATCCATGTATCTACCATCTCAGCTCTGTAATTAGCATGCTGCTCTTGGTTTACCACCCACCTACCCACCCACCTACCATCCACCACCCATCCACCCATCCATCCACCACCACCCATCCACCCATCCATCCACCCATCCATCCATCCACCACCTACCATCCACCATCCATCCACCCACCCACCTACCATCCACCACCCATCCACGTATCCATCCATCCATCCACCCACCCATCCACCTACCCACCTACCATCCACCCACCCACCCACTCACCCATCCATCCAGCCATCCACTCATCCATCCATCCATCCATCCATCCATCCATCCATCCATCCTTCTCCCTGTCCATCAATCTCTCTTTTTTTTGTGTGATGCATTTCAAAGTAAACTGCATGTATCAGTGCACTTTCCTCTAAACTCTTTTGCATGTGTATCATTAGCTGGAGTTCAATATCTATTTATGGGTCTTTTTTTTTTTAGGTATAATTCACGTGGAGTCAAATGCACAGATCTGACGTGTCTGTTTGATGGTTTTGATAATGCATTATCCATTTAAAAATATAAATTATCTACACATAAAATGTGGCTACCTTCATGAGAGAGAGAGAGAAACTGAGACAAACCAAAATAGCATTTTGAACCCACAGAGAAGAAGAAAACATCGTGAAGTCATGAAGTCACCATGATACCTTATTTAGTGGAGAGGGATTTACAAGCAATAAAGATTTTTACAGAGGGGTCTCGATTAGGGACTATTTCCATTCCCAGAAAGCATCTCTCCTTGGGGAACCTTCACAGTTCGATCCTCAGGCAGGAAGCAGAATAAAGTGGGAGGTGTTGGCATCAACCTGCCAGGGTTCCAATCTCAGCCCCTCTGCTGGCTGGCTGTGTCACCCTGGAGAAGTTGTTGGGCTTTTTGGGCCTCAGCTCCCTCATCTGGGAAGGATGCTGCTTCCTGCTTCCTGGGTTTCTTGGGTGCAGATTCTGTGAGCTAAAATACGCAGCACGTTTAGAAAGCGTCTGGCATCTAGAAGGTGCTCCTTGACTGTCGTCTCTTGCCATAAATCATACATCTCCCTATCTTTGCTTTTTATTGTTTTTTAATTGAATTGGAAAGAACCAAACAATGTGAGGTTAAGTTTTTCATCCTTAGGGGAAAATGTCATGTCCCCCTCCAGCTTCGCTGCCCTCCCCATCCTCTGCAAAAATCCAGGGAAATGAATCAGCCTGAAGCCTTTTGCTCTAATTCTTTGATTACTACATGATTGCAGCATCCACTCAGTCCGGGGCTAAAAATCGAAAGAAAACAAAAATTCTTGAGTTATTTCCAGATACTGAATCTGACACCACTATTCCTCTCTCAGTTTTGGCAAAACCTACAAAATGAGTGACCAAGAAGGGTAAACAAGTTTAGGTAAACACTCTATATACTGATTCATGATTTAAGTACATCAGTTAACATTTAGCTTCATTTACCACAGTGTTTTAATGTCATTAAGAATGTAACTTCTTAGGAAAACTAAGAAAGTCTGTTTTTAGCCCAGACATGCAATTAAGGGAATTAGTAACGTGATACACCATCCTCAGGAACTCCGATATAGTAAGAAATCTCATGCAGCCCTTTATAAAGACATCCTTACAGCCCACGCCAGAGTTCACCGAGCTGCGATCTGAGGGCAGCGGGGAGGGGAAAAAAAAGGAAATCGCTGCCCCAGCTCTGGACACAGTGAGAAAGGATTTGCAATTGTGCACAGATACTAAATTGTCATAAAATCACAGTCCTTTCTGGGGAATTAAGTCGCTTTCCTGTCCACGTCACAGTCACTCTCACGCACTCGCTCCAGCTTTGTGAGGATTCCTGTGTGAGTCTGGGGAGTGTGTTTTCTGGGGCTGGAGTTGGGAAAATGGAGAAGGGATTTTTTTTTTTTTTCTTTTCATTTCAGGGATCCTGACAGGGAATTCTGTTTCTGACAAGCTTTGGGGTTAGTTAGTTTCTGGGAGCTTGAGACCCACTAGACTGGGGTTTCTCCCCCTCAGCACTGTAGACATTTGTGGCTGGATCATTCCTGGGGGGGTCGTTCTGTGCATTGTAGGGTGTTGAGCAGCATCCCTGGCCTCCTCCCACGAGATGCCGTAGCACCCCCCTAGTGATGACAACCCCAAATGCATCCCGACACTGCGGAATGCCCCCAGGGCAAAATTACCCTTGAGTGAGAACCGTGGCTGTCAATGAACCCATTTATATTGCAGATGGGGAAACTGAGGCCAAGAGATGGTAGCTAGAGTCAGGCCCAGGAACACGGGCTACGAGGGCAGGAGGCGGCACGGGCAGTGGCCACAGGGATCAAAGCTCAGACCCGCCACTCAGTTGTTGCGGGCTCAGGGGCAAGACTATCAGCCTCCCTCAGGATCCTCTCCTTGTGGACCCAGCAGGGACAATCACGGTCCCTGCCTGGGGGTATGAATGGGAGCCACTCCCAGAGATGGCCATGAACAGAAGCCATGGGAAGGAGCCGTCAAGGGCACCAATTCTGGAGTCCCCCTCTGGGTTCAAGTCCCGACCCGGGTCTAGCCAGGTGAGACTGAGTGAACTTTTCAACTGTTCTGCACCTCTGTTCCTCATCTATGAAATGGGGGTGTCACCACAGTGCCTCCCCGTAGTCTCCCACAGGAGGATCAAACAGAATAATGGACACAGACCTCCCAGCTCAGTGCCTACACGTGGTCAGGGTCAAATCTATTCTGCTGTTATTACTGTTATTGAGGTTGGTGGTGGTGGGTGGTGTTAGGTGGGGTGAGGGGGAGAGGCGTGGAGACCTGACCCCAGAGGCTGGTTGCATCTGAGAGTGGCTCCTTCTCACCCTCTCTGTTCTTCAGAGCCCATGGTGCCCCGACCCACTGCCCACTGCCCTGCTTCTCTCCTTCTTAAAGCCTCCCCTGGGTCCTCCAGCCCTGACGTCCCTCCTCCCTCCGAATCCGAAGTGGTTTGAGCCTGTCGCACAATTGCACTTTGCCTTCTGTCTTCTCCTACCTACCCTTTTCTTGTCAGCATTGGCCCCTCACAGCCCCAGCCTCAGACCCTGTGCCTCAAGGCAGCTGAGAGAGTGACCTTGACTAAGTCCTTTAATTTCTCTAATCTCAGTTTCTGCACCTGTGCAGGGGTGTGATAAAGAGACCTTTTCCACAGGGCTGAGAGCAGATCCTTACTCTCTGAGCAAGGCCAACCACCTTATTTCTTTGTAGCCTTGACCCCTGTAATCCATCCACTCATCCATCCATCCATCCATTCCATCATCCACCCATCAATCATCCATTGCCTGGGATCCAGTGTGATGCTGAGCACGTGGTAGGTGCTCAATCAATGTTGGACACAAAGAATATGGGAACGAGAAGCTGGGTCTGCGCCTCTGGGTGGTCCGTCCGCTTCTTTTCAGAAAGAAAATGTAGAGAGAAGGACAGGCATTGTTGTTTGAATTTATGTAGACACAGCAAAGACTATCTGCCTAGAGGGTGAAGGTCATCCACCCACCTACCCATCCATCTACCCAACCAACCATCTACCTGTCCATCCATCCATCCACCCATCCATGCATACATTCATCCATTCCTCGAAAATGTTTCCCTACCTGGTCCAGGCACTGGTTGGTCCAGGCTTTGAGGATGCCGCAGTACTTCAGCACCCATTCTCTCAGAACCAGGCCTGACCCAGAGGAGATAACATGGCAGGTTTGTTGAATGAATAAGTAATTATTTGAATGAATGTGTGAATGGATGGGTGAAGCAATGAAAGGCATCAGAGTAGACTGGTTCCAGGAATCCCAACCAATAATTGCCTCAGGCCTCTGAAGTCTAGGGCCTTTGGCTCTGTCTGCGGGCCCTTGGATCCCCCAGGCAGAGGGTCAGAAGGTGGCAGGGTGGAGAGGCATCTTCCCGGGCGGCAGAACTGTTTCTAAGGTATGTGGTGCTGGTCAGTGATTGGGGAACACGCTCTGTCTACACTCGTGGACCCTTCCCCAGAAGATGCCGCATCCATGCTGAGTTGCTTCATCCTCTCTAGTTGAGCCAGTTGGTTATCAACCCTTGTTCCAGGCGTTGGCGCAAAGCAGAGCTTTGGGGAGCTGTGGCACCCATCCCAGCAAGTTCCATTCCCTTCTCCAGTGAGCTCAAAATCTCTGTCCTTTTCCTGGAAAGCCCTTCATCCAAAGAAACAGTAAGAAGAAAAGCTGACAACATGGTAATGCGTGCAGCAGGAAGACACACGGCTGCGCTTGACCTCCTGGGGCAGGGCTGGAGTTGTGTGGATCTGTCCGGGTCTGGCCTGTGCCCTTGGGAGCACATTGAAACGGGGAGCGCAGGTTATTTCAATGGCAGGTTGTCCAGGTGACGTCAGATGCCAGGCTGGAATGGGACATGCTGGGCAGGGCCCGATCAGCACGAGCAGTGTGCGTGCTTCTTCCCCGGCCCCCCCCGCCCCGCCCCCGAGGTGTGGGAAGCATGGAGAACAGGTGGGCTAACCAGGCATCGGCAGGTCAGGCGGGCTCGTTCCATGAGCAGGGGCTCAGCCTTCCGCTGACCGGGCTCCTCACTCCTCGAGAAAGCTGGGGAGCCCAGAATCCCTGGCTTCGAACCCCACTCCTTCACCCGACAGCTGCAGGCAAGTGAAGGCCAGGACCTGGGAGAGAGGTCAGACCCCTCCAGAACTGTGTCCACCCAATCATCACGGGGACATTTGCTGAGCAGTCCCTTTGGTCCGGCGCCATGTTAAGCGCTTTGCACCGGTCGGCTCACTTGCTCCCCACAAAGTCCCAAGGGTGGGTGTTATCACATGTATTTTGTGCACCAAGCTCCTGAGGCTTAGCGAGATTCAAGCAACTTGACGGGTCACACAGCAGGGCTGGGACAAGACCCCAGTCTGAGAACCTCCGGAGGGTCTGAGTTAGGACGGGGTGGGGCTGGGTGCCCTGGGACTGGGGTGACTAGCTCCCTAAGGGCTGCAGCTCCCCGAGTTGGAGATGGCTGGGCCGGCGGCCCATTCTGCAGATGGAGAGCCCGGGGTGTGTGTGTGGGCAAGGGAGCTCCGCCAGATCCCCCGTGTTCTGTGCTTCCAGCGAGCAGGCTGCCACTGCACAGACCCACGAGATTCTCCAGGGACTAGACCAGATGCTGACTGAGAAAACATCTCTCCTTGAAGAGGGAACAGGAGGTAGGGAAGACAAGTCTTGGGAGATCTGAAATGCCGTTCTGCCATCTTACAGGGATTCCACAGTGTGTTTATGGTAGTCTGAATTGGGGTCTACCTTTGAGCGTACCCTAGCCTTTAGCCCTTTGTGAACATGCCCCAGCATCTGCAGTAGGGCAGAACAGAGACCTGCCAAGGTATTGTGGGAAGATCAGCCTTGGTTTGTGAAAAGGAAGCCCAGCGCCTAATGTGGGAACACAAGGAAGGGCTGAAGTAAAAGGGCTTCTTCAAGCCAATATGTGGTCTTTTATTCTTCTGCTTGTTTTTCCTTTCATTTCCCCACATATCAACCCTGGGATGGAAGATCACTTCAAATCTCATTTTATAGTATGGAATTTTTTTCTTGTTGTTTCCTAGCAGAGACCAATTTTGGATGAATAACTTGCGACCACAGAAACATGACACCAAAGCAACAGTGCTGGGTGGCAAATTTCTCTGTTACCACAAATATCCTTTCTCCTTGAGGATCAGATTGGAAGCATTTGGGCTTGTTTGTGCATCCCATCCTCAATCAGGGGGAGGAGGCCCGCCCCAGTAGCAGCAGCGTGCCCCGTTCTACCCCCAGCATGGTGCTGTCCGCCTGTCACCAGATGTGTTTTCCTCTTTGTTATGCTTTTCCAAAGTGCTGACAGATTCTGGTGTGCGAGTCCCCTCCTTACGTGGCCAGGGAGGTGCCTAGCACAAAGCTCATGCTCACAAATGTCCCAGGGTTTCATCTCTGTATCATGAAGACAGAGGATGGTTGATCAGGGCCCCGTGCCTCCATTCTCTAATCCCCAATTTACCCTGGAATTTGTATCCTTTTGCACCTGCCCTGTCAAAATTTGGATCCACTTTGGAAGTAAGAGGTAACCATGCAGCGTGACCCCAGGGGCGCCGTCTTCCAGCAGTTGCACGGTGATGAAGTTTTCAGGAAGTTAAACGAGCGCTTCTCCTCCACGGGAACATGTGGCTGCCCCACCCCCATCACCAGCAGAGGAGTGCAACGTGCAAAGGAATAAGGATACTTGCTTTTGGCGACACGTGCATGCATCCCATAGCCTCTGATCTTCTTTTTTTTTTGGTGAAGAAGATTCGCCCTGAGCTAACATCTGTGACAATCTTCCTCTATTTTGTATGTGAGTCGCCGCCACAGCATGGCTGCTGACGAGTGGTGTAGGTCTGTGCCTGGGAACCAAACCCAGGTTGCCGAAGAAGCGAGTGCCGAACTGAACCACTTAAAAGAGTGCCACTTAACCATGGGGCCGGCCCCCCTCTGATCTTCTTTATTCTCCCAGTATTGTAGTATAAAAAAATCTCAAGCATACAGAAATTTACCCATAATAAATACCTGTATATTCATCACTGAGATTCTGTGGTTGTCAACAATCTGTGGTTCTTGTTTATCACCTTTTCTTCCTTCCTTCCTCCTTCCCCTCCTTCTTTCCATCCTTCCCTCTATCCTCTCATCCTCCCATCTATCCATTCATCCTTCCATCCATTCATCCATCCATCCTCCCATCCATCCACCCTCCTGTCCATCCATCCATCTGTCCATCCATCCATGCATCCATCCATCCACCCATCCATCCATTCTTCCAGCCAGCCAGCTATCTTATTCTTTTTTAATAGACTACTTTTTAGACCAGTTTTAGATTTATAGAAAAATTGAGAAGATAGTACAGAGAGTTCCCATATACCCTAAAGCCAGTTTCCCTATTGTTAACACCCTACATTAGTATAGTACATCATACAGTTAATGAACCAATACTGACATCTTATTATTACATTATTATTGATTAAAGTCCATAGTTTATTCTGATTTCCTTAGTTTTTACATAGTGTTCTCTTCCCCATCCAGGATCCCACATGACATTTAGTGGTCCTGTCTCCTCAGGCTCCTCTTGCTGAGACAGTATCTCAGACTGTCCCTGTTTCTGATGACCTTGACAGTTTTGAGGAATACTGGTCGACTATTTTGTAGAATGCCCCTCTATTGGGACATGTCTGGTGTTTGCTCATGGGTAGACTGGGGTCTGTGCTATTTTTGATGAATGTCCTAGTCAGTTTATGAGCCTCTTTTGTCAGGTGGGGAATGAAGAAAAGGGTCCCGCATCTGTGTCTTGGGAGTGCTGTGTCACAGTGAGGAGAGCTACAGGTACTACCTGGGTTCAAAGCCCGCTTCCAGCATCACTAATGCGGACTGTGGTCAAGACACTTCCCTTAAGCCTCAGTTTCTTCTCCTGTAAGATGGGCATAAACGGACCCTCATGCAGAAGGTGCTTCTAGGCTTCAATGCGACTCTGAGCAGAGTGAGCCCTTAACTAAGGCTGCCTTGTCCTTGACGTCGAGAATGTCTGGCATAGGTGAAAACTACCATCAGAACTGTGGAGAGTTTTTTTTGGTTCTGTCAATAGCGGGACAGTTGGAGTAGAGGTAACCCCTTTCTCTGACCCAGCCCCCGCCAAACAGTAGGGCTCAGGCACGGGGGGCTGCTGCAGAGCCAAGCGATGCTGATGCTCTGTGAGGACGGCGTCGGGCCTGGTCTGGCAGGCGGAGAAACCCCGCAGCAAAGGCCTGCCTGCTGCACGTCCAGCCCCTCCTGGAGGCGTCCTCTCTCCTCTCTGCCCCATGTCTCTGGCCAGGAGCTTCCTAATCCCCAGGTGGCTCCCCCATCAGGCAGACATTTTCCTAACATCCAAGGGAGGAGCACAGTTAATCCGTGGGCCTATTTTATTATTGCTGCAAATATTTCTTTTTTATTGACACGAAAGGAGATAAGCCAGGGCGGAGGAAGAGCCAGGGCCTCCCGGGGAAGTGCATCCTTCCCGGCCCCACGGGAATCCCAGGCATGCGGCACGAATTTCCCAACTGCAGTAAGCGGACTCCAAGGGAGGCTCCAAGCAGTCTTCTGGTGGAAGGTTGATTGCCGTAAAACCGGAGTCAGGCAGCCCGAGACTACGCGGGGCTATCCAGCAGTTTCTGGGCTGGAATGGTTGTCCTTCTGGAAACTTCTCTGCACGTAGGAGGCCCATGACGCTGTCACTGGACACATGTGACATCTCATTTGCTAGCTGACTTTGGTTTCCAGAGAGCACAAGTGCCAAAACCATGTCCCTGCAAAGGAAATCTGACCTTGATGGGGAGGGCACATGCTGCCTTGTGTTACCCGGTTCTGAGTTCAGAGTGGAATTCTTAGATAACGGACCCTGGAATGTCAGAGCTGCAAGGAGACCTCCAGGCCATCTCATAACAGCCACTGACGGCCACAGCATTCTCACCGTGGGACCCGCTCTGAGCTCAGCGCTGGGTCCCTTATCTCCACGGCTCCTCCCATTCTCTCCGTGAGTTTTATCATCTGCATTTTATAGATGAGGAAACTGAGACCCAAACATCAAGCCACTTGACCAAAACTCCACAACTAGAAGGAGCCTGCTTCCTAACCCCTGAACCCCACAGTCACCCTGTGCAGAACTCCTTAGCCTGGGGTCTGTGGGCCCCTTTGAGTGGCCCTGGGTGGGCTTCAGGGAGGTCAATAAGCTCCCAGAATTTGTATACAAAATGTCGTGTATTTTGGTGGGCGAGCATCCATAGAGTTTCAGAGGGGTCCATACTCTCACAAAGGTGAAGATCTGTACCCCCAGTTTTCAGAGGAAGAAATGGATAGGCATACCTGTTGCCATGGCTACCCAGCAAATTAGATGTGGATCTGGCCTCGGGCCCCCACGGCCAGCCCACTGCTTTCCCTGTTACCGTCTGGTGTGTGGATATGGCTTTAGATCGTGTTTATTGAGTTTTTTATTCTGTATGAAACACACACAGAAAAGTGTCAGGTCATATGTGAGTGTACAGCTCAGTGTATTGTCACACAGTGGACACACCTGAGTAATCTCCACCCACATCAAGGAGGAAAGCTTTAGCAGCACCTCAGAAGCTTCTCCCCATCTCGAACCCCACTTCTCCAAAGGCAGCTGCTCTCCTGGCCCTGACATCCTGGAGCACTCTCACATGCTTGGAACATGGTGTGAATGGAATCATGCAGTGCACGCTCTGTAGACATGGCTTCTACATTCCACACCACTTGAGGGTCAGTTGTTGCCTTGCACAGGTCCATCTTCATTGCTGTGTAGTATTCCACTGTACAAATCTACCAACGTCCGTTTGTCCATCCTCCTGCCGAGGCACCGCTGGGTGGTTTCCAGTTTGGGGCCGTAGGAATAGGGCGTGTTTGTACATTCTTGGGTGCACATATGTTTTGCCCTCCTGTGTGTACCTAGGAGCAGAATCGCTGGGCCATCCAGCAGGCCTGAGGTCACATCAGTGACACCGCCGAGCTGTTTCCACAGGGGAAGTTTGCACTCCCACAAGCAGCTGCTCACGTCCTTGCCAACGTCTAATTTTAGCCATGCTGGTGGGCGAGAGCATAATGCAGATTTTAAAATATTAAACAACTTTCCTGCTCTTTTGTTTTCTCCTCATTTAAGGTGTTTTCTTAGTCACTCTCATTCCCTGACCCCATGACATGCACACAAAGCCAGAGGCCTCATGTAGGCCCACTGCAGGCCCAGGAACATGGTGACGCGTGACCTGGGAATCGTGGTCCTCATGGTGGGGTCGGAGGAGGAGGGGGTGCCGGCTGAGATGGAGTCCAGGGGCTCTGCCTCCTGCCCTTTCTTCTGAGGCTGCGGGGGGTCTGGGGGGGAGCGATCACGTGCTGATTTTGATCAGTAAACTCTTGGGTGGGAGGGGCCATTAAACCAAGCCTGCCTGGACACCTTGGTTTGATGAGGCCCGAGGTGGCCATCCCGAACAGTCTGAGGCACCTTAACGGGTTTAGCTTTACTCTGCAAACTTCCCGTCCAGAAGGACTGAGGGCTGCTGGCATCGCTGGCCGGGAGTCCCACGCCGCTGCCCACGGCGGCCATCCAGCTGGTGTTCCCGCGAGCAAGTGGGAGCTTGGAGACGGCTGTGGTGGCCGATACCTGTCCCGCACTGGGAATTTGATCAGATCTTGACCTTACGTGTGATGCCTACCGGCCTCCCATCCGTTAAGAACAGAAAGATGGTTCACTTTCGGCACAACTCACTCCTTGGGTGGCCTGGGAATCCTGGTGTGCAAACCCCTCCCCCCAGGCCACCCACATCTGCAGGCAGGGGGGGTGAGGGGGACGGGGCAGGCGGAGCTGCCTGAGGAGGGTACCTGGCCACAGTCACTCAGAGACAGCCGGCTGGAAGGCCCTGCCCTGCCGTCCCCTGCCCCTGCCATCCCCTGCAGGCCGGGACCCAGACACTGAGACCGTCTCCATCTCCCCTACACCCCTTCCCCGGCCAGATAGCAGGGAAAAAGTGTCCCTGGGCCGAATCAGAGGCTCTCTGCCACCCCCACCCCCACCCCCACCCCGAAGCCAGCGCCTCACTCCACACTTTAGGACTTAGTAAGTTACTGTGATCTGCTAGGCTGGCCCTGCCCGGGGCTGAGCTGCAAGGACGCCCTGCCCTTCCTCCTTCAAGATGCTGCCTGCCTTCCTTCTCTCTCCTGCTGTGGGACATGCAGGCCACATCTAAGCTGCAGTTGTCAGAAGCCTCGTCCTGAAGCCAGTTCAAGAGATAGACTTTTTTCCCTCCTTGCTGCAAACCAAGCGGTCTCAGTGTCTTACAACCTGAAAGAGTTTGCACTTCTCCCACATCACTCCTCCCTCCCTTCTTCTTGCTTCTCTGCCCCGCTGGTTTGTCTGGGCCGCCCCACTGAGCCACCTCATGCCTCCCAAGGCTCCTCTGACACAGACACACCCCCACCCCGACCTGTTTGCAGGAGGTCCCAGTCGACACCAGAACGCTTGCTGAGCAATTCCTTGTGAGAGCGTGGGCCTCCTGCGGACGCCTTTCCACTGCCTCTACCTTGAGAGTGTGTGTGCGGGTGTGGAGGGGTCCCAGGGTTTGTTTCACTCGCCTAAGATTATGAACAAATACACACACGGACATAGCTACCCACATGTGCTGCTTACCACACATGAATAAGGGACTGTATATTTATCCACTTATTTACATGTAGGGGGACCACTTATCCTCTAAGTTGGGACACTTTTGAGAGTGAAAGGGTGCCATTAATAATGGCACCAGGACCAGGTGTAGCCCAGGCTGGCCCTTCCTATTTGTGTGTGATGGGCAGAGGCGTGTGGAGCCAGCAGGCCCGGGGGTCACCCCAGCGTGGTGTTGCCCGTGCTGGGCCTGCAGCAAGACCAGGCTAGTCTGTCAGCTCACCTTCAACGAAACCCCAGTCAGAGCCGCCCCCACTTCTCATCAGCCTGTGGGAAGGGGACTCATGGGATCACGGAGGACGACACTCACAATAACTCTGAGCACTTCTTGACACAATGCAAAGAGATTTCAGATTGCATCTATGACGCCAGAAATCCACATTCAAGGCATACAAATTAAGGCAGGCTCAAGACACCTTTTCTGCCTGGTGTGGCTTATTTAAACCCTGACGTGGAGACACCTGGATAGTCCTCCGAATTTCTCCCTTTTCATCGAAAGTGTCGGTTTCACTTGATGTGGAGGAAAGCAGTTTTGCACAGAGCAAACAGCCGGTCATTCTGCGGGTGGGAATCTGGCAAGCCGGCGAGTCCGCCCTTGTCTCGGGGGGGACAGTCGGCTGAGCGGCATTTTCCTTTCCGGTGGGTTGCTCTGGAGTGGCGTGCATGTGGCCGGGGACAGTTAATCAGCCCCCAGTGGTTGGAGCAGTGTGCTCACCGGAAGACAGCCTGCTGTCATTGGTTCCGGGGTCGCTGGAAATTATTGCTGTGATAATTTGGGGTGTGAAAGTGTTCTTTGTGATCAATTGATGCCCCCAAGTTTGGCCATCCGTGTCAAATGATGTGAAGAGGGAGAGCTTCACATTGTGTACATTTTTATTTAATGAACCAATTCCGCCATTGCCAGAATAAAGGATGTTTTTATTCATAAGACCCCAATGAGGATGTATTCACTAATCCTATTAAAATTAGTTATTAACTTTGAGCTACTGGGAAAATACTTTTCCCTCATTTTGGTTTGTGCTCTGTTTAAGTTGGAGCTACTCTGAAAACTTTCAGGGTCCTGGGGGAGGGCAAAAGTGGTAAAGGAGGATGTTTGTATGGTGATGAGCAGAAACTAAACTTTTGGTGGTGAACACAATGCAATCTATAGAGAAATGGAAATATAATGATGTACACCTGAAATGTATATAATGTTATAAACCATTACCATTATAAACCATTGCCAAACATGTAAACCAATGTTACTTCAATATAATATTTTTTAAAAAAACCCTCTTTTAACACATTTTGGTTTGTGCTATGTCTATATCCATAATAAACCCAATAACGTGTATTTCCGTGAGTCTGATCTACTGCAAAAATTTAGCACCCAACTAAGATAACTTTGTACATTTAATATATATAAGTATACAAACAGATGAAGTATTTCTTCAGTGACATTTACATTAAATATAAGTTTTTTGGAATGACTTTGCCTATCAAAAGTTTGCTTTTAGAATTATAGTTTTTGTGAAACAATTTTCCCTTTTACAGTTATCACTGTAAAACAGCAGTCACGCAGAGGGAATCAGAGAGGCTCAGAAGAGACAGGACAAGCTTTTCTACACAGCTTCCCGCCGCCTTCAGAACTTGCAGCAGAGGAGTGAGCGCGGGGACTGCTCTGTGCAACGTGAAGATCTTGCTCCTTCTGATACACACACAAAATGAGTGCTTGGGAGACATTGATAGCTGTTTGTCATTTGGGGGAAAAAGTGCCCTTGATTCCTTTCTGAATCTTTTAAGAGAAATCGGGAAGGGAGGCAAAAATATTTCAGTCAGCTTTAATTCTGTATGGAAGAAACAAGACGTGTAACTTTATAAAAGATACCTGATATTCTATCTAAACACAAACATCGCTTCTTACCTTGGCAAACGAGTTTTAATTGTATCTAAATATGAAAACTACGAAGCCTTTGGAAACTTCATGGAGATAACTTCTTTTCCTGAAGCTTTCCTTTCGTCTCATTCAGCTGTTTCATCAGGGTGTGTGTGTGTGTGTGTGTGTGTGTGTGTGTGTAAGAGAGAGACAGAGAGAGAAATTTAAAAACTTTAAAATCAAAGGCTCAGAAACACCACATGAATTATCCCAAATCTTTGTAGCTTCTATTTCCTTGAAAACGCCCCAGAAAATGTTTTCTTCCTTTCTGCAGGACGCAGGATTCTCTTCAGCTTCCCCACAAATCCTGAAATTCCTTTGTTTAAAACAAAATAAAACAAAACAAAACTTGTGGCTTTTCTCAAAATGACAAACCAAACACGCAGAATCTGAAATCCCCAGAATACAACCCGGACCATAAACCTTCTGACTCAACAAGCAGATTTTATGGAGACCCCAGTAAAACCCAAAGGATGGCAATAAATAACTAGTCCACGGCCTCTCCTGTACAGCTGTGTCTTCAGGACCTCAAACCTCTGAAGGCAAAGGGAAGACCCAGAGCGTCGCGCGGTGTTGGTGATACGGGGCAAACCGTCCTAGCGGCTGATCTGCCCGCGATCTTCCCCAGGCTCCAGGTGGACGGAGGCCGAGAGCTGTAGATAGTGAACATCCTTCCCCAAGCATCTTTCCAAGTGGCCACCTCAAGCAGGCACCTAAACATTTGGGAGAAACAGTGGAAGGAATAACACAGCCAAGCAACTAGCAAACATGGCAGCCAGTGACAGGAAGAGGATGCTCACACTCGGGACGCGCAAAGGCCGAGGGAGAGGGCTGTAACTTCTCAGAGCTGCACGTGCACCCACGGGCACCTAGTACCTCCACAGAAAACACAGCTTCGTTCTGCTGCCGGATCTTAGGGGAGTTTCCACTTGGAGTGGCAAATCCCGAGGGTCTTACCCCGACTCAGGCACTTGCACTCACTGTGACATTGGACAAGTCACCTGGCCTCGTCGAGCTTTCAATTCTGCGTCAAAAAGTGGGGATGATCTCCCTCTTTCTGCCTACTCTCTGGGGACGTTGTGAAGACGAGATGAGAAAAAAACAGAGAGGAGAAAGAGCGTTCTGTGTGATAGGCAGACGACAGAGTCTGACGAGCTCTCCAGCTCCAGAGGAAAGGCCGCCCGCCCCCGGCAGGTCGCCCCCACAGCCCAGCCAGCCGCCACCCGCAGCCCGTCCTCGCTGCAGTCAGCTCCCTCCCAACTGCAGAGAAAGACGCCTGCCTGGGCAGCTGTTCTCTTCTCTCTGCAGGAAGCAACTTCCTTCTGGAAGGGTCCTGACACTGCTCTTGGTGTTCCAGAAGTTCCCTGGTTAACGGACAGTGTGTCCAGAGGGAGCGGTCAGCCGGCACAGGAGTGCACGGAACAAATCCACATGTAGAATCTTCTCAGAGGTGGCTTGGCCTCTAGACTCTTGCATACACACTCACACACTCATGCACATGCCTGTGCACACTCTCACACACACAAGACACTCCAACATTCTCGCACACACACGTAGACACCCACACACTTGTGCACACTCTCACACACAGTTGTACACACTTGTGCACACACCCAAACACCCACATGTACATTCACACACGCTCACCTACACTCTCTCACACACTCCTGCACACTCTTGTACACACTCAGACATCCATTCAAATGCTCCACACATGTACACATTTGTGGACATTTTCTCACACTCAGACACAAATGCAACTCTTGCACACTCACGCACACACTTTCCTGCATCTTGCACACACAGCAAACCACTCTCCGGGGCTCCCATTTGATTTGGGGCCGCCCCCAACCACCCTTGCCAGCAGCTCCTAAAGGGAAGGAGGTCCACGTGTTGATGAGCCTTAGCTAGGTGTGTGTGTTCAGCAGCTGTTTGCACATGTGTGTGCAGCAGAGAGGGGTACCGGCAGAAGACCAGCAGGGCAGTGGCTCCTCACACCCTCTCCCTGGTTTGTCGGTGTAAATTGTCTTCCTCTTATCTGCCCTGCCTCCCCCATAGCCCAGAACTCGGCCCCTCCACACAACCGGCCGGACACCAGGTTATAAATAAGGCTTCCCTTCTCCAGTGGTTTCCTGGGCAATGCTTCTCTTTACAACCAAGTGTCAAGGTCCATGTGGTATAGAACCCACCACATTCCCCAGTGGAGGTTGGCACAGCACTGGGCATGCACAGTCATTTCATCAATGCACCAGCGTCAGGGAAGATAACTTCTGAAAATCCACGTGAGTTTTAAATCCAGGTGGCAGGTTGGGGCTCAGCACCCGACTGTCCTCTCAACCGCCCTTTATGAAGCCCTGGTAGGTTCCATCCCTGCAGTGGGCTTGGGAGGGGCCCAGCAGGAAACCATGGATCCAGGGGCCACGCCCTCCCTGCTGTCCCTCTGCCCAAACTCACTCAGCTGGGCCTCAGATGCCCCATCGGCAAAATGCGCTTTAAGATACTGACTCACAGGCTGGGCTTCTCCGCCCTAGCACGTGTCAGCTGGGGACCTTATACTAGTGGGATTACCTGATTGATACCTGTCTCTCCTTCAGAAGCCAAGCTCCCTGAGGTGCAGGGCTGGGCCCACGGCTTCCCCTGCCAGGCACAGAGCGGGCAAGCGTCCGTGGGTGAATTCGGGCTGTGGGGGCAGCTCGGAGGGTGCTGTCCTGCAGGCTGACCCTGGGGTGTCTGTGTGTCTGAACGGGAGCTGCTGTGGGGGTTAAAGAAAGAAGCAAAATATACAAACATCAGCTGTCGGTACTATTATTACTATTATTACTTGATGAGGCCCCTGCTTCTAGAAGGGACAGATTTGTAAAGTGAAGATCACCCTGCGCTGTCATGAGCGTGCAGACTGCACTTTAGAGCAGGAAGGGCACTGACCACGGACTTCTCTGCCATCTGAACTTCCTCACCGCAAGTTTCACACCTACATCTTGTTATTAAAGTTCCAGCCGACCCTTGTTGAAGAATGTGCCTCAGGAAGTGGGATTTTCCACCTTCCCTGGTCCCAGAGAAGCCCTGGGTTCCTGGGGAGGCACGTGCCAGCATCTATCTCATTTCTCAGCGCACTTAGCAAGAGAGACTATGTCCTTTAGTGTGATTGCCACGGGACGAAGGCTGCTCCTGGTGGCCAGTGGGCAAACGCCTGGCATTTCCGTGGTATTTGGGACTGTCTTCTTTCTTGATGAGACCACAAAAGCACCACAACCCACAAAGGGTCGGTCCTGTGCAGTGTGAGCAGGCTCTGCCAGCCCGGCGCTGGAAGCCCAGAGCCGGCTAACCAGCCCCAGCAGCCTGTGCTGCTGACCGCCCTTCGGATCCTTTTATAGACATTCTAATTCCACGGCCGGGCAGCAGCTTTCCATCAAGTTGCTGGCACCAGCCCTGCAAGACATGGGTCTCTGTCACTGGGCAGAGCCAGGCTGGAAGCTGGGTCTCTCCACCACCCGAGGCTCCAGGCAGCCAGGCTGGAGGAACACAGGAGGAGCCGGAGTCAGGAGCTCGGCGACAATTATCTTGTCACTGCTGGATCCGCAGACTTATGAATGGCACCTTCCCTGAAGCAGAGCTGGCCGCCGGAGTGGTTCAGAGGCACCCTCTGCCAAGAGGTTTGCAGCCCAGTCACAAAATAAATCACTCCCTTGGCCCGTTCCTGGAGGACTGAATCCTCCACCTGGGCTGTCGTTTTAGTGTGTTTATTTGTTAAAGTACAAATGCCCCAAGCATCCCTCCTCAGGGTTGCCTTCATGGTGAGCCCCTCGGTGTGGATGGAGCAGTGTGCCCTGCACTGAGGGCGCAGCCCACAGCAGGAGGATTAGGAACAGGGTCCGAGAGGCAGGGAGGGGCAGCCAGCACAGCCAGGAGGTGAGAAGTTGCGGGTGGGGCTCAAGAGGACCCTGCCTTGCTCATTGGGCAACTTGAGAACAGTCCACAAATATTAATTGAGCACCTACTCTGTGCCAAGGAGAGTCCCAGACCCTGGGCTACAGAGGCCACCAGGGCAAGCTCACAGTCTAATCGGGGGTGGGAGACAGAAAACGAACAAATATGGAGCCGGGACACATCCCAAGAGCTGGGGTAACAAGGAAAGAGGGAGAGGTGGGGACGGCAGGAGAGGCCCCTCAGGGGAAGGGAGACCAGAAAGGGGGCTTCCGTGGCTCCATGGAGGTCCGTGGGTTAAGGCGCTGTGTTACTGTGTAACACCTTTCCACTAACTTAGAGGCTTACAATAGCGCCCACTTATTATCTCACGTCATGGTTAATTTCTTCTGGAAATTTTTATGCATATCTATGCTTTTTAACACAAAAGTATAACCCCCCCAGGCAATACAGTTTTGCATTTCTATTAATAGGGTATAAGTATTTTCTCACTGTCTTAAAAGTTCTTCCAAAGCTAAAAAAAGTTCACAGAAAAATATCAAGTGTTGCGACAGATGCAAGCCAGTACGGTTGCTGCACAGGATGGAGGAATTGGGAAAGGGACAATGGGCATGGAGCCCTGAGTGCTCCCAGGACACACCACATCCCAGACCCTGTCACCTCCCTCTATGGCACCACAAAGACTCCTCCTTCCTTGGCTAATTGTCCCGCACCTAACCATGGCGGTCTCAACACAGTGCCCCAATTTTAAGACATTTCCAAGAACAAATCTCATGAGCATTGACTATGTGCTTACATAGGCCAAACACTGTTCTTGATGTGGGAGACACTGAACCAAATTCCCCTTCTCCATGGAGCTCAGGTTCAAGAAGCAGTACCTTCTAGAACTTTCTAGTAACCAGTGAGCCAGGGGTTTGCAATTCTGAGTTAAAACTTCAGACAATTTGACGATATTTTTTCACTTTTCATCTGGATGTTCTCACTATCTGTGGGGAGGCTAACAAAGACTCCTTTAAAAATGATATTTTGGAGGGTGAATTAAAAATTTTGGAAATAGTGGGGATGGTTGCATGACATTGTGAATGTAATTCATGACACTGAATTGTACACTTAAAAATGGTTAAAATGGCAAATTTTATGTTCTATGTATTGTACCGCAATTTTTAAAAAAGGTTAATAATGAAATATACTCAAACTCCTTGAATTGCACACTTTAAACGAGTGAATTGTATGGTATCTGAATTTATATCTCAATAAAGCTGTTTACAGATCAATTAAAATAAATAAACTTTTAAAAAGCTACTTTTAAAAAGATATTATAGCCCCAAATGGTAAGATCAAACTCCATCAATTGTCATGGATATTTCGAGAATGAATATTATACTCTTAACTGCTGCTTTTTATTTCTTACTAACCAAGCCTTTGCTCAGTAGAAAATCAGACATCTGCCAGAGAATGGGCCATGCTCAGAGCTGGGCCAGAGAAACTTCTGGCTGACTGATTCACAATCAATTTCATCACTCCCAACATGCAAGAAGGTTGGACAGGTTCTAGAAATCAACTGGTCTCAGAAGTAACTCAATACCCCACAGACTCGGTCGCCCTGCTCTCTCCTCTCTCTTTATACCAGTTACTGTGATTTCATTTTTCTATAATCCTGGAGCTTACAAGTGCCTTTGGGAAGGGGAAAATCCCCATAGCACAAATGTGTATCCGGCAGAGAAGTGATCCACTTTGCCCATTAAATGCTAATATTCGCAGGGGCTGTTGGTTCAACCAACTACTCAAAGAAACCCAACCTGGATCCCAACAAAGGTGAATTGTACAAAAATCAAATGTGCCCTGGGTGGGATCAGCTTCGACACCATAGGGAGGAAATGCAGATGGGAAAGGGGCCAGGGTCAATTCTCCCGAAAGGAGCCATGTGGTCTTGGTTTGGCTTCAATTAACTTCAGGACCAATTTTTTTTCTTCTGTTGGCCTGTGTGAAGGTAGAATTGCCCTGGCAACTGGCATTTCGTGTAATTGGTGCTGATGGTCACCAAACCCACAGGGCTGAGATCGACACCCCGTGTGCTGCTGGTTCAGGCGAAATTGAACAGCTCCGATGTGACCGCAAACCCAGCTGAAATGTGAAGACCCCAGAATGGGCTGGTTTGCAGCTCAAGCTGAATAGAGGCTTCACTGTGTTCCACATCAGGACTCACTCCAAACCCAGTCTGGGTACCCCACTGCTGGGGAGGGCTCTGGGATAGAAGGGGAAGTGGCCTGAATTGTTCTGGTTTCAAGCACCTACCTGGGCGCCAAACCCAGCCAGTGCTTGAATGACTGATTCCTGGTTGGCACATGACGGGTGCTGATTATCAGCAACAACAACACCGTTATTGGAGGATCTGATGCTACAGATGCTAATGGTTTGGCCAGCCTGTTACTTCCCCGCATTTGGGGAAGAGGAGCCTCCCTATGTCCCTATCTCGAATGTCTGTGTCTACCTGCAAAGAAAAAAAAATCACGGCTACTACCCAAACTTCATTCGCGTGAGACCATTAGTCATAGGGATCGAGATTCCGTGGGTGCTGAGAGGAAGGAGGCCTAACGCAGCCTTAGAGGTCAGGGAGGCTTCCTGGAGGAGGTGGTTCTGGAATCTTGAAGGAGGCCTAGGGGCCCTCCAAGACTGGGGGAAAGGATTCCAGCCAGAAGTAGCAGAGGCACGAAGATGGGAAATCGCCAGGAGCCTCCTGGGAATTACTGGTTCCCCAGGGTAGTGGCCCACAAGTGGGCAGGGAGGCCGGCGAGGTGGGAGTGGGAGGCTGGAGAAGGCCTGGAGGCCGGGCCTGGAGATGGGATTCCGTCCTGCAGGCACTGAGGCCCCGGGAGGGCATCTAACAGGCTAGCGGCATGATCAGGAGTGGGTGTTGGAAGTCTAGGTCTCTTGGCCTCTGGAAGGTGGATTGGAAGGGAGCAAGGCCGGGGGGGGGGGACCAGTGTGGAAGCTGTGACAATAAGCCAGGCAGAGACGATGAAGGCTTGAAGCAGATGGTGGTGGTGGAGAGGGACAGCAGGGGACAGGTGCAATGCAGATTTAGGAGGAATTCAGGAAGACTAGGGTGTTTCCTTCCGTGGCCCCTCTCTGCCACAGTGACCAATGCTGAGCCCACTGGGGGGTCCCCTGCCCCTGGGGTGGTAAAGCTCAGCCACCGGGGGCGTCACAGGAGGTCAGGGTGCGGAGGGGCCGGCTGGAGATCTTCTCCCTCCCGGGAGGTCACCTCGGGCTGGCATGTCCTTCCATCCAAGGTCGCTGATCTCCTCACTGTGGTCACTTCTACACGACTCTCTCTCCTGGTCTTGTCCCCGAGGACCCGTGAGTGGCAACAGCGCCACTGCTATGAGCCCAGCTTCCTGCTTTTCCCCTGGGGGCCCGCCGCACCCCAACCCCACCTGTGTAAAAACCCCTTTGTAAACAGATCCTCCTGAAATTCTCATCATTCGAGTGGTCCGTCTGCTTCCTATCGGGACTCTGCCTGAGACACAAACTCCACATCCACTTCTCAGAGGTCCCGAGTCACCTCACAGGCGTTTGCTGTGTTTCCAGATGTGCATGCAGGCCTGGTGCAGAGAACAACGCAGGTGGGCTCCCTGCACCCACGGGACTTTACTGTCCAGGGCTGCGTCTGGGGGTGAATGTGCAGATTCCTGGGCCCGCCCCGGGCTTAATGAATCAGAACTTCTGGGGAAGGAGGCTCACAGTCTGAAATGTAACTGGATTCTCAGCAGTTCTGTGCACACTGAAGTCTGGCCCTCCTCTGGGCCATGTACTGTGCTCAAAGCTGCCAGCGTTACTGCTCATTGTTCTTCGTAACACCTTGTACACAGCAGGACTGCGTCCCATCTGGTGTGCACAGAAATGGCATCATGGACAGGGGCCTCGCAACC
Organism: Ceratotherium simum simum; assembly: GCF_057802395.1. Classification (NCBI taxonomy): domain Eukaryota; kingdom Metazoa; phylum Chordata; class Mammalia; order Perissodactyla; family Rhinocerotidae; genus Ceratotherium; species Ceratotherium simum. The sequence goes on along the minus strand of NC_141929.1, from coordinate 4,106,813 downwards.
GTCAGTGTGTGAGCATCCGGTGCCCAGGCCATCCACACCAGTGGGGAAAGATTTGGGAAACCACCCCCAAACTCTAAAGCAAGGGACTACTGTTGTGTTCATTTTTCTCCATTTATAGTTTTCTGCTGTTTCCAATGTGTCTCCAATCCCAGAAAATTGTAACAACAGCAACAACGACAAAATAATAACTTAAAACCCATGAATTTGTTATGCATATAACAACTGATAACACTCATGCCTTAACTTACAGAGCTCATGAGCTTTCTCTCCCTCTAATTTATTAGCAGTAGCAAGTCCTACTTCATGGAAGTCTATATTAATTTTCTGGAAAGAGAGGCTGGTGGTAATCAGTCACTTATTGGAAGCGCCCTGGCACGTTTACAGCATGTTCAATGAACAAGAAGAGTGTGACGTGTGGCCTGGAAGAGATTTGCCGTGTTTTGACAGGATGCCGAGCTGTGTGCCTCTTTGGTGGACGCACTTTCCTGGGGCACCCCCACTCTGACTCCCAGGAAGGCCCTGGGCTCTGTCGTCTCTGGGGCTTCCCTCCATCCAAGGCTCGCTGGGCGCCCCCCCTGTGCCGGGCCCTGCTGTGTGCTGGGGGCCACGGCTACAGAGAAAACATTTAGTCCCACACCTCCTTACTCTTCACTGATTCGTGCATTTTTCTTCCTCGGTTTTGAGACGTTTAAAAATAAGACAAAACAAAACAGGTCCTTTCTGGGCCGGCCCCATGGCTTAGCGGTTAAGTGCGCGCGCTGCGCTGCTGGCGTCCCAGGTTCGGATCCCGGGTGCGCACCGACGCACCGCTTCTCCGGCCACGCTGAGGCCGCGTCCCACATACAGCAACTAGAAGGATGTGCAACTGTGACATACAACTACCTACTGGGGCTTTGGGGAAAAAGAGGAGGAGGATTGGCAATAGATGTTGGCTCAGAGCCGGTCTTCCTCAGCTAAAAGAGGAGGATTAGCATGGATGTTAGCTCAGCGCTGATCTTCCTCACACAAAAAAAACAAAAAAACCGGTCCTTCTTTGTCTCTCTTATTGAAGCAGTCTATAAATTGCAATAGGGCAAATGTCACTGCCATTGACCAGGAACTCTGTTGCACAAAATGAAAGCCCTCATTTGCTTTCCCTCTGGATTGGATTTCCAAACGGGTCAAACATTTACAGAAATGGCCCAAACTGTACAAATAAACCATAGGTCTGGTGGAGAAGGCAGTTTACATTACACTGCGGCAGACGAATATGGCAGCCGTAGCCCGGCCTTTTGAAAACCACTTCACATCGTGTGCGTAAGCTCTGTGCCCGTCTGGGATCCCTCAACCCCGTCAAAAACCTTTGGGAAAGGCATCCCGGTCCTATAACCCCGTGGACCCATTCACACTCCGGCTGGGTGGCTCTCGTCCCCCCGTGGATCAGCTCCCCCTCGGCTTCCCTGAGACGGCAGTGGGGAGGGAGTTTGCCCGTGGTGTCTGGTTGGCTGCAGCAGAGTGGCTATGGTTGTAAAGCTTTTCTGTTCTGTTAGTTCACCTTTCCCTGGTACCTTGCTCTGAGGTAACAGGTTTTCTTGGAGCATAGTTCTGTCTGGGCCTCTTGGTGGTTCCGAATTCTGGGCTTCTCCGGCGCCCTGCCTGGGCTATTTGGGAGGCAATAAGGGAGCTCAGGGAACTCACTGCCAAGCCATCCCTTGAACCCCAAGGCCCCTGAGCAGTCTGTCTTCTTCGCTCCAGCCTCATAGTCTTTGTGTGTTTGTCTGCTGTTCTATGTCCAGGGTGTTCAGTTGTAAGAGGGAGGACCTGGAGAATGGAGCTCCTCTGTCGTGGCAGGAACCAGAAGTCTCCCCAGAGGGAAAATGTGAACCCCGTCTCTCCTGTCAGAGCCCTACTTTTCACCTTGTCTGCCCACAAGGCTGCCTCTGTCACCCGTGCTACAGGGACATTTCTCTCTCACGGCCCCACCTGGCACTGGATGAAGGCACGCTGACCTTCCCCAAGCCCTCCCGAGTTAGTCACGGTTGAGAAGGCTCACCGGGTCAGCAGGGCACTGGTTGACGTGGTTCTCCTGGGGCATACCCTCCAAGCCTGCTCCCAGTTGGAGGTTGACTCAAAGCGTGGGCTCTGACCACTTCCTCAGGAGGCCTCAGCAGCCGTCTGACCCAAGGTTTCCTCACCCAGCACTCCGCCTTCCTTTTCCATCATTTACACCCCCCTGAAGAGAGACTCAGGGGAGAGGCATTTTAATCCCTCTTTGGTCTATAACTTCTTGGGTGGCCCAAGGTAAATCCATCAGCACATGCTACAAACCAGGATGAGGAGATCAAACACGTGAGAGAGAAGAGTCTAGGCCACCAAGGTCTCCGGAGGCCAGGAGAAAGCAGGAAAGATGCAAAGAGCCGAATATCAAGGTTACTGCCCTGGTGACTTGCTATTTGGTGGTACGCTACCGAGACAGATTGAAACAGGGACAATGTGTCTCTTTCTGCCGAATTCTTTTTTCAAAAGCTATGAGTTCCCCAGAGAAGTTGAGTATTACCTCAATCAGTCAATCAATCAATGAGGACAATTAGAAATGAATAAGGGCTTCCATCTCCCCGTCTGTACTGCAGACACACTACAGCATCTAGATTACAGCACTGCTCTGACTGGAAGGGGGCCCACGTGTGAATTAAGGAGCACAGGGCCTGGCCGGTTAGTAAGGCCCATGTAATAATAACAATTATTTTTATAATTATTAATTGTTTCTTCAGACTTTTATTCTACTGATTCTCTTTTTGGTCTTTCATCAATGTTATTACAGAACAAAATTTTTCAAATAACTGAGAGTCCTTTTATACTTTCTTTCAGTTCTAAATCCCGAATACTTCAAATTCATTTTTCCGCATTAAATTTGGGATAGGGGGCAGAATTTGGAAAGTCCCGTAGAAGAGACCAGAAACTGGAAGTTGTAAAATCCTGAGCCATGACATCAGGATGCGGCAGTGTTGTTTACAGAGAGGATGTCTCTTCCAGTAACCGAGGCCTCCCAGTCATCAACAATAGGGGCCAAAGGAGGTAAAGTCGTAGAAATCTGGAAACCAGCACTTACTTCTCTCCTAGTTAGTGTTTGCAATTGGGCTTAAGAGATTGGTGCAGCCAGGGAGCTATTCTGAGCATCTTTTAGCTCACTCCAAAGGCAGCTTTGGGCTTTGTCTGAGAATGGGCTGGTATGAGAAGGGAGGATGATGTCTGTACTTAATCGAAAATGTCAGGGATTTTTAAGGATGAAACTGTGCACCTCCTGATTCTCTGGTTTCCCGAGGACCCCTCCCAATGGGCAATGCTGTCTTCTTCCCTTTCAGTGATGCGCACAAAGAGAAATTTCTGCCTATTCATGCTGCTCCTTTACCACTGCCATTTCTACATCGTCTTCCACCTGGACCATCTCTTGGAAATCTCCCTGCTCTTGGAGATCACCACCATGGATGGATTCCCCTGTCTTTCCTCTACCAACCAGAGGGATTTTTAATCCTGGCCCTGTTGTCCTCTTCATCCCATCTCCAGCACCCACTGACGAACCTTCCAACTTCCTGGCCTCCCGATGACATGACCTCCCCAATTCTGACACGATTCACCTAGTGGTTAAGTTCAAGTTGGGTTGCTTAGATCTAACAGGGGAAAGAAGTAAACTTTTGACCTTTGTGTCTCTGTTATATAAGCTGAACCTTCCTCCTGAATTATGCAAATAAGTCTGTCCCTTGCTTGCCAGCAGGAAGACACAGAGAAAAAATGGCTGTGAGTTGACCTAGGCAGGAAGGGCAATAGATGGCTTCACAGCTTTCCAGAGGCCCCAAGCCTGGCATGGAAATAGCCACCATACCTGAAGGGCCAAAGGGACAGGAGGGGGCCATCTCAGTGGTGACCTATGTGGACATCAACCTCAAGGGCGGGGGTGTCTCCCTTTAACATTAGCACTGTGGGAGCCCCATAGCTCTTAGATGTCATCCTGGCAAAGGTGAATGGGAGACCCAGGAACCCACTGAGACTCAGTGGAACAGAAGCCCAAACTTGGGGTCAGGTTGAGTTTTAAAGAATTAAAGATATATTTCTGGTACAACTAAGGTTTGGACTAAGAAGGCAGGGCTTGGTGACCATGTCCTCTTCTCTCACTCTCTATTCTCCCTTGGTGACCACAGCTGCCCTCTGCATTCAGGTGAGTCCCACATCGCCCCCCTCCCAGCCTCCTCTTCTACAGCCCCTCCTGTACCCTCAGATTCCAGAGTCACAAAACTGTTCACCTCAAAGGGCCCTTCACGTCATAAATGAAGAACCTGTGGACTGGGAGGGTCTGGAAGTTGAAAACTGGATGGAGTCCCAGAGCCCTATGCTCCCTCCAGAGCTGTCACTGCTCCATCACACGCCTTTACAGCTCCACGGGGACCAAGGGACATTTACACAGGGGGCACCCTGATCAAACACCACCGGGTGAATCAGGTAGAGGGCCTCCTCTGCAATGTAGATTAATCCGTTGCAGATAATTGCTAAATTAGGGTGCTGGGAAGGTTGCTTCGTTCACTCAAGGTGCATGTCTGCCTTAGACAAGCGGAGGCTCCAGGGCCTGCAGGAGGCCAATGCTTGGTTACTTTGCTGAGAGGCGATGTGTTGTACGTAAAAGTTATATCCACATAGACAAAACAAGAAAGAGGTTCAGCAATTATGTAGAATACCAGAATAAGCAATCTCTTTGGATATGTGAAGGGGGAACAGGTGCCCAGCAACTCTCCTGGATATCAGCAAATTTAGCTTCAAATTACCCAGATGGTTGAATCTCTGTCTATGTATGTATATACCCATGTATGTGTCCGTTCATTATCATCTATCATCCTTCCATCTACCTATCTACCTACCTACCTACCTACCTAACTATCTATCTATCTATCTATCTACCTACCTACCTACCTACCTACCTACCTACCTACCTATTTGGACCAGATGGGGTTCCCTCATCTTCTGTCTTGCTAAGAAAACCTCAACTTTGCTTAAATATCCACCCCTCAAGGAGGTGTCTGAGGGACCAGAGGCAGCGGGATAATTCTCCTGCTGTGGGATCATGCGACAGGGTCTTGGTCGAAACTGGGGAGCTATTTGGGTCCCATGGGCTCAGCTGACCACAGCAAGCAGCCTTTCAAGGACTCTCCTGGAGCCTCCACTCAACCATGACTCCTTGGTATTCATATTCTCTGGTTTATTTTGGGCAATAGTATTTTAATGCCAGAAAATTCCGTGTTTCCTTTAATGACTGGTATTTGCTGGATGAAAGACACGATTTGATGTGATTTGGTGCCCTTTTCCCTCCAGCAGCACAGTGCACAGCGAAGGGCGGTGAGAAGACAGGGTTCTGTGGGATTGGCTCTTATAAAGAGGGACTGCCTCTAGGGTTTAAATTCAGATGTGCCTCCACTTGAACCCTAAGAGCCACGACAGCTCCGAAGCTACTGCATCACTTTCATTTGCAAAGGGGCCCTCGAGTTCCTCAAACACTGAGTATGTCCTGAAGACAAAGAAAGAAACACCAGCAAACAGTCGGTGCTTACTGTGTGTGCACCAGGCACGGCTCTAAGCCCATGCGCATGAACCAACACAGTCACCACAGCGATCCCACGAGGCGGGTGTTATTATTGGTCTGCTTTTACAGATGAGGAAAAGGAGGCTCAGAGAGGTTGAGTTGCTTGCCCAAGGTCACACAGATTAAGTGGCAGAGCTGGGATTCATATCCAGGCTGGGACTGACTTCAGAAGGGAAGGAAGTCCAACCAGACATCAAATACAATGAAACCCAGGAGAGGTTATCAAGGGGGTCACCCCCAGAAACGACCCTGAATCCCTCTTAGAAGCATCGTGAGTGACTCTTCTGTCCTCGAGTGGACAAACTCCATGGGCTTGGAAGTTCCTTCTGGCCTGAGGATCTGATGATGGAGAACATAGGTGCGGCATGTCCAGGGACAAAGATGGAGGGAGAAGACCACCCCAGAAAGTGCCACCCCGGGCCCCGGAGAGCGGTGACGCTGGGCCACCAAAGCCGCCCTTGCCCCCGTAGCCACTGACAGGAGACAAGAGAGCTGAGACGGCCCTGAGTTTTCTGGTGCCAGAGAGGAAGAGGGTGAGAGGCGCAGGCGTGTGGCGCATCGCCAAGGGACGCAAGTGGCCCGAGCTCGCCGGCGCTGGAAGGCGGGCGCGCTGGGCTTTGGGGCCTAGCTGAAGGAACTGGGGAGTGTGGGCCTGTCCTGACTTAATACTGAAGAAGGTGCAGGCGCTTCCCTGACAGGGATGAACCTCCTGGGGAAGTTCCAGAATCAGGGACGGGCACTATCCTTCCGGGCAGAAGCCCTATCCTGGGACTGAGGGGCAGCAGGAGCCCTCGGACTCGGTCTGATTCCACCCGACCACCCGCGTGACCCTGGGGAGCCGTAGGTTTCCTGCCTGACCTCGGGTTCCCCATCTAGACAGTGGGAGTGAAACAATCCCAGCCCGACAGGGCATCGTGACAATTCTACAAGACACGCTGGGTGGAGGTCCCGGCAACAGCAAGAACGTTCCTAGACCATGTTACCATAACGTCCTTAGAATTTTCTAGAAGAAAATTATGTTTTCTCACACACACACACACACACACACACACACATGATTTCCAGGCAGAAATTGTTAATATTTCATGAGGTTGTGGTTAAGCCAAGAACTGAATTCTCAGCCAAAGAAATCAAATTTAAAAACCCCAGGGAAGGCGGTTCGGAGGCACTGACAGGCTTCTCAAAGCCCTCTCTGGAGCTCGGGCTGCACCGACACTCTGGCTCTTCGGCCCTAAGTGCCTGTCATCGGGTATTGGGGCCTCTGCGTGCAGCACGGCGCGTGTGCCCTGGCCATCATCGCTGTCCCTCTGTGGACCATGCTCCACGGGAGCAGCAGAAACGCCCGGGAGGGGTGCAGCATCTTTCTCAGTCAACTCTTGACGATCCTGCCTGAAGGAGCAGCATGGGGGAGGGGAGGCGAGTCACAATGGGGAATAAAACAGGCACGGGCAGGGGCGAGATCTCTAAGTGGGGAAGCTGTCTGCCCCTCAATGATTTCAGCTTCTCTGTTGCACACTGCTTTTCACAGCTTCACAGGGACTCCACACGCAGTGGCTGCAAACACCTCTCACTCACTAACTGATTATCTCCACTTTACAGATGGGGACACCGAGGTCAGCAAGGGTGACCACCTTGTCCAGGACGACGCAGCTGGCGATGGGCAGCGTCAAGACTCCAAATTAACTTCCTAACGTCGTCTGTGGACACCCGGCACAGCCCTCCCTCCCCCAGGCTCAAGGGCAAAAGCAAACAGCTCGGAGGAAGCTGCCAGGGAGCTGATGCCAAACAACCCCAGTGCCACGTCCCCCAAGCCCCCAAGATCTCAGAGACGCCGCGGGTGAGGTCTTCCCAGTGGAAAAACAAACAAACAGCAGACAGCTCCTCGCATGGTCTGGTGCCTCACTCCCGGTGGATGGTGCGCTGTGTCTGCAGTCACGACTCAGGGTGCCTGATCGCCGGGCTTGAGAGCAGGGGCGTGTCTGGCTCTCACACCTTCCCAGGGCTGGAGGGGCGGCTGCTGGGTCTCCTGGGGCGGAAAGGTAAACAGGGGCGCATCTTCTTTATAGAGCACCTCACTTAATTACACCAATAAGGACTTGAAAGCGAGCCTGGCCACGGAGAATTGGTAATGTCGATTTAATCTGAACACAGACACTAGCAGCTCTCCAGCGGCTCACTCTAATTATCTAAGGTCCCCCAGCACCCAGTCACTGTGCTCCACACCTGCATGAGGAGAGCTGTACGGTAACCAGCTACCCAAAGCATTCTGAAATGGAGGAAACCAAGTGTTAACCAGGGCACAGCAGATTTTATTATAATTTCACATGGTTCTTACTACTGGCCCCAGAAGGAGGAAAGAGATTGGTGCAAGGGTTTCTATTTATTATTATCATGTTTATTCTTGACCTATTCATTTTTGTTGTTGGGATGTCAGCAAAAGCTAGTGTGTAGGACATCCAGGAAAATATCTTAAAGGATTGACTCAGCTTAAAGGGCTGCCTTTTGTCTTCCTCCTCCCATCATCACCACTTTTTTCCTGCCTGGAATGAGAATGCAATGGATGGAACTCCAGCAGCCCTCTTGGACTATGAGACCTCAAAGAAAGAAGATTGCAAAGTGGATAAGAAAGACTTCTGAAGCCCTTCATGGAACCAATAGCCAGATCCCCCATCTTTTGGACTTTTATTTTGTGGAAATAGCAATAATATTGCAAAAACAAACTACTTGAGCTTAAATCCTAACCCTGCTGCCTCTTACTTTGGTTGAAAATAACCACAGGCAAGTCATTTAAAACTCAGTTTTCTTGTTGAAAATATGGGGGTAATCATATTACTGACCTCACAGGGTTGTTATGAGGATTAAACTCACACACATATATAAGTATGCTAAAAAATACAATAACCCCCAGCAGTGGTGACCTGCAAACACTGTCAAATGGTTCCTGTTTCTTCGACTCCAGCACTGCCCTGTTCTTTTTCCTTCTTTCCGAGCCTGGCTTTCCATCTTTATGGCTGGTTACTGTGCTGTGCAATACAGTCATCTCCCTTCCTCTATGTTGACCAGGGGCACAGAATCCTACCCAGCACAGCCTCAACTCGCTGCTTGCTCTGTGCCACTGCAGACATTCTGGACTACCGAGACCAAGGGGATGAAGCCCGCCTCTGCCCTCGTTGGGATGGGACAGTCCGTCGTCCGTACGTCCTTCAACAGTGTCCAGACTCGGAGCCTTGCTCACACATTTCCAGGAGGTTTAGACCAGTTCATCGCAATGCCCAGTCTGGCTGAGGCCCCATCACTCCCCAGGATGGAGCGAGTGCTGCCTGAGACCAACCACTGCCTCTCATTCAGGGTCTTCCCCATCGAGACCCCCTCTCCAACCACCACCCCAAGTTCCTTCTCACAAACCCCGCCTCAGCTTTCAGCATCAGCTGGGGGTGGGGTCTCCTTTTCTAAGAACCAAACCCTCCCGATGCCTCAAGGACCTGAAGTGAGCAATGTCCAGGGTGGCTGCTTCTAGGATGTTCCCTGAGTCTCATACGGGGTGATCCTAATTGTGACAGTCGTCACGAGTCTGCGAGTCCTTCACTTTCGTTTACTTCTTAGGAGCATCCCGAGCGGAGGGCTGGTCTGGGGAGGCCTCCGTGCCTGAGAGAGGCAGCCGGACTTCTTGGGGACTGTTTTAATTTGGGTTCCCTCCCAAGAGATGTAGAGGCAAGATCCAAGTGAAGGCATTTGTTTGGCTAATGATCCAGGAAACATTAGTGGACGAGTGGGAGGCCAAACAGGAGCAGAGGGCAGCCGAAGGGGGCGGGGGTGTGGGCACTGGGCGACTCAGCTCCAGTGGGCCCCGAGCTCAGCCCTGTGGGAAATTCTAGGAATCAGTGCAGACGAATGCTCAGAGTTACCCCAGCAGAGGCAGGCAGGGTGTTTATCAAAGGCTGCCAGTGCCCGTGTGCATGTGTGTGCATGCACGTGTGTGTGTGTGTGTGTGTGTGAACTCCCTGGACTTCCAGATTGCCAGGCAGGCAGCAAAGTTCAGAGGCAGCACCAAGCAAAGAAAACCAGGCGCTGGCCATCAGCAGCCGGGCAGGTGTACCCTGATGTGAGGAGGGTGGGGGTTTTGTGGGGTCTCTGCTACAGGGACGGATGGCAAGAGATAGGGGAGGAACCATGAGACCCATCCATTCTAATTCCAATCTGCCCTTCTATGAGGCGACAGCAATAGCAGAGGCAAAGACTAAAACAAAAGTCTGACAATGCTCCTTGGTTCTCCCAAATTACTTCTTTCTCAATTTGAAAGGAGATTGTCCTGGTTTGTAAAATCCAAAAGTCTTCAGCCTGGAGCTCTGGGGGGCTGTACGCCCCACCCCAGCCCCCATGACTCTGCTCCTACTGTTCAGGGCTAGGCCTCTTCCCAAGTCTTGAGCACCGATCCTGTTCCCCTGGGAGAGGCTGGCCCTGCCTCCCCTGGGCGCCTTCCAGGCCTCGCGTGCTCCTTCCATGGCAGGCATGTCTCCTCTGCGGGCTGTGTGGGCCCTCCCAGAGGGAGGAGGCTTCGAGCTGGTCTCTCTGGTGCAGGCATGAGACAAATATTTTTGGAACAAACGAATGAATGAAGCTAATGAGCATCTTGACTTCTCATGGCCCCACCCGACCAGTGGAGCTGTCTGCAGAAGGAGTTTGTGTTAACAAGAAGATGAGAACTCAGAGGGGGGAGCCTCATGTGGTCCATCTCCAGATCCCCTTGAAGTGAGGAGGCACCTTGGCCCCACGTCCATTCGTTCCCTCCGCCTCCCAGTCCCCACCTCCATCTGGTCCTATAGTAGGGGGTTCAAAGGAACCCTGTTTGAGAAATCCGTGCCAGGGGCTGCTCCGGAGCACGAGAACTGGGAGGGGAGGGAGGCTGGGGCTGTGCGAGGTAATTTACTTCCTACTCTTCCTTTTTGGAGAGTTTTTGTTGCTGTTCTACTCCATGCTCAGGTACCAGCTATTCAAATACTTAAATAAATACACGGAGACAGTGTGTTTGCTCCACCTCCCCAGCCTCCAGACCAGGTCCCCAGCTGCCCCTCCAGCAGAGACCAGGTCCCCCCATGGGGAAGCTCGGGAGCAGCCTTGGAAGACTTATCTCCAAATGGAGACTGAGAAGTAAAATGACCAATCCAAGGCCTTTGGCTAGAAAATGGGAGGGCTAACGCTCCAACCAAGAGAGCTCCACGTCCTGTCCCCACACGTAGGCTCTCCCTAAACGGCCAGCTCCAGAAGTATAATTAAAACTGAAGGTGCTAGGGCTGGCCCCGTGGTTTAGCGGTTAAGTGTGCGTGCTCTGCTACTGGCGGCCCGGGTTCGGATCCAAGGCACGCACCAACGCACTGCTTCTCCGGCCATGCTGAGGCTGCGTCCCACATACAGCAACTAGAAGGATGTGCAACTGTGACATACAACTATCTACTGGGGCTTTGGGGGAGAAAAATTGAGGAGGAGGATTGGCAATAGATGTTAGCTCAGAGTCGGTCTTCCTCAGCAAAAAGAGGAGGATTAGCACGGATGTTAGCTGAGGGCTGATCTTCCTCACAAAAAAAAAAAAACAAAAAAAAACAAAAAAAAACTGAAGGTGCTTGATATAACAGTCTTCAGGATGGAAGATGATCTGTGGGCCCGTGTGGCCAGGGTAAGGAGCAAACACTCTCCATGGGCCACTAGCCTCCCCCTGGCACAAGCTAAATTTGAGGAGGCTTCATGAACCCATTTTACGGATGATGAAATGGAGGCTCCACACACATACGTGGCTCCTCCATAATGACAGGCTAGCAAGGGGCTAGAGGAGTCAGGATCCAATGCAGGACTTCCTGATTGCAACTAATCGCTCTCAGACCCAGCCCCTCTGGGCGGAATGTCAGCCTTACATATCTTCACCCTTTTGAAAGAAAGGGCTACTTTAGAAAGAGGACAGAATTGAGTTTTTGTTCTCTCCAGAGTGTCAGAGCAAACTTAATTCAACATAGCTCCCAAGTGGGCAGTTACAAATGACCAAGGGAAGGCTACAGGTCATTGCTCATTTACAGGTGTGCCTGCGTCCACCCGACTGGCCCAGCGCTCCCCGCAGGTCGGCTGAGTGCAGTAGACGTGCTGCTGTGTGACTTCCAAGGCCGTGTCACGACACACTGGGCGGCTCTTGCCTGGTCCTCTTGGGACACTAGCCCTGGGGCAGCTGGCTGCCATGTGAGAGGTCCAGCAACGCCAAGACCACAACGCTAGAGGGGCCACGCTGCATGCTCCCACCCACAGCCCAGCGGAGCTTTCAGACACAAGCAAGCACCAACTGGCAGCTCTAACCTGACATCTGATGACAACCAAACGAGAGACCCTGTGAGGACCGCCCGGCCAGGCCCTCCCCGCGGTCCTGACCAGCACAGTCTTGAGCGAAATAACATAGTTGCTTTAACTGCCAAGTTTTGGGTACTTTGTTACATAGCAAGAATAACGAGAAGAGAAGGAATACCCCCACGTCACTCAGGATGTTACTGATGAAATTGTGTCATGCTCCCCAAAGACATCCATCCATTAGCCCAGGCTGATGGTAAGTACACACATCTTCAAGAAAAACTCAGCACTGAATTCTCACTTCTGTCTTTTCCCTGGAAAAGACAAGGTGAACTTCATCTGCATTTCAAGGGGAATACCTATGACTGCATTTGTTTCTTGTGAATATTCATGGAACCTCAGCCAGCTCCCTGCAACGTTAAAGGGTCCCCTCCTCAGCCCGGATTCCAGCCGAGGTAAGGGAAGTCCCGAGCCTTCTGATACGCCAGATCTCCAGTCACGCTAGAGAGGAAAAGTTCTGCTGGGCAGCACCAGAATCGCAGGAAGCTAAAGTGCCACACCATTGGGACAGGCCAGTGGGAATTCTGTGTCCCGTTCAGCCCCTTAATGCTGATGTCACTGACTTGAGATGTTCTTGTGTTGGCTTCTTCCCAAGGTGCCTTGACTTGGCCAAGAACTTATTAATACACATCAACTAATTTGGCACGTTCTGTCTCCAGGTGTTGTTTAAAAATTGCTACTCGACTCCATCAACAAGGGAAACAGCAGACAGCTCTTGTAAGAAGAGGAGAAGGCGAGGTCCTCTCCCTGGAGCCCATTTTCAAAGGGCTGACTACACTGCTTTGCAGGAGATTAAGGAGCATGACTGGGATGCCCAGGTGCAGAAACTCTGGGGTACAGCAAGACCCCCCAGGGAGGTGGGGCTAACCCTGAGACCGGGCCCTAGATGCCTGACAGTCTCCCTGTCTCACCGAAGGAGCCCAAGTAGAACTCAGCCCAGGCGCCTTGTCCCCATCCGGTGGGGGAAGGGAGGTGCAGCAAGATCAGAAGAAGAGAAACCTGGGCTCTGCAAGAAGCCCCTGCACAGATGCTTGAAGAGCCATGGCGGGACGTCCTGCGGGCGCCCGACAGCACTTCACAGACCCGCTGTGAAAATCCGAGAGGACAAAAACATGGGGTTCTGAGCACAGTTCCTGGCACGTAGGGGATGTCTACACAGGCTGCTCTGCTGTTCTGCTGTGAGCCTGGTGTCCTGCGGGGACAGCCTCCCGCTCCTGGCTCGTTCTTTCAACTCAAAACCTGGGAAGGAGTCAGCCCCTGGCCCTGGGACTCCCCGCTCAGCTGCTTCAGGCCTCAGTTTCCCCACCTGTGAAATGGAGGTTAGCTGCTGCTGGGGCAGGTTGAGGTGATGTGGAAAGGGGTGGGATTGGGACTCTTAAGTGGGTGCAGGATCTCACTCCCGAGCCCAGCTTGTTGAGCCACCAGGAGCCTGGAGGACACGCAAGTTTGTCCTGGTGACCTCCCTACATTCTCCCCATCTGGGTTTCGGGCTTTCAGGGTTGCAGGAGCTACTGGCTGAGGCTGGATACCCTGGCCCACGGTGGCCTGACCAGGCTGGGCAGATCTGCTTCCAGCAGGACTGCTCTCCAAGCCACCACCTCCCCGCTCCTAGCCCCCTCCCCCGTCCTCCCCCCTCTCCTCTTCCAGACTTAGTGTATGAATGCCCCTCCTCTGTTCTCCTCTCTCCCCCTCCTTTCTGCCCTTCCCCCCCCACCCACCCACCCAGTCTCACACATGCATCTTTAGTTCCTTGCAGTTTCTGGGGCATTCCCCAGAGACCCCGATTCTGTGTACTCCGCACTCCTGCACTCCCGGCTTTCTCCTGGTTTCCTGTCTGCAGTGACCACCGCGGCTCCACCCCGCCCCAGCGGAGACCGGGAGACCGGGCCGGGAGACCGGGCGGGCGGGGCGCTCAGCCTCCAGCAGCCCCTTCGTGGGGTGCCTGGATTCCCCCTCCTGGGCTGGCGAGGCCCGCCTTCGTGCGTAGGGATGCCAGCGGCATCGGGCAGGCCTGGCTCGTCCCGGCTCACCAGCGTGGGACCCGGAGCAAGAACACCCTCATCCGAGGACTGGAGCAGAGAGTATACACAAACACCTTAGCTCTCCCCATCCTGGTAACTTCATTAGCGGTAGCTGCTGTTATGATTATCATGACTGATTTACCCTAAAGCACTTAGTGTAGGACAGCTGAAAGACCCTCGACCACACTTCGGGGACAATCCCGGCCCCTTTCGCCGTAACAGGACGATGAAGCCCCACTGGGCTCACCTGTCACAGGTGAGCTCGCCCCTTTGATTACATCTGAGGCCCTGGGGCCTGGCGGTCAGGGGCTCAGAGCGGACAGCCGCTCGGGGTGCAGCCTCCTCGGCGTGCACGCATGGTGGCCATAAACTTTCTCCCGCTCCGACCTCAGTCCCCTCGCCTGTAAGAGGAGCCTGGGGACTCTGCGGCCCTTGGTGGGGGGAGGACTGAGTGATGCTCGCTGCCACAGGCGGCCGTCGTCGTTGTCAGGCTCACAGGCCCGCGGGGTGGGGCGCGGGGAGTCCAGTGCGCAGCGCCCGCCATCCGCGGGTCTCCAGGAGGCCCCATAATGCAGAGCTGGAGCGGGTCGGGGGTCGCAGCCCCAGCGGCAGCCGGGGGCGCGGGTGCGGAGCGTCTCCTTCTGCAGGACTTGGGCGCCAGGGGCCCGACGGGGTGGGGACGAGGGGGATGCTGGTGGGACGGACCCGAGCAGGTTGGAAGCTCCTTAGCCTCCCTGGAGCAGCCGCCCCGCCGCTGCCTCCCTCCCCGGCTCAGCCTGCGGGTCCTCGCGCTCCTTTCCCCCCGCATTTTCCCCTCGGCCTGTCTGCCCCCTCCCCCGCTCCCTCCCTCTCCCCGCCCTTAGGTGCTGCCTCTCCTCACCGCCCAGCGCTCCCCTCGGGCGATGCCCTCCTCGGACGTTCTCACGACTCCCCTCGCACTGCTCCTCGCTCTTCTCCAAAGTTCCCTCCTGTCTTCTCACTCCCCGGTCTCCCCTCCAGCCCAACCCAGCACTTCTCCCTCTTTTGGGGTCCCAGGCTCATTCCATTCTCCGCGCGCCTCTCCCCTCCTGGCCCTCCCGCCAGGACCCGAGGCGCTCGGGCGTCCCCTCCCCGTGCCCTCCCCGCGCCCACCGCGCCGTTGGGGGTCCGGGTCGGGCTAGACTGGCAGATGGAGGGGAAGGGCGGGGGTCCTGGGCCCCGCACAGCTCGGCCTGATGGGCACGTGGAGACGCGTCCCCAGCGCCCTTCCGTTCTACTGCACAGGGGAGCCGGGGGCCACGGCCGCCGCCACTGCCCCGTTAGACCCACCTCCTCCCCTGCACCAGCGTCGCCCATTTCCTTTTCCAATAAAAAGAACAACGCGAGAGCGGGTGGTGGAATTGAACCTTGACTCAATTAATGATCTGTGCGTGTGATAGTAAAATCTTAATTTAAAAGTAGAGGGGAGAAATTCCTAAGAAGAAAAAGAGTTAGAATTACAGATAAGCCCTGTTGTCCAGTGTGGTCACGGGAGAGGGAGGAAGATGGAGGAAGGCGTTGTTTGCCGGTTGTGTTCAGGTTGGAAAGAGAAAAGGCACTGGTTCTTACACAGGTGGCCACAGAGGTGAGCTGGTTCACCCTGAAGCCCAGTTTGAAGAAATCACCATTTCCTTCACTTCGTTCTGGGACCCCTCGGTGAGGAGAGAAGGAAGCAGCACCACAGTGGTCATCAACGTGTGGACCCGCTCTGTCGCGGGTGTGGACCTCGGAGCTCCTACCAGCCTGCGCTATCACTGGAGCCCCACACAGAACCTCGGGGGACTGGGAGCCTGGCTGGCGTCACAGAGCCAGAAGTGGCCAGATTTAACATCACAGAAAACCAGAAACAGGGGCACAAAGTCCTCCATTAAATGTCACCAGCCCTCTCTGGGGGAGCCCCTGCCCCCTCCAGTTTCACTAAAATCCATTCTCAGTCAGAGAGGACCACAGGCCAGTAAGAACAGTGAGTGTGGGGAAGCCCAGTTCCGGGTCAGACAGGAAAGAAATGCCCCACTTCCGTCAAGAAATTGTAATTCTGACTTGATATCTCCCAGGACAAAATCTCGAAAAGGAGCGTCCCGGTCATTGTCAGTGGTTCTTCTCTAGGTCCAGGTGGGACCTGCGTTCTGAGACATTTCTCTCTGTCATGATTGCAACTTGGGTGACAAACGTTCACTGTTTTTGTAATAAGAGAAGACAAAAGTGTGTTATTGCAAACATTTTTTTCCCAGTAAAATAAACAAGAATGAGTCCCTGGGGTGGGATGGAATTACGGGCAACCTGGGACGGTATAGAACCTTTTTGCAGAGCCCATTTTCAGTCAGTCTCTGCCGCTGTAAAGGGCTGGTGGTGTACCTACCTCAGAGGGTGCTTGCAAAATTAAATGAGCATTTAGAACACTGCCTGGCTCATAGACAGTGTCAAGTGTTAGCATTGTTGTTTTTGGTGTAACAGTCACCATTTTGATCCACAGCGCACATGGGAACTGAAATTCGAGTTCCGTGCCTTTTCTTGGGTACCGCATTTGGTCTGAAGCCGTCTGCTGCCTCCACAGTGGCGGAGCGGCGTGGTAGGAAGTGCCGCTTGTTCCCTGGAGCTCAGCCCGCCTGGCCTGGGTCTGCGGCAGTCGACAGTCCGATCTGGAAGGGGAAGGCGGCTCTGAAACATCTCGCTGTTCCCCCAACCTGAGCCGCAAAACGGGCAGCTCCGCGTCCTAGCTGCTTTGCTCTCGTTCGTTCCTTCTCCTGGGTGGCATCCGTGCAGGACACGAGCTTAAAGTGCATAGGTTTCTATGGACTTCGCCAAAAGATCTCAGCCTCTCCAGGAGGAGCCCTGAAAAGCTGGGACGCCCGCATCTCCGCTTGGCGTTTCTTGCGGAGGCTGAGCTGCACGGAGGCGCTGGATGCTCTGAAGCACTACAGGCAGGGAAGGGGAAATTGGGGGCAGACAGCGAGGCTTTTAAAGCAGTTTTCTACTCTAAGGCCATGAAGAATTATATTGTAGAAAAATATTGAAGGGTGGGGGCGATTAAATAGAGAAAGTAATTTGCAAAAACAGCACATGCACAATTTGATCCTGTTTTTATAAGGACAAGAGAAAATAAATAATAGCAATAACAACAACTGATGCTTCCTGGGTGCTGACTCAATGCCGCACTGCTCCACACTGGGATGTGTGTGTGTAACTTGCACACGAAAACACCAAAATGTGAAAAGTGGTTATCTCTTGGCGGTGGCATTTTAGTGTGCCTTTTTTCCCCTTTTGTGCTGTTGTGTATTTTCCAGATATTCTACAACAGACATGTGTTACTTTTGTAAACCATTTCTATCAATTTTTTCTTAAGAAGCACAAAAAGTCACGTGTAAGCACCCTTTTTAAGCGGAGCCCTGAATCAAGAGCCGGCGGTCCTGCCCCAGCTCCCCTCCCTCGCTCAGGATGAGCTGGAGTCCTCCCTCCGCAAGACCGCGGAGGGCTGGTGTTAGGATCTCCTGTAGTAGCCGAGCGGAGGCCTCTGCACATACTAGGTGATCAATACATGATAGGAAATGATGCTTTTTCAAAAGGATGTTTCACACCCTCCCTGGCCACATCAAAGTCCAACAGAAACCTTTCTCCCCAAGGGCAGGCAGTTTTTCTGGACCTCTGAGATGACTTTGCCTCTCACACAGTCTCTGTTCTGACGGGAGGCTGAGGAAGAGGAGGTCAGAGAGAGCACTGATACGCTCTGGTACCAGACCCTGAGCCAAACGCACTGCGTGTCCCAGCCCATCTGATTGGAACCTTCTGGAAGGAGGGTATGGGGTCCCCATATTCCACATGAGGAGACCAAGGCACCAAGAAGCTCAAGCCAGCCCCCAAAGCCAGCGGCAGGGGTGGGGTGGAGCATGTCCACTGCCCACCCTTCCCTGTCATTCTGACTGCTTCCTTCCTCATCTGTCATAGTGGTAGATAAATTCAGCTAAAACACTGCTCAATTCCTCCGACTAATTATGCTGTTGTTGTTTTAACTGAATGGGTTGATCAGTGTCCCGAAAGCCGGCAGGCTGACAGCCCCCCCGCAGCCAGGACCACAGACGGCCATGGGAGCCGGTGTCTTAGCACAGCAGAACCCTGCTGGGGGCGGGGGGTGGGGGGGTTGGCTTAGGAATGTTATAGTTTCATTGAAAAAAGAAAACAGGAAAAACTATTTGGTCAACAGTGAAATCAATTGATAAATACCCCTTCCCAGGTATCCTATAAATGTTCCCTTCTCCAGATTCTGATGATCCAGGTTTGGGGAACATTTTGTTTAAAAAAATCATACGTTACCTAAAAAGAGGACGACGTTTTGTCGTGATGCAGTGCACGGTGAAGTGTACATTTCACATACAGTACGTGAGTCCTCTCCATAAAACTCTGTTCCCCTAGTGCAAATGTGTGAGTTTCCAGCGGGATCATTGCACGCCCGGGGTAACAATACCAGAGTACCAACACCCTGACAGAGAGGGGATGCCAGTAAGTGCAAGTGCATCACGACCTCCAGCATCTCGTGAGGCTCGTGATGGGCGTCGGAGGCCCAGGGGAAGAGACTGAACAGAAAGAATTACGAAGCAGCTTCCGCGCCAGCCCCTGGTGCTCCAGGGTCCTCAGCACCATGCACGCCCTCTCTGTTTGCTCCGCGGGAAAACCCAAGGTGCCGTCAGTAGTGACGTCTACATGTCAGTACATCCATACACCAATACTGATGTCGCAGAGAGTCAGGGCTCCGGCTGGCAGTTACCATTCCGGACCAACAGTTTAACAGAAATCCTCTGGAGCCGGAAGTCCTGGGTTCGAATCCCAGTCCCACCACGATGACCTGGGACGAGGTACGTCTCCAGGCCAGGACTAGGGGAAGGCGAGTGAGGCGTTTGTCTGGAGCACTACATTTAAGAGGGCGCCATGGCACTCAGTCATCAAGATAAGCAATGTTTCAAAAAATCAAAATGAATGCAAATATCCACGAAAATAAAACACTGGAATTTTAAATAAAGACAGGATCCGACCCTACACTTGCCTGCCTCACTCGCCTCCTCCTGATCCTGACCCTGTATCGTGTCTTTATGTAAAAATTGGAGGGGCTGGCCTGGTGGCCCAAGTGGTTAAGTGCATGCGCTCCGCTTCGGTGGCCCAGGGTTCGCAGGTTTGGATCCTGGCGCGCACCGATGCACTGCTTGTCCAGCCATGCTGTGGCGGCGTCCCATATAAAACAGAGGAAGACGGGCACGGATGTTAGCTCAGGGTTGATCTTCCTCAGCAAACAAAGAGGAGGATGGGCATTGGATGTTAGCTCAGGGCTAGTCTTCCTCACACACACACAAAACTGGATATTTTCCTCCTCGTGGATTTACTTTTACATTACTTTAGATCTTTCTTCCTGAGGACTGAGATTTTCGGCCCCCCTTCATTGTGCCCAAGGTAAGGGTCTCACTCCCGTCTGTCACCCCAGCCCTGTGAATAACCTCACGCCTCTGAACCTTAGTGTCCTTAGAAACCTGAAAGGGAGGGGCCTTCCCAGTTGGAAGGTGGGGATTCTGAGGGGTTTACAGCCTCAGAGCAAATGTTTGCCTTCCAGTCCCTCCTTGCCGCTCTCCCAGCCCGAGGCATTGTGCTCACACACAAGCTATCAGGGACGAGTCCTAAGAGACCCGTGCCCTCGCAGTGCACAGCATATGTGGGGAGACAGGAGCACGGCAGGGTCAGTGAAATCACAGCATGGGGAGGTGACCCACGGCTGCGTGAGTGAGGGACCCGGGTGGTCAGATGGGAGCATAGGCGGGGCTCCACCCTGAACCAGCCAAGGTGGCCCGGGGCTCTCTCAGAGGAGCCCGGACTGTCTGGGTCTCAGAGAATTTGAAGAGGTGGGAAAAGAGATAGCACGTATCTGAGATAACTCTGACAAAATTATTGCCCCCCAAAAAAGTCTCCACGTGCAACAATTTACATCACTAAGGCAAAATGTAGAGTTGAGTCACAGGTTCTAAAGAGGATTTTGGAAAACGGACACATCCTTCCCTTTAAAATGAATTTCTCTTTTCTTTCTGGCTCACACACACACACACACACACATAAACACACACGTGCACACACCAGCCAGCCAGCATCTCCCAGCCAGCATCCCAGAAGTGATATCTGACTTCCGGCTTCCTCCCTCATGCCCAGAGCTGCTCGTCTCTCCAGGACAGCCACGGAGCCCACGGCAGAGCCTGCTCCCTCGCTGGGCACACGTGGCCAGCCTGCCCACGCCTCCTTCTTAGGTGGACTCACAGGTCATGTGTCCTTGGGCGACTCTTTCTGGCAGTTGGTCATCTCTGCTGGCGTCTGCTCCTTACCCACATCCTCAAAGGTGCACAGAGCAGGTGTGCCTGCATGTCACTGGGGTCTCATTTGTGGTGTCAGTTAGTCTTAAATTCTTCCATAGAATTCTTAAATCCTTCCTCAATCTCTCCTGCCTGTGAGCAAGCCCCTAAATCCAATCAATTAACACAGCCCAGAAAGTCAATCCGTTTGAATGAAAACTAGAGGCTTGCGCCTAATCGCCCATCCCAAGGGGGCTGGTTGAACCCACTGTAAATCTGCAGGAAGGAGCCCTGGGCAGACGTTAAAATGATCAAGGAGAACGTATGTGTTGACAAGGAAATATGTCCATGACATATATTGTTAGGTTCAAAAAATCAGGTTGCAAACGAGCAGTCTAATGATTCCACTAGCTTTTAAAAGGGTGTGTGTGCGAGTGTTTATACAAGGAGATGCCTGGGGTGGGGAGGGCTGGGGGCCACCCAATGTTGCGAGCAATGGCTTAGGGTGAGAAATAGGGAGGGGACAGTGTTTTAAATGTCTTCTTTATATTTTTTTTGTAATGGTTAAATTTTCTATGTGAGTATGTGTTATCTTCCTAATAAGAAAAAAAAGAAAAAACCAGCTAAGCCATTTTCACTTGGGCCTTTTGGTGTATGAGAAGTATCTGAGTTTCTAGGTAAATCCATGGAGACAGAGAGCAGACTGTGGGTGCCAGGGGCTGGGGGAGGGGCACAGGGAGAAACTGTTTTATGGGTACGGGGTCTTTTTGGGCGTGATGAAAATATTTGGAACTAGAGAGGGCTGGTGGTTGCACAACACTGTGAATGTGCTAAATGCTACTGAATTCCTCACTTGAAAGTGGTTAATTTTCTGTTATGTTAATTTTACCTCAATAAAAAAAAAAAAGTGCCTGACTCTTGTGAAACAAGCCACCTAATGAAGTTATCTGTCTCTCTTCAAGTCGTGAATTGGTAATTTACCCGATTTGGAGAACAGTGACGTCCTGGTTAGTCCTGAGGCTCAGGGACCCGACTTCTGACTCTGCTTTTGTGTAGCGAGGTTGGACCATAAGTGAACAGGACTCAGCGAAATAATCTCCAACGTGCCTTTGGTTCAAAACACAGTGTTCTGAAGAATGAAGCCTCTCCACGTGCGACATCTGATTATTTCCGTACCTACCAGGCTGATCTTAACTTCTTAACGCAAAGTTCTCATCTGACATCTATCGAAACCAGAGCTTTCAGAACCTCCATTTCAGTTAAAAAAACAAGTCTTCTCTCTCTGTCTCTCTCTTTCCGTTCCACACCTCTTCATTTCATATAATATTGAGATGATTCATAGGAAATAAATGCTAAAAAGGGGTAAAACATCAATGAAAAATATAAAATTGGGAAAGATAAATTTGAGCTGAATATCAAGATTTAGAGGGGAAATCATTAGGACACATCCGTGGAAGCTGTGAAATCCCGCACAGCTGCTGTAGCGGCTCATAAATTCAGCTCCGCGATGTATTTACACGGCGGGTTTCCCTCCAGCCGCCGATCGCTCGGTTCACTCTTGAGAGGCTCTGCGAGGTGGACAGAGGCTGAAGACCCTGCATGTGGCGGATGGACACGCGGCCCACGGCCCTGCCAACACTCGCCAAACCTCCCAATCAACCAGCCTTTCCTCCACCTGGACACACACACGCACACACACGTCCAGACCAGACAAGCACGTTTCATGTCGGTGGTTAGGAACATGGACTACGTTTTGGCCACACTCAACGGGAGTGATTCACGACCCTAGTCTGTCTGAGCAAACGCGGTAGGGGCAGGTCAAGGCTCACAGAGAGAGGTTGGAAGGTGCTGGAGAAAGGATGGAGGTGAAATGGCCCATAAATGGTTGTCCTGATTTATATGGAACCCATTTACAGCCTATCCGCTATGGAGCCTCACAGACATCATCTTCTTCTTCTCTTTCTTCCAGATTCTCTTCTCTTCTCTCTCTCCTCCCTCCCCCTCTCCCATCTCTCTCCCTCCCTCTCCCTCTCCCCCTGAGGAGATCCAGCTGGAAGGAGACAGTGCTCTGAGTTCAGTTGGTGCAGACAGGACTAAAGTAAACAGCCTGGTCATCGGGCAGACAGTTAGCAGCCTTTGGACAGATGATCAGTGTTGGGCTGGTGGCGGACCACACACACGAAGCCCCCTCGGACCACACAGGCATCTGCCCGGCCTGCCTACGCCACACGCACGCAGGCTAGCCCTTGCCCCACCGGCGTTTCCTCTGCGCCACGGGAGACTTGGAGAAGCGTCTAGAAACGCCCGCATGTTGCAGGCCGTAGCTGACCCTGCTACTTCCAGGGCCCCTGATGGAGCCCCCTCAAACCAGGTCGTGCGTGTCTCCCATGGAGACGGGGCTGGAAGAAGCAGATGGGCAGGGCCTGGGGGTCACATGCTCTGTGGGCGCCAGGGGCTTGTCATATCCGTCATCCCTCAAGGCCTCAGCTTCCCCATCTGTGAGCTGGGGTGATAATGGCAGTTGGTGTGTGGGGTGTATGGACCCCTGCCTCCCAGGACCCGTCTCTCACCCACCCCTCAGAACCTTGTGTCTGCACACTCCTGAGGCCTGGGGTGAGCAGAGAGAGGTGGCTCTGCACACCGACCTGAGCCCTGAACACTGGTCACACCTTTACCAGGCAGCCACCGTCCTGCCAGGGGACAGCTCCAACTCGGGAGCAGTGACTCCTTCAGACCTCTGCCTTCGCACGACCTTCAAATCCAGAGACCCACTAAGGCGCTGGAAGCTGCGTCCAGAAAGCCCTAGCATGTGGGAGGCCCTGGAGGGACACTTGCTAAGAGCTGCCCCCCAGCATGCCCCAAGAGAAGCACCCCTCCCTCCAGGGGAGCCCTCGGTCCCCTCCCTCTGCTGGCTGCACGAGGCGAGCAGAAGCCGAGGAAGGTTTAGGTACCAGCTGCTCCTCACAGTGGGCCTCTCCCCTCGGACGCCCCCAGGAGGAAGTCTTGACTCCCCCAAATCCACTCCTGTGTCCTAGAGAGCTCCCAGTCCCTGGACACCTCCCTGATGAGGAGTTAGCCCAACAAAGGCCTGCCCGTTGGCCAAGCTGAGGTTGGCGTGGTTTTGGCTGCAGGCGAGAGTTAGAAGGGGCCCTTCTCCCCAGACTCACCAGGCTTATCAAACAGAGATGTGGCCCCCAGGGCCATGGAGGGGGTGCTGGCTGAGCAGGCAGGTCTCCATCCAGGTGACACCCCAGAGCACCGCTCCGGGGTGGGGTGCGTGGCCTCGGGCCGCCTGCAGCACCAGCTGCAGACTCTGCTCCGCTCCCCTCGGCCCGGCAGCCGACCGGGGCCATCTGTCTTCATTACGTGGGTTTATTTGGGGAGGTGAGCGATGGGGGGCTGTCATGGCTGAGAGAAGTCTTGATCTATTGGCAGTCGTGCTTTGAAGCCCCCTCCAGGCTGCAGTTCTGCAGATCAGAGCAAGGCGAGTGGCAGTCCCGAGCGTCCCCCCATACAATGGGGGAGTTTCAGTCCGGGGCTCAGGGAGCAGCCCCCCTGGGAGAACCGAGTGTGAGATGAGCCTTTGAACTCTGCACTGCCGCTGCCCACTCCATCTCCTTCCACCATCCGGTCCATTTTTACTGAGCACCGACTATGAGGGGTCTGGCCCAGGCTCCGACGATGTAATGATAAACACTCAGGACAGAAGCCTGTAATCTGGACAGAGAAGCAGACAAGGAGCAGAGGAGTCAATGAGATTTTCGGAGAATGAGAACACCAAGGACAGCTAGGCAGGACAATGGGGTAGAGATGCCAGGAGGCTGGGCAGGTGACCTCTGAGCCAGCGGTCGGAGTGGCCTCTGGGGGCTCCATTTGAATTTAGATCTCAGAGCCTCTTTGGGAAGTATCATCAAGTGGGATTCTGCTCGCCTGTTACTCTGAGGCCCCGAGGCCTCCTCCTGGTACACCAGCGCTCAGTTTCCTCATCTGGAAAATGGGCGTGATGAATGTCCCTAACTCCTAGAGTTGCTTTGAGGATTGAATGAGGTCACACGCAAAGCCCCAGTGAGACCTGGAGAAACGGCGGCTGCAGGAGAATCTCCACATTTCCGTGGGTGCAGATAAACCGAGGGAGGAGAAGCTCTGTTGTCTTGGGCAGGGAGGAAAGACACGTGGTCCCATCCTCAAGGTTCTTTCTACCACGTCACCCTATTCCTTGGGCCCATATTAAATTATTATCGTGTAAGAAAGGCCTTCCCTGGAGGAGGGAGCCTGAAATCATTTTCTTCATGCTAAAGCAGGCGTGGCTGTGCCCTGCAAGGTCATGAAGAGGGGCCCAAACCAATATCAACACAACAGAGGAAGGGCGCGGTAGAGAAGGTGAGAACCCACTGGATCTGGGAGAATGAGGCTCTGGTGTCCGTTCCAGGGCCTCCACGCACTACACCTTGTGGGTTGGAATCCTGGCCCCATCCCTCGTGAGGGTCTGATCCGGGCAAGTTACCTAATCTCCCTGAACCTCAATTTACTATCCATGAAACGGGCCTGATAACCGCGTCTCCAGGAGGACTGTGGAGGCTGCATTAGAAAGGCGAAGCCCGTGCCCAACATGCCCTGCTGTGCGCTCATCTACCTTCCATTTCCCCTTCCTTCTCCTCCCCGCCTGCTCCTAGCTCTCACCGCCTCCCGCCTTTTTCCTTTCGTTTAAAGCACTAAAATACATTGCAGAGTCACTTAAGAACTGGAAATAACCTATGAGGACGCTGACAGCAACCCTTCAAACTGAGGGTCCAAGCTGTCCCCTCTGCCTGGGAAAGCGGATCAGGCTGAGGACCGGAAGCCTGGTCTGGAGCTCGGAGCCCTGCATTCCTACACGTGGGCTTTGGGGGCATGCCTGCCCCAAGCAGGACCCGGGGCGGAAGAGAAGCGCCAGCTTCCAGAAGGTAACGGCCACGCGTCTTGGGGATAACCGGGCAGGAACTCGCCTCTTCCTGAGCACTCACTCCGGGCCGGGCGCCTGAGCTCTCTAGGCTTCAGTTCACGGAGCCCTCTCATCCGCAGGAGTCAGGACCCTTTATGTCCCTCTTTCACGGCTGCACAGAGAAGCACGGAGCCCCGTCCCAAGGGTGGGCTGCCCAAACCCGTAGAGGTCCCAGCCTGGAAGATTCAGCATGGGACTTTTCCATTTCCCACCAGATGTTTGCCGCTAAACAGGCAGGATGAAACGCACCAGGCTATAAAACAAATCCCGGCGTCCCCTCCAGCGCGCACAGGAATTCCATTTGCCTGTCAGGACCCAGTGCAAGCATAACACAGACCCTCCTCTCCTGGTCCCCCAGCATGGGAGGCGTTTCGACTCCCGCTGAGAAACATGAAGGTCACGACCTGCTGGCTTCCCCATCTGCCCTTTCCTCACCAGGGGGAAATCTGACAACAGACTTGTTATTTACGCAGCTTAATGCAATCCAGAGACTATTGGCACATTGCAGGGAGAGGGAGAAAGGAGGAGAGAGGAGCTGGCCCCACAGAAACCAGTTTCACTGGCTGCGTTCTGAGCATCACATCCACAAGGAGGACGAGGAGAAGGATTCTGCAGCGGAGGCTCCTGGGCAGCGCTCCGGGGACGGCGCAGCTCCAGCAAGCTGACACATACTCGGCCAGGGGCTGCTGGTCCCAGGCACGTTGTCACAGTGCAGCCTAGTAGGCACTCAGTAAACATTTCCTGATTGATTGTCTCCCGGGAACTGTGCAGACGAAGAGGAGAGTCTCCCTGGAGCCAGCGTCTCTGTGGCACGAAGATGTTCAATGACTTAGCACGCCACAGTGTTCTAATATAAAGTCTCTGAAACTGGCTCTTCCTGGGAGAAAAG
Organism: Ceratotherium simum simum; assembly: GCF_057802395.1. Taxonomy (NCBI): domain Eukaryota; kingdom Metazoa; phylum Chordata; class Mammalia; order Perissodactyla; family Rhinocerotidae; genus Ceratotherium; species Ceratotherium simum. The sequence continues at coordinate 4,080,598 of NC_141929.1, read as the reverse complement.
CTAAGTTGGGTTTATTTTTTTTTAATCATAGTTTTATTTTTTTCTCCCCAAAGATTTGTCCTCTCTAAGGATTCAAGGATGCGTAGAATCAACATTAAACAATTATTTAAGACAGTGATGCTATTTTGTTTTTCTATGTTTTATTGAATGGAGGTGATGATCGGTCATGGAGAGACAGGGCCACTGTGTCACACAGACCTGGTATGACTCAGCCCCCCAAGCCCTGGGTCTGTGGTCTTGGGTGGGTCACTTGATGTCCCCTTCACTAGCAAAATGGGGCTGGGGCTGGGACTTGGCCCCACCAAGGGTGGGCTAATTAGGGATGAAAACAATGATGACCTGGCAGAGCCTGACAGGAGCAGGCTACAAGCACCGGTGACTCTCGTCAGGGTCTTCACCTTCACCCCCAGCTGAGGCTATGTGGTGGAGGGCTCACACACAGATGATGGAGCCCGGAGATTCAGATCCCAGCTCTGCCCCTTGCCCGCTGTGTGACCTTGGGTAGGTTACTTAACCTCTCCGTGTGCCTCGGTTGGTTTCCTCATCTGTAACACGGGATACTAATGGTTGTAGAGATCTACAGGCACTGGGAAGAGTCCCTGGCTCATAGTTAGTTGGCTTTTATTATTGTCATTATAGGGAGAATCATTATTCTCAAACCTTCCACTTAAAATCACTTAACAGTATCACTTAAGTGTGGGAAAAATAGTGACAATAAAAAGTGAAAACCCTAAAAAACTTCTATTCTGATAAATCCTATTTTAAGGTATTTTTGTAATATGTAGATGTTTTTGTGTCTTTCGTCACAGAACAGCCCATAGAGCTGCTCATCTTGGAAACATACAAGCTTAGAAAATACGCTGCGTGCAGCTTGGGCTGAGCTGTCCCCTGTGAGGTCAGGACCCCCTCCCGGAGGTGTCGATCGGCCCAAACCGTCGGGTGTGTGTCTGTGCCCGTGCACGCGTGGTGTGTGCTCAGAAGCCTGACATCACGGAGTCGGCTCCGGGTCTTGAGTCTCGGCTTCACAGTTTCACGGCATTCATTCGACCCTTGCTCCTGGAATGACAATCTGTGACAGCCATTCCTTCGGCCTTGATTAGTCATGTAGCCACTGGCTGCTACGGCTGTGTGGGGCCACACCTTTTACAAACGTCCCATTAATGGTGGTTGTTTCCGTGGAAAATAAACCCCATGGAGGCAGAGAATTGTGTCTTTCATTTACTGCACTCTCCTCTGGGATAGAACAGAGTCTAGCACCTAGGGAGAGCCCATAGGTAATTGTACATGAATGAACAAAGGAATAAAAATTGAAATAAACCTTACAAACAGGAGGCTTCTGTGAGATTGTTTTACAGCATTTTTTTAACAGATAATTTCTGTGAGTTCTTTCTTAACTCAAAGTAACCTCAGATTTAGTTTAATTTACTCAAAGTGATTCTAGAAGATAAACGTGATACCAGGTAGTGGTGCAGCATTTAAACTTTTCAATGGTTTGACATCCATGTCCTCCTTCAATCGCCTTCGAACTCCATGTTGTAAGTAGAACAGATGGGCGTGTCTCTCAGGGTCAGCCTGGAGAGGAGCGCCTCCTCCGAGTCCACCGTGTCCTCGCATGTTCTGTGTGGCCGAGAGTCGTCAGGACCGGCGTCCCCATCATTATTTCCTGAGAAAGGACCCTGCGATAAAGTGGGTCTGTGGTCCTGTTTCTCCCTTTCTGGGTCTCTGTCCTTCTCTGTCTCTGTACCCCTGACTGTCTCATCGCGTCCCCCGCTGTCCCTCCATCTGTCCCTCCCCCTGGAGGCAAGCCCAGGAGCCTGATTCACCACTCAGGCCCCCACAGTGTCCAGCGTCCACGCCTGCTGCCTGTTTCCTGGGAATTTCGGCCTGTGTGGAGCGAGGGGCCAGGTCTTCTCTGCTCTCAGCGCTGGCTCTGCTTCCTGTTTACTGCTGAGGGAGCGGGGCTGCGCGGTCTGTGGCCAGCCCTGTGGCCCGCAGCGAGCCAGGCCGCGTGAGGGGTTATCAGCCCATCAGCCAGATAGGCGGGCGGGCTCTGCCATCCATCAACCGTCTTCCGTCGTCACTGAAAGTTCCCTGTCCTGGAATGTCATCTTATTAGGTGGCTCAGCCCTAGATGTGACAGCTAGAGAGTCTGTGCAGGGCTTAGCTAGTTATTTCATCTTTATTTTCAAAATTAGAACGTATAAACTCCTTTAAAACTCTAGTAAAAATCCCTTATTAAAAACTGTAAAAAAAAATCATCAAAATATAAAGGAAAAAGGAATAATCACCCAAAACTTCATCACCCAGAAATAATATTTTGGTAAAATTTCATTAAACATCTGTCTATGTGAATTATACTCACAGGGATGAACGTGAACCATTTGACAAAATGGGGTCCTATTCTGTGTGCTGCTGCTGAACTGCTTTCTCCTGAGCTCCAGAACACGGCGAGGATGCACTTCCACGTCGATACACGTAGATCCACGTCATCTCCACATGGTTGCACAGCGTTCCACAACCTCCAGTTTTGGCACGTGGAAAAAGTCTAAGTTTTGCTGTTATATATTATCAGCAACACCCCAATGGACATCTATTGCACATTTGCCTAAATGTTTTTTTGGGATAAATTCCTACAGGTGGGATAACTGAAATATAAGGCATTCACATTAAGATATTGATGTGTCCGAGCAGACCAGCACTAGCCAGGAAGTCGCAAACCAGCTACATCTGGGTCCCAGTCCCGTCACTGCATCACACTGGATATCACCCAATCCTGTCAACCTGCCAATACTTTAGGGAGAAAGTGGCTCTTTTGTCTTAAAAAATCACACTCTGGGGCTGGCCCGGTGGTGCAGCAGTTAAGTTCGTGCATTCTACTTCAGCGGCCCAGGGTTCGCCGGTTCGGGTCCTGAGCACGGACCTACTCACCGCTCATCAAGCCATGTTGAGGTGGCGTCCCATATAAAAGAACTAGAAGGACCTACAACTAGGATATACAACTAGGTACTGGGGACTTTGGGAAGAAAAAAGAAAAAAATAAAGAGGAAGATTGGCAACAGACGTTAGCTCAGGGCCAATCTACCTCAGAAAAAAAAAGGAGTCACTCTGTACATTTTTATCAGTCATTTATGCACCTGTGAACTGGTACAGCTCTTTAGTACCAGATCTCCATTCCACAAAGGTCTTTAATGGTCAACAGGTCCAACCCCCAGCCCCACACCTCCATCCATCCATCCATCTAATACTTGAACCAGCTCAACTGTTTCTCTCAAAAGAGATCAGCCTGTCTCTGGCGTCTGAACACTCCCGTAGGTGGGGAGCTCCGCACTGCCTGGGATGGGCAGCTGTGCTCCTAGCTCTGCTTTGTTAACCCTTAAAAGGCAGCACATATGCAATAGCCACGCTGGGCCAGGAACTGTGCCACGCCCTTCAGTGAACAGTGTCTCAAGCCTCAGAAAATGCGGGAAGCACATACCATTATTTCCATGTTGTTCCAGTCAAGGTCACTGAAACACACACGGTTAAGTCCCTTGCTGAGGGTTACGCGGCTATACAGCAGCAGAGCGAGCAGTTGAATTGTGTTGTTTCTCAAACATGTGGAAACTGCACCATTTAAAAGGCTCACGAAGGAAACCTGAAGGTGGTTGGAGACCTAACTTATGAAGAGAATACTGTCTCGAACTGTAGACTACTTTAAAGACTTGTGCTACAGACACTTTCTTCAGCTGCCCAAGGAGACTAGAGCCACCATCAGACACCCACTGCCTTTCGCTTTGTCCCCGGAGCCCTGCTGGCTGCTCGGGCTACGAGAAGCAGGAGGCCAGCCCAGCCTCAAAGATGCCCCAGTTGACTCAGGGTGTCAGGGTCCATTGGGTTTTGTTTCTTAGGTTACATAAGGCAAAAATGTCTAAAGTATAATTTCACTGATATAGACCCCAAAGTAGTCCAAAGCACTCATCCCTGTTCTTTTCCCCCACTGGGGGCTATTTTTAGAGATTAGATTTTCCACTGGCAGAAATGCTCTTAAGCAAAATGGAGGTACACTTTGCAATGACCTCATTTGTCCTCCTCTGGCCTTGCCTTTCTGATTACTTGCCACCTGTTGCCCAGCTACCCACCTAGGCTTCATGTTATTCTTCAAAACTTCGTTCTCTGTGTGTCCAGTCCTTGGTCTCTGATAGAAAGGCTCTAGCATCAGTCAATCACATTTTAGTATGAATTAGCCCAACAACTTAAATAATTGAACTCTACCAGGAGCATATGCATTTTTTTTAAAGAGGGCACGTTCATCTGCGAGATAGATGTCTGTGATTTGGACAGTGGGGAAGACACACTTAGTTGGCTAAGGGACTTCTCAGCTTCACTGAAACTAATCCTTACATTTCATCTCACTTACCCTTTCTACTTGCTTGAGCACTTCTCTGCCCTCAGCATGTACAAGTAACAGGTTAAACTATGGGCTGCTTCTAATCTGAGGAAGATTGGGCCATAGAAATAAAATCTGTCATCTTGTTTCAAACCAAACCAAACAAAACTCAACCAAAACAATAAAAACAAAAAAAAAAGTGCAAACTGATCTCTTCTGATGTAAAGATTCCACCCTGGGCCCAAATCTTTGAGTGAGTCTAGCGTGTAAAGAGAAGACGAGGGTGGTGCACAAGGTTCCCTCCCGGGGCCAAGGCCTGCTCGCTGGGAACCACCATGGCTTGCAAACTACATTTAAAAGTTTGCATCCCAAGACCCTTGAGCAAAGGTTACTCGAGGTCTATTCCGGGTTCAAGAGGAAAAAAAGAAGCTTTATTTGGCGAGGAAACGCCTTGTGAGAAGGCGCTGCGCTGAGCAGGGGCACGGAGGGAAGCTGTGACTCAGTGCATTTTTCGTTTGGCATTTACAGCCCTGAAAAATGATTGCAGCTTCCTCTGGCCGCTGGAGCCAGAGCCTGAAGCAGTGACCTTTCAGGAGACTGTTTACTCCATCCTCAGGCGGAGGCCCCTTGCGTGAGCTCTGCGAAGCCGTGCCCCGCCTTGGTGCTGACCCCGGGGCCTGCATCCAGACGCACCAGTTTGGGAACAGCAGTGGATGAGAGGAGCAGGGGGCTGGAGAGGGGCTGCTCTGGGGTGGGGGCAAGGACCCTGGTGAGGGGCGGGAGGTCAGGGTCAGCCCCTCCTGCCGGCACCTCTGGGCTCCCCTCTGGCCTGGAACATCCTGCAGAGTGGGTCTGCAGTGACCTGCCATCACATACTTTATACGTTCTGGAAACTCTGTCCCAAGGCCAACTTCAACCTCTCTTGCTTTTTAGACAAAACGAGATGCCATGAGCCTGGATGGGGAGACCACAAAATCGATTTGAATCTCGATCCCCTGGACTTTTACACCACAGTACACAGAGGGGGACATGGAAAGAAGGTTACACTGGAAAGCCTTCAGAACTCTCCATAGAACACTCTGAAACTCAACTGTCCACACCGTTGACAGCAGATAGGGAATGCAGAACCCGATTCCTCCACTGGGTTGCTGAAATGTGAAATAAATAAGCACGTGTAATGGGATCTGCTATTTTTCAAAAGTAAGAATAAAACTTGACGACTTGGATTTAAGTTTTTAAAGATCGTTTTGAAACCTTCCTACTTACAACATGATCGCTACTAATTATCTCTTTGTACCTCACTCAGCAATCTTTTCTTTTAGAGAGATGGTGTTTTATTATAATCCTTCGGTTTCTATTATAATATTCTTTCTTTGGAGAAAATTTAGAAGAGCATAAAAATGAAAATTAAAGAGACATGAGATTTCACCACTCAGAAGTAACCACTATTAACATGGCAGTAAATTTCTTCTGAATCTGTTGTTGTTTTTTAATGTGTGTATGTGTGTGTGTGTGTTACAATGCATCCTTTACAAAGCCAGTATCAGGAATTTTAGACTCTGCTGCTCTCACTTGTCAATATCTCATAAGCACTTTCCTAAGTCATTAAAGGTCCCTTATAAACATCATTTTAATGGTTACCTAATATGCCATCTTATGGATGTGCCATAATTTATTTTACTATTCCTCTATGATAAAAAAAAAAATGTTTTAAAGTGTGCAAACTTCCTTTCCCGGTGGAAAAAATAGAATAGCTGCTCTGGAATGGTTATTTGTGATTTCCTGAAATTAGGTAAAAAATATTAGACATTTTTTGTTAACCCAAGTACCTACTTCCTGGTGGATTCCAAATATTGACCCGATGGTGACCAGAGGAAGGAGAGCGGCCAGACCCTTTCCTCATGAGACTCGAGGCGGGGCGCGCGCTCAGTCCAGGACGAGCTTGCTGTGGTGGGGGGGCGGGGGGGAGTGGCGTCCTTCCCTGGGAGGGGGATTAGGGTGGGCTGTTCTCCCTGTGTGAGTCATGAGCTGCGCTGAGAACAAGATGAAAGGCAGCATGGAGCCTGTCTGGGAGAGGGCATTCCCAGAGCCCACACAGACTTTCAGGGGTCCCCAACTCCTGAGCCCTACTGAGCCCCTTAGGAATTCCCAGCCCCAGGACTTATTTAATAGGATCCCTGTGATCCTGCTCCAAAACTGTTCCTGAATCCCTTCAATCCACAATTCTGGGAAGATCATAAACATTATTTTGAGCAGTGGTTGACGTTTAACAGGGAAAACTTTTGTTTTTGCAAAAGTCGAGAAACTAAAATTCTCTCTGAAACTTAAGACATTGAGTGCATCACAAAGGAAAGAGTTACAAGAGGTGAAACTTTTAGCTAATTTTATGAGTTGTGTGAATCTGCAACAAACGTATATTTAGCACACTCAGAAGAGTTACAAATGAGCATTGCTTTAGTCATCAGGGAACTAAAATAGGCGCACATGTTTGTTCTTTGTGGTTTTAGGTATTATAAGCTCTTTGACGGAATTGGGAATACACAGTGCCTTTTTCCTCCATGAGACGTTAGTGCAACATGTTCTTCTCTGATGCTCATGGTCTGTGGTTACTAATTTGTTTCTTCATTCCTTTATAGTGTAATGCTGCACTTCAGCATATGCCCTTGGGAAATTCACCAGGCTGCTGAAAGCCTCAGTTTCTTCATCTGTAAATGGGGCACCTGCTTCATTAAAGGAAATAAGGCACAGAAACTCCTCGGCACACACTGGCACACGGGGCACATTCAACATATTAGTTTTGATTAAGTGTTTTATTAGTTCTTATGGAAAACCCTGAGATGCAAACAGGACATTAAAATCAAGTTTGGTGGCTGGAGGCTCCAAGAAGAATGGATGAAATAAATATGACTGGATTTTCATTACTAAAAATTTGGGAATAATTTATGTTACAATTTCATAATACAAATTGAATCAATTGTCCAGAAAAGGAGAAAAAACTACATGTCCACGCATCTGAGACAGCTGACAAATGTGGGGGATTCACAGGATCCGGAGGGAAACTTCTCTAGTAGGGTTTCGTTTTATAACCTCACCAGCAGTGTAGGAGGGTTCCAATTTTGAGGTTGCATTTTACCAAATACCTGGCAGAAAGCGGTATATTTGTTGATTGATTAATAATAATAATAAACCTCACACTTACATGACACTTGCTAACTTAGACCAACTCGCGTAGAATAACTCACTGCATCCTCACGAGGACCCTCACGTGTGGGCGCACAGTCACCCCACCCTGCAGGCGGAGAAGTGGAGGCACAACAAAGCTCGCAGCCTGTCTCGGGTGACCAGGCTCGCGTGCAGTGACCCAGGGCTCAAACCCCACAGTTCAGCCCCAGGATCTGTGCTCTTCATCGCTGTGCTGTCAGCCTATGTCATGCTCTTCTAAGTAGAAATACCTGTGTATTTTCTCTTCTAAAATAAAAAAAAAAATTAACCTGTTAACAAAAGTTTATAAAATGCAAAAGAGTCAGCTCCTTCCTTGAAATACAACAAACCAGAAGACACTCAGGCGTGGTGATGAAAATGAGGAGTTGATAAACCGTGATGAATTCATACGATTCATGCTGCCTTTGGGGAGAGATGTCATTCAAGTCAGATAATCCCTGAGGACAGACAGAACGCCTGCTGGTGGTTTGCTCCTCTCTCGTCTACAGGGCTGCTGGAGAAACAGACGGAAGGTGTTGCCTCAGCAGCGGACGGCAGCATCACGTGGGGCTCGAGCCCTCGGACCTGAGGGTCCAACTCTACAGGTCAAACCTGGTCCTGCTGCTTCTGATCTGGGCCTGGGCAAGCTCATCTGCAAGGTGGGGACTGAACGAGGCGCTGGCCACCCAGAGACTCAGGGTGAGGGACGACTGGAGGAATGCCTTGGCAGTGAGTGACATTCTGCCATCCACTCTAAGTGCCACAGCATTCCGCTCCCAGCCACGTCTGTCCAGATGGGCACCGCGTTTGAAAGGGCAGCTTTAGGAGGCAGACAGACGTCAGGTGGGCTCCTGGTTCAGCTGCCCACCAGCTGTGTGACCAGGGCCTCAGCTCCTCGTGGGTAAATGAACATATAATGGCACCTGCCCACTGGGTTGTTGGGTCGACACCTGGAGATGATGCGTTTAGAAGACGTCCCAGTGCAGGGGAAGCATTGTAACTACCGTGTGTTTTGGGGAAGCCTGATCTAAATCACAGAGTGCCAGAGAAATGCGAGACCATGGTCATCTCTGTTCTGCGAGTCCAGGGCAGCGGGGCTAAACCTGAGTGGGTGTTACCCCAGGAGTAATTGGAGACGAAGTGTGGGGCTTGACTTGAGGTAATCAAAGAGCATGCATTTGCAAACCAGCAGGTTAAAGTTAATGTAAACTTTGGGAACCATGAGGAAATTAAGGATATCACTTTAGATTAAATATCTTAAGTAGACATGTACTTTAAATGTGATAAGACAGCTATGGTACATTAAGTCAGTGCCGATGGGTAATTAAAAGCGGATTTGTCCGGGCCTGGCTGCCCGGTGGGGGAGATCAATGTCTTTGTACAGGAGCTGATAGCCCTCGGAAGTATGGCTTTAATAATCCTTGGGCCCCATTTGCCCTCCATTTGACTATGATAATGATTTGTTCTTGTAATGAAATAATATTCATTTATTGCAAATGCACGAGGCACGATAGCATCGGTGTCGCTGGCCCCGAGTATGACCCAATGTGGTGATGAGTTCACAGAATTCTAGAATGCCTGAGACGGAGGGGATGGACGTCACACCAGTCCCACCCCTCCACTTCACAGATTTAACGAAGGGTTTGTGGGGTTGTTCATGCACTCAGGAGCACCTAGCTGAGAGCCAGGGAAAAGTGAGCAAAGGTGTTTCCACAGGGCTGTTCGTCGGTCCTGTTCCCTTCCTCCCCCTCCTCCTTCTCCTTCATCCTCTTGGTCCTTCCTCCTCCCACCGTCCCTCTCCCACCCTCCTTTCCTTCCTCTTCTTCCTCCTTCTCCCTCCTTCTCTTCTCTTCTTTTTCCCTCTTTCTCCTCTCCCCCCTCCTCCCCCTAAGCATCCCAACCCATTCGTGCTGACTGTCCCACGTCTGTACCCAACCCCAGCTTTCTGACTGTCCCACGTCTGTACCCAACCCCAGCTTTCTGACTGTCCCACATCTGTACCCAACCCCAGCTTTCTGGCTGAGCCAGCCCCCAAGCTTCTTGAGACGTCGGGCATGCTTGTGACTGAAGCCCCGGAAGCTCCTGGGGGAAGGCGGCAGCACGCAGAGCCTCAGGGCAGGTGCCCACGCCTGTGTCCTAGGTTTCCCTGTAGATGCTGGTTTAACATTCAGCCAATGGAAAACCATGTACCCCCTGGCTCCGTTTTACCTGTCTGCAAAGACTGACCAAGAGTAACAAGTGTCTCTTTGGCTGTCTCCTCCCAGAAAAGACTCCCGAAGGGTCCTAACACACAAACAACTCCTGAGGCCCCACTGGGACCCCATCCCAGGAGCTGTGCCAGGAGACCGCCCGATGTGGGATGGGAAGGTAACCTTGTCCCTAATCCTCCTGGGTGGTCCCACCAAAGACCCACGGGACTCTGGGCTCTCTTCTCATGTCCAAGGCTCTGGGGTAAGGAGCCAGGGCCCTGGGTCCCCAAAAGTTGTGTGGTGAGTTCGGGTGGGGGAACTTTGGTTTTTAAAGCACTACAGATGGGCAAGCTGAAATGCTCTTGGATGGAGCTGCCCATGGAAACTTCCTCAGAAAGTTACAGAAATCCACAAAGTTCTGCATTTATTAAGGTCACACCAGTATTTTCTATTCCAAATGGAAGGGACTACAGCCCATGGACCCGCCACACGTGAAGATGGGACAGATAAGTGAGGGGAGAAATGATCCTGCTCACGGATCCAGGACTATGAAGATGTGACATGTCTTCTCTCTGGTGTGTTCTCTCTGGTCATCCTGGTCTCTGTGTCTCTCCCTGTGTTTGTCTCTCTGCCCTGTGTTCTCTCTCATGTCTTTTTCTCTTTCTGCCCTTTGTTCTGTCTGTCTGTCCGCATGTGTGTACTTCTCTCTCTCTGTTTCTCTTTGTCTCTCGTCTTCTCTCTCCTCCTCTTCGTCCTCCCCTCCTCTCCCTCTTCCATATCCTGTCTCCCCACACCTCTCTCTCTGTCTTTCTTGCCCTCTCTGGATGGCGCACTAAACTTCAGACCAGGACCCCTGTGCTCTGTACCACACTCTCGGGGCCGCCACATCCTGAGCCCTGGGACATGTTCCCTCCAGGAGCATGTGAGGCTTCATCTGGAAATGAAGGCAATCTGGGCAGGCCCGGCCTCGGCTCTGTTCAACCCAGTCTGGTCCAAACACGCACCAACCGCTCACTCATGGGAGAGGAATATTTTAAGGAAAAAAGGAATAAGCTCACATGTGTGTCTTTACTAATTCTCAACTTTCTTCTAGGAAAACATCTCTCCTGCTCCAACTGAGGGACGAGCTTTATATTTGCGGTGATGCTCAGATCCGTGGCCTTGTTGTTTGTACTGTTTTGAGGAATTGTTGACTCATGAAAATTCAAAGGAAAGCACTAACATCTCTGGAGACTGCCCTCCCTCCCCACACAGCACTGGGCTGACGATGAGGCCTGTCCCCTGGAGGGCCTGGTTCGGAATCTGTGGCTCCTGGGGCCACTGCCCATCCACCAGGCAGAGTCTCCAAGCCTGAGGCTGGGCCCCGCACCCTGCTACGGTGCTGCCTGTGATTCTGAGTGCACCCTGCAGCTCAAGAACACGGCTAGGTTTTAAGAAAGGGCCGACTTTCCCCTGAGCTGGGCTGCATTCTCTCTCAGGGAAGACTTCACTCAATGCAAATTATTTGAGAGGGGCTTATGGTCTCTGTGCCTCCAAATTGCTGAGGGAAAGTGCTGTAACTGTGTAATTAAAATCCTGGGAAGCCCACAACACCGCTGTGAAGTGCCTTGGCCTGCTCCCTGTGAGAACAATTTAGGACTTGCTGATAATGATGGCCCCAAAATCTTCATGTCATGCCAGCAGGGCCCAAGATCCCCACAGAGCCAAGGCCTTAATTCAGACCTGTGTTCTCTCTCCACGCTCTCCCTCCGCCAGGCCACCAGACCTTATGTTCGCCTTTAATGCCCAGTTTGAGCCTGGGGCCTGGCACGTGGGTGACGTTCCGTGGGTACTCAAAGCCCAAACGAGATGAGTTAATTCACTTGACAACCAACAAATGTTTATTAAGCACCTACTGCATGCACGGCACTGGGCTGGCCAGAGCTCTAGCTTTGGCTCTGCCATGGACCAGCTAGGGGAGCTCAGACTGTGCTGGTCCTGTCAGCCCAGGGATGGAGCATGAAAAAAGGAACGAATGAATGAATGAACCAACCAATGAATAACGCCTGTGCTATGTAACTCATGCCGTGGGGTTGGTTTGGTGGTGAAAAGCACCCATCAGACCAGGTCTGGAAGTCCCAGCTTGGCAGGCATTGATTCTGGACCAATCCCAGAAAGAAGTAACCACAGGGTGTGGGGAGGGGCAGGAAGAAGGACAGGTCAGCGCATCCTTGCCTCGCTGCCCTGCAGGGGGTGGTGGACGGCCTTTGGCTGCTCCCCAGAGAGGTCCGCCCACCACTGATACTGTGAGTGGGCAAGTGATGGGGAGGGGGTGGTCTGGTTTGGAAGGTCTTAGTCCTTGATCTCCGCTCTAACAGACACCAGAAAGGAGGGGAGAGTGACAACTGGCCGGCCACCAGCCTGAAGCAGCCTGTGTCCTGCTCCCTTAGCTGGTGGGTTTCAGCTCCTTCAAACACAGGCTCTTGGCTGAATCACTCCAGGGCCTGATTCTCCAGGATGTGGCCCACTGCTCACTGAGGTTGGCTGTTTCAGGTGGCCTAGGAGTCGGAAATAAGATGCGAGGTGCCGAGCAGAAGCGCTCATTCCCGAGCTAGTTTTGCAGACAGCAGAGACATTTCCTTCTTCCCGATGCAGTGCACGTTCCCTGGCTTCTGGTCTAAGACGTGAGTCGCGAATGGAAACTCCATGAGCACAGGGCCTGTTTCAGTTGTGTCCCTGGTACCCAGAAAATAGTCTGGCACATTGTAGGTGCTCAATAAACACCTCTGACTGCATGGACAAAGGAATGCATGAGCGAGTGAACCACTTTTGGGGCTGCTTTCCGGTCTCTCTGCCTCCTATGATCACCTGGGGAGTTGTTAAGAATATTCTCCTTTTTAAAAGCATCTCATGTGGTTCTAATGTGCAGCCGAGAGTGAGAGCCTATGATCTGGGGAAATTGAGCTTTAAAAAGTCTGTCACTGAGACAGACACAGTCCTGTACAGCTGGGGTGTATGAGTGGGGAGAACTTTCCAGAAGGGGCGTTCAGAGGTACGTTCATTCACGCATGTGTATGTCCAGGCGCAGATTCTCGGGACATAATTAAGGTGTGGGTACAGCTTAGGCTGTGGAGATGGTCACCAAAGCCTTCTGTAATGGCCAAAAAAGCTGGATCCAGCCTACAAGTCCAACAATATGGAAAGTGTTAAACTGCATGCTACTTTCATCCTCTGGAATGTTCTGTGCTATTAAAAGTTATTAAGGCAGAGTCTTTATTGACATAAAAACTCCACAATACACTGTAAGAGTATTTAAAAAAAAACAGGTTGAGCAAGACACTGTAAATATTACCATCCAGTTTTTAAAATGACAAATGCATCGGGAACATCCTCTGAAAGGAGAAAACAGTTCATTGACCCAGGAGCCTTTGAGACACTGTTGATCTTGTTATGTCATGTTCAAGTTGTCTCCCGATATCTATGTTCTGAACTTGTTACCTTCACAGCTGGTACAGTTACTAGTACCCTTTTCAGAATGGGGAAACTGAGGCACAGAGAGATGAAGTGACTTGGACCCAGGTGGTTCACTCCAGAATCTGTGTCCTGGGCTGGATGGCGGGTACCATGCCAGCTCTGGTTGTCTCTGGGGACTGGCATTACAGATGTTTTCCCCCTCTATCTTTCTGCATTTATGTACTCTCTCATTTCCCACCATGAACTGAATAATGAGTAAGGACTCAATAAAACTCTCCACATCCAGGACAAGTGACGCCTTCCTGGCCAGCACTGTCCACACTGCTGTCTTCATGGAAAGATTACTTTGGAAGTTAGCTTCCTCACTTGTGGCTTTATCACTGTGCACCCGGCCGAGGAAGGGGTGCTGCCCCCTGGCCCCTCCTTATCTGGGGCTGTTGAAACTGCACCTGGGTTCTGTGTACAGCTCTTGGCTGCACATCCCGGGAGATGTCAACAAATTGGAGGTTGTTTAGAGAATTGCAACAGGGATGATTAAGGAAGGAGCTGAACGGATTTGTCAGGAAGGCTTTACAAGAGCTAAACACGGATGGTTGGAGTAATGACGACTGGCCGCAAGAATGAAGGGGTCGAAATGTGGGAGCATGGGAGGGAGGACTGCGGCGCTTGAGCGGGGAAGATCCGAGGGAGGTGAGATGGGTCAGAACCGGGAGTCTGCCTGGCTGTGCAGCAGGGAAGTGTGCTCAGAGTGGGCTGGTGTTGGCACTGTGGAAAGGGCCCCGCCCATGGGGCATCACTGGGCTTCAGTGCGCATTGCAGACAACATCAGACATCACTGGACCTCGCTGGGCATCACTTGAATTACTGGACATTGCTGGACATCTTTGGATGTCACTGGGAATCTTTGGGTATCACTGGGCATTAATGAGCATCACTGGGCATCACTGAGTATTACTGGGCATCATTGGGCTTTGCATCATTGACGAGGTGCATCATGGCCGTGGGGAGATCTGCCAAGGATGAAGGAATTCTCTGGTCCAGCTTTGGTATATCAATACAGCTGGGCTGTTGATGCTCATGGCGAAGTGAAATGGATAGGAGGAGCAGGTTATGGAAAGGAGTGGTTGCAAAGAAAGGGGCTGGAGTGGTGCTTCTGGGCAGACCCTGCCCCCCAGCTCTCCTCCACGGAGACGAGCTCTGTTTGAAGCAGAGGGATTGTCACCTTGGCGTTAGGGGCCACAGCGTCAGGGAGTATTTCTCAGTGTGATTTCCCTAGCTGGTCTCCAAGCTCCTGGGGCACTGGTGACCCAAGAGGTTGTCTGGGGGAGGCAGAGCTCCACTCCCCGTCTCCACCAGACTCGCCACAAAGTCCCTCCAAATAGCCTAGGTAAAAGCAACATGCTTCCCTCCATGCTCTCCAAACAAGCTCAATGCCCCAAGCCTCTCTCATGTAGACATTCTGAAAGGCCCCTGTTTTGGAAGGACACTGGTCTGTCCTATTTGTCGCCTAACGTAGGCCCTGGCACATGAGAGGTGCCAACAGTTACTTGAATAAATGACAGACCATGATCAGTCCCCTCTCTGCTCGGGCTGGTTTTGGCATCAGGATCATTTCACCATTTTGGAGATAATTTCTTTTTTTTTTTTTAAAGATTTTATTTATTTTTTTCCCCTCAAAGCCCCAGTGAATAGTTGTATGTCATAGCTGCACATCCTTCTAGTTGCTGTATGTGGGACGCGGCCTCAGCATGGCCAGAGAAGCGGTGTGTTGGTGCGTGCCCGGGATCCGGACCCGGGCCACCAGCAGCAGAGCGCAAGCACTTAACCGCTAAGCCACGGGGCCGGCCCCTGGAGATAATTTCTATGATACATCCCCTTCCTTCATTTCACTGCATTTAGTCAACCTGTTTTTGCCCACTAGAAACTCCCCCCTCTTTCCTTTTTGCTTTCTTGTTGTAACTCTTTAAAACAGGATAATTAAGGGTTTGTAAACCCCATTCTGTTTGTTTTCTGGTGACATAATTGTCTAAACTGAAAAAAAATGCAGAAAGCAAGGTCTATCCCTCTGGGATGATTTGTCAGTTCATCCCATTGCTCTGATGGACCTTTCTTTACTTTTAAGCGTAATTAAGTTTCATATCCCACCTGGTTCCCAAAATAACACAACCTTTAGAACAAAGCAGAATAGAAACCAGGATAATTGAAAAATTCTAACAGAACAAAAGCCAGTGAAAAAGAAGAGAGGCATAGATGATTCTGGACATCCCATTTATCTTCATCAATCATTAAACAAATCCATTGTGCATACGCTGGGCACTGGATAGAGGGAGAAAGTACAAAGATGAAAAGTACATGTCTCCTGCTTGCAAGAAGCTATAACCTGGAGCAGGTAGTAAACGCTTGTACAAAATAACTCTAATATTACAATATGGAAGGTGCTGAGTAGTATTACCTACTGAATGCTAGGAGAGAACAGGGGAAGGAATCAATGATTTCAGCTAGTAATGGAATTTAACTTGAGCTTCCTGGCAGCCAAAGGAAAAGGTGAAATGGGTTAGGTTATGTGATTCTCATTGCCCAAAGAAAAAGACTGACTTTAAGAAATTACATTGACTGGTTGGTTCACAGAATTAATGTAATACTCTGATTGGAAGAGAATGTCTTTTTTCGTACTGATTTTGAGAGTTATTTATAGTGAATTAGTAAGTGTTGAAGCACAACATGTACACGGCAATCACCTTTTTCTAAAGAAAGCACAAAATAAAAAGCTTTGAACAAATATAGGAGAATTCTGAATGATATTCCCCAGTCTGCTGACAGTGGTCCTCTCTGCAGGGTGTGAATCAGGAGAGGGAATCGTGTACTTTCTCTTTGTGTTCGTCTATACTGGTTGAATTTGTTAAAATAAGCATCTCTTCTTTTCCTCATTAAAAAAAGGGGAGGGATGTACTTGAGTATATATAAAAGGAAGAAAGCTTCCCCCAGGAAATTTCTCAGAGTGGAGGCCGGGTTAGGCATTGATGAACAATCCTAAGAAAAGCTTCGGGCTCCCTGCTGCCAAGGGCTCACGTCCCTGGTCCCTGCCAACCGCAGGCTCCTCCTGCCGCTACAGACACAACACGCCACAATAAAGGAGGCCCCAGGAACGCCTCTGCCATCTCCCCGCACCAGCCCTGCCTGCTGAAGAGGGCTCCAGGGGGTCAAACAGCAGGCCCAGTTGGATGCTGTCTTTTTTTTTAATAAAAAACTAAAACAAAAACAAAAACAAACAGACAAGTGGAAGAGACACCAAGTGGCCACTGCCGGGCTCCTTAAGATCCCTGGTGGGTCTGGTCCCCTTCTCTGTTCCCGAGTCGAGGCACAAATCAAGATCTACAGCTGCCGTCACGCAGGGCAGAGGAGGTTTAAGGTAACAGCAATTAAGGAGGGTTTCCTGTGATAAACGCCTCAATCTTCACTGAAATCTGTGCGCACTCAGCTTTATGGCTGGCTCACGCCGGAGCTTTGCAGACCAAATCATGCCAGAGGTCACTCCATCACTTTGTAAAGATCTGGGCAGAGATGAGGGTCCTCTGCTATCAGACGTACCTGGTGGCCCCAGCAGGATGGAGCCAGTGGGATGATCTGCTGACCTCACGCTCGGAAACAGCCAGTCCTGGCCAGCTGCCCGGCACTGATGGGGCCGTTGGCAAATTACTTCCTGGGCCTCCATCTCCTCGTCAATAAAAGGGACAGTAATTTCTGCTGGGGGTGGGGTGCTATGCTGTGAGAAAGCGTGTTAAATGATGAGGAAGAAACATCACATACTGAGTAATGAATAGTTAAGAGCTTGGACAGAGGCGTCAGGCAAATCTGAAGTTAAATCTGAATCCTGCCGCTCTCTAGACAACCTTAGGGTGTTCATTCAACTGACTGCTGAGCCTCTGTCCCCCACCTGTAAAATGGGCACCCACCTCCCAGCACCTGAAGGCCATCTGGCTCTGATCTCTGAGCACCTTGCTGGAAACTGCAATTACCTATCTCCCTTCCTCTATTTGCTTCTCTCTTTTCTCCAAAACACATGTCACCTTCTGGCCTCCCATTTATTTATGTGTTGTATTGTCTTCTCTCCTCCCCTCCCCACTGAAAGCTCCGAGGCAGCAGGGATTTTTCTTTTATTCTTTCCTTTATCCCCAGTGCCTAGTACAGTGTCAAGCACACAGTCGGCGCTCAATAAAATGTTTGCCAAATAAGCACAATATTAGCTAATTAATATCACTACATTCAATAATGCATATACCGGATAATTATGAAACAGATTTGTAGTAAGTTAAATTTGTGTATTTAATGTACTTTGTTTGAAAAGTTCTTTATTTTGAAGTCCTCTTTCTTCGCCTTTTCTGAAGGTTTTCAACTTTGGATGTAACCTTCTGATCTAGATGTAGTGATGGTGGAAGGGGCAAGGAAAGACATGGGGATTTGGTTAATAGAGTGTTTTTTTAAATTGTGACATTCCCATGTTGGGGCAAATTTAAATCCCCCCACCTGACCCCTCCTCACCCCAGGCTTTGATTGACGTGGCTTACTTCCTGCTGCAAGCACCTTCACTCATAACCATAGCCCTCGGGGCAAATTCTTCTTGTTTTCAAAGAGAACTGAGCTGTAAGGTGTGCGTGTTGGTCACGGGGAGGAGGAGCCCCTAGGTCTCAGGAGTCGTCGCCCCACCAGAGTCCCGTCATGGAGATGCTGCGTGCCTGGTCCAGGTTGGGGGTGCGAGCAGAACATCTGCCATACAGAGCAGCTGGCCTGGAACTTGCCTCTGGCGAAGACCTGTGTCAGGTCTTTGGGGACAATCTCTGTCTGCAGCAGGGTGGAAACCAGAAATCAAGGAGACACGCAGGAGGGCGGGGGTGAGAGCCGCCGAGAACCAGCCCAGCGTGTCTCGAGTTGGAAGAGAGAAATGCAGCCAAGGTTGGATCCTGGAAGAGATGCTGATTAGTCTGACCCATCGCTGCCCTCCCATTTCTAATGTTCCTTTCAAATAGAGTAAAAAATCGAGGGAAGGGCCAGTCATTTAAATATGGAATGTTTGGGACACCCCCAGACATCAGAACATCTGCTACATCTGATTGCAGGCGAGTCCCCTCCCTCTCCCACCCCAGGCCTGCGAGCATCTGGTATGACTTTCTTGCTTATCTGAATGATTCCAATTGCAACACC
The DNA here is from genome assembly GCF_057802395.1 of Ceratotherium simum simum. Taxonomy (NCBI): domain Eukaryota; kingdom Metazoa; phylum Chordata; class Mammalia; order Perissodactyla; family Rhinocerotidae; genus Ceratotherium; species Ceratotherium simum. Next base: position 4,062,190 of record NC_141929.1, on the reverse strand, counting down.
ATCTCGTCTGTGGTTTCACTGTTCATTATAAAATCATGTTTTACTTTTAAAACACAATAATGGTGGAACCAACCTAATTAGGCACCGAAACCAAAATCTCACAGAAAAAAGAGTTTTCTTTTTTAACCCGCTACAAGAGAGCTAAAATCAGATTATTACTGAATCTGATTTGCAATAGGTTAAGAGCGAGGTAGCAGCTTCAGCGTTTTAGTTGGTTTCAGCGACCTTGCTCCGGAAACACGGAACTCTTGAGGAAGAACTAGGAGCAGAGAAGAACACGGTTATGACTCACTGGAGGAGATGAGGAGCTTCCAGATGCAGCTCCTCGGCTTAATGCTAACACACATCTCTTCCCTCCCTGGATTTCCACATCTTTAAAATGGGGACAAGAATATCCGATTATTTCCTCAAAATTCCAAAGACTTGGGTACAAACACAACACTCCACTCGTGTAACATGCAAGCAACCAAAATCAATATGTGTAGCTTGCCGGACTAGTATTAATATTTTTTAACTCATCCTGAAAAGTCTGATTTCCTAATGCTAAGTGAAGCAACGTATAGGACCTGCAAAATTCAAGGTGAGATGGTCCTTGTACATCTTTAGCTTAAAAACCAGCATGGTGGCCCAGCCCAGTTGATTCCTCCTTCTCTGCAAGCAACAGCTTTCCCTGGGTCCCCGTGTCCTGGGGAGGCATGGAGGTAGCTCCCTCGTTGTTAGTGCCCAGCGCTCACACTGCGCGCGGGCCACCCACCAGCCGGCACAGCACGTTTGCCCGTTGGAGAACGTCGCACGCCCTGCTCAGCTCGAGGCGCTCCCATTGCTGGACGCTCCCGGTTGGGTTGAGCTGCTGGAAATAGCCATTTTTGTAGGTCAAAAGCAGTTGGATGTGGACAACATCGTATGGTTCCCACAAGTGTGTCCCAGGCTCAGAACGAACAGCTTTCTGTGTTCCCAAAAGGCAGTTTAGTCCTCAGGTTACGATGTGCCTTGGTGCCTGCCTTCACAGCTTACTTTGTGGCCCTCGGCACATGACCTAGCTTCTTGTTGACTCAGTTTCCCCATCTGTAAGAAGGCGGTAACGGTAGCTCCGCCATCATGGGGCAGGTGTGACCAGCAAAGAAGTAATAGGGATGGAGTACTTCACGGTACAGGCACACTTCCAGGGCCAGCAAGGGCAGCACTCGCCGCCTCTTATGAGCCCTGTGACGAGCCCCAGGTGAGGGATACAGTGACAATGACTTGCCCGCCATCCGCGGCTCCTGGTGGCCGAGGCAGGGGTCCTGTCAAGTCCTCCCCACCTCGCCCAGCTTCCTCCCATCTCTGGCTCCAAATGAGCCCACACATGAGGATTCCCGGGTTCCTTCAGGAGTGATTTAAGCCCGCGGTTTAACACGAGGCTTATAAGCGAGTCCCTGGAAACCAGACGCTAATTCGGTTGCCAGTTAGGAAAAGAATCTTGTGTCTTTGCAGGACAGAAGTACTCACTCTAGCGAACGTTCTGTTCCTCAGGAGGCCAGACCCTCACAGGTTCGAGGAGGGTCTCGGGCATCTCTTGAGTGGAGGTTCATTGTGTTTTCGGACGAGGCTGTCTCTTTCCCCTCAGCCCTATTCATCTCCAGCGTTTTCCTTTTCAAGGGCTATATATTTTGGAGGCTTCAACACTTGGACTCTAATTTGTACAATAAAACAAAAATAATCCCTCCCGAGGGACCTGGCTTGTCCCTTGGAGTCAAGGCGGCTTTTGAGGGCGCACAATGACCTCCTCCACAAACAAACAAACGAGGCCTCCTTCCGTCCTCCTTCCCACGGAGGCGCATAAACGGTGCCAGGCTCCTGCAGCCCCCACGGGGCAGGCGGCCGAGTGAGCTGGGGCCGTGTCTCATGTGTCCCTGGTCTCTTTTTCCAACGCCTCTGGGTCCCCACGCTCCCAGACAGGACGTCCTGCAAGTTTTCCCCCAGGTACTCCCACCCTTTGGTTTCCGATCTCCGTACCTTTAATTCACCCGAGGGTCGCTTTGCAAACGTCCCACGACAGGCAGGAGAGATACTGAAACTTTTGAAAATATATATTTTTTTAATCCTTCTATCCTGTGAACCAGGAAGTTGTATTTGTCTAAGAGCAAATTAACTGAACCCCACCCCGCGTCCCAACCACCACCAAGGGCTCCATGAGTTCAGAGGCAGAATCTGCCAGATTTGGGTGGAGACCGGCTCTGGCCTGGCGCCTTTGCCTCTCGGCGGCCGCGAGGTCAGAGGAGACGGAATGTTGGGAAGGTCGTTCTTCCTGAGTGGCCAGGCTGGAGGGAGCCTTCCTCTCAGGGACAAGGGCCCTGGCCTCTGCCCCCTCCCCGGCTGAATCCACCTTTCATCAAGAACAAGCAGGCAGGTAAGAGGAGTGAGCACTGGGAGTTTTACAAGGGGGCCCCTAGAGCAAGAAGACCGCTCCTGGTCCCGTGAAGGCTTGCACCGTCATCGAAAGAAAAGGGAGAGCCCACCCCCCAACCTGAGCGCTGCAGGCGCCACCTGCCTTTGATCTTGCATTCATCCCCATTTGACGGATGGGGAAACTGAGTCCCAGAGAGCCGGAGACTTCCCACTGACGCCTGCCAACCCCTGTCTGACCCTAGAGTCACAGCCCCTTGCGCTACTTGTGGTGAGTCCCTCAGCGGCTGCAGGAGCGTAAAACCACCCAGGACAGGAGGGACGCCGCGTCCTTGAAGAGGAGTCTGGGAGTGCGATTGGGTTTGGTTTTCCATTCTCAGAAGTGCAACCTGTCGAGTCTTCCCAGTTCCTCGCTGTGAGGGGGAATCAGAAGTGTATCTACCCTCGCTTCAGTCTGCCGGGCTCCGAGGAATGCAGGCTGCCATCCGGCCTCCTGTTCTTTTCTCTCTGGGGATTTTCTTCCACCCCTGCCTCTGGGGTAAACCTCGGTGGGCGGCAGGCGCAGGCGGCAGTAGAGGAGGCCACTGGTGAGGGAGGGGGCGGCTCCCTGCTTCCTGTCCTCTGGCCTGAGATGCCCAATACAGGGTGTGCAGGAAGCCGCCCGCCTTTCCAGGCGTTTGGAGGCGTTTGTGGAGGATCTGCCCCGGGCGCCTCCACCACCTGCTCCAAGACCGGCGGCAGGTTCGGGGGGAGGGGCAGGAGGCAAGGGGGGCCATGTTGGCTTCGCCCTCTGAGAGGACTGTGGTCTCCACTGTCCTCACACAGGAGGGGGAGGGCGACGGGGGGGGGATGGGGGAGACGAGGTGGGGCTTGGGGGGAGACCCGCAGGGCACCCCTGGGACTTGTCCTGCCTTGTGTTCACCCACTTTGGGATGTGGTCCCGGCCCAGTCCATGCCCAGCAGCCCTGCCCTCCTCACCCCTCAGGCTTGAGGGAGCCTCAGAAAATCTTCCCAGGCAGGAAGCAAAGAAAAGGCTGAGAAGCAGCCGGATCATCTGCTTTGGGTTAAAATAAAATGAAATCAGATTTTTAGGGGAAAAAAGAAGAAGAAAGAGATAAGCGGGGCCACAGAGTGCAGGGCGGGAGGAGGCCCTGATCCGTTGTCTGGTGGACAGCCCGAGTCCGTTTTCCCTGACCCCGCTGTGGACGCCACCACCGCGGTCACATGAGCCGAAATCCACGGTGGGCATGGGCCTCTCAGCCCCTGGCCTCGTCAGGGACCCGGTCCTACGATGAGGGCCAGAGGCTGGGTCCTGGAAGCCTGGCGTCGGCCTCCTGGAAACCAGGCCCTGGGGATTTTAAGCCGAGCCTCCGAAAGCCCCAGGGAGGTGGCTGGCACAGGGTCCAGCAGGGCGCGGTGGCCAGTGTCGGCTTATTGTACAAACATCGCCCGTCGTGGTCACCAGGTTGGTAACAGGAGACGTTGGCCTCCACGTCTGACCTTTCACCCCCTCCTTACCAAACAGGCCTAATTATTGCATTTGTCTGTCATTCGAGCCACAAGTGATCCATGCAGGTCACGAGAGGAGGCTGTGTTTTTGGCCCCTGTCTGGGGAGTGCCACTAATTGTATCGTTCAGAGGAAGTTTGGCGGGAGGCGGGTTCGGCCCGTGTTCCCGGGGAGGGGACTCTTCTGTTCCCGTGGAAGGAGTGCCACTGGGCTGTGAGCATCATCCCAGCAGAGCCAGGGCTCAGCTCTCTGCTCCTGAGGAGGGAAGCTGGCTTCTCCTTCGGGGGTTCCTAGGTTTGAACTCCAGTTCCGCGTACACGGTGACTTCCCTCTCCACAGCCCGGCCAACTGCTCACCGTCTGCCCAGTGGCCACAGGGCTTCCCCCGCCCATGGGCCCCTCTTCCTCCTGTGCATGCAGAGACTAGGTTTCCCAGCCCCCGTGTGGGTAGGTGGCCACGTGACCGAGTTCTGGCCAATGGGATGTGAGTGAGGGTGGAGTGTGCCCTTTCTGGGCCCGGCCCCTAAAGACCACCTGTGCCCCATCCTCATTGTCTTTCCCTACCTGCTGCCTCCAAGCATCTAGAGCGGGGTTGGGGGCAGAGGCACAAGACAGAAGCAGCCTGGGCCTCTGAGTGACTCGGTGGAGCAGACATGCACGGCAGGTGGAGCAGACATGCACGGCATCCCACCCCACCACTCAATCTGTTATTCTGTGATATAAGCATAAAAGAACATTTATAAGTCTCCAAGATTTGGAGATTATTTCAGCACGTGACTTACCCTGACTAATACACTTAGTAACGGAACCCCATGTTTATCCCAGGAGGTAATGTGCTCAACAAAGAGACTGTAATTTGCTAGTCTCCCTTGCAGCTAGGGTTGGCTAATGAAATGTAAGTGAATATTATTGGGTAGGACATCTGGGAAAGCTCCTTGAGAAATAAACAGACAGTACATTCCCTTTTTCTTTCCTGCTGGCTGGAATGTGAACATGATGGCTGGTGCTCCAGCAACCATCTTGAACCACAAGGTGCTAAGGATAGTGGAGCAAAAGATAAAAGGAATCTGAGTCCCTGATGACTGTGGAGCCGTTATATTGACCTTGGGCCCCTATTTCTAAACTTGTTTTACCAAAGAGAAAAATAAGCCCTTATATGTCACAACCACCATTATTTTGGGTTTTCTGTTCAATGAGTCTGCACCCAGTCCTAGTACATTCCTTGTCTATCAAAATGTAGGAATCCTGCAAAGGTTAAGTGAGGTGATATAATGTATATAAAGAATACATACCACGGCAGGAGGGGGACAGGGCTTTGTCACATGATTATGTTGGGGTGTAATTCTGTGTTCACAACAGAGAGCTGCCTCACCACCTCCTGAGTCTCGTGTCTGTGAAATGGAGACAAAAACGCCAAATGAGACAGAGGGGCTGCCTCCTCCCCTGGACTCCAGACTCTGCCCTTCTCCCTCCTCTATGCCGCGCTCTCCTCACGGCCTGTCTCAGCCCTCCGAGATGTCCTCCCGCATTCTCGGACGTTCTCGGCTCATGACTGGAACAACCTCGACTCCCTGTCACCGCTGATCGATGCTCTGGCTCTTGAGTGATCATAGCGGCTCCGGAAATGCTCCCTGCCGTGGAAGGACGCTTTCAGACTGGGCTGCCCTTTGCTCTTGCCCCTGCAGAGGCACAGACAGGCAAAGGTGCTGGCGAGAGGCCTTTTCGCCTGGCTTCTCCTCAGCGAGGGTGGAGCCTACCCAGGTGACAGCAATTCAGGAAAGTCAGGATTTCAAGAAGTTGACGTCTGTATACAACCAAATGCTGGCATTTAACCATTCAATTGCCCTTTTTTCTTCTTGGGGGACTGGCAGTGGAACTCCTTGTGAAAGGCAGTAAGAAAACATCCAGGACTCTCTTGGATTCTGGGCCACTGTGTACAGTTGTGGAGGTTGTTCACTGCCAAGGTGCCTAGCCAGGGGGCCAAGAGGACAGCCCGCATGGCACTCACAAGCCCTGCACGTGCCTCATGGCTACATTTACCGGGGAAAGTACCTTCTAATTTGTAAAAACACACTGTATGGGCTGGTGGAAGGCAGCTTAGATCGCTGACTGGTAAACCCCTGGTCTTTGAGTAGTTTCTGCCTCTTTTTGCTCATCAAGACTTCCAAAAGCAAAGCAAAGCTTTGAAAGCATGTTGTGAGGATTTGGGGCGCTCCCCGGAGATGAAGTGTTCTTACCCTGGTGCATTATCCTGATTCAGAGGTGCAGTCACCTCATCTTTGAAAAGTGTGGTTTTAATCCTCCATTCTCCAAGTTAAATGCCTATCTTGCAAGAACAAGAGTGTCCATCAGCCAGGCTTCACTTGCAGGGGCTTGGAGGAAAATTGGAGGCATGCAGTTGGTGAGAATAAAGTGAACCATGGGTAACTAGAATGCTCCTTAGACAGTCAGCCATGTGCTGGATTATCTGCACGGATCCGAGAAGCCCGTCTAGACCCACCTTGTTCTTCAGTCCTCCCAATTGCTGGCCCTCGAATGCTCTGTTTCAGGGGAGAGCCCCTTACATTTAACACCCAAGGAGATGCGTGAAAATATAGTACCTGGGTACAAACCAGATGATTTAAATGCTAGTTATGGTGGCTGGAAATACCTGGAAAAAAGGAAATGACATTTGCAGAAGGAGAATGGCTCATTCCCAGATGGGGGGGGGGCAAGTTCAAGGTGAGCATGGAACACCTCGTGTGACAGACACAAGGAAGTGCTCAGTGAACAGTGGGGACATGTCGAAGTCAACTTGAGTGCATCTGAGATGGCTAGAGCAACAGAACAGATACACGTAGTAATGGGTCATGACCCAGAGAATAAAATAAGACTGAGTGACTCCTTATTGATAGAATAAATAGACATGGGAGAAGGAAAAGCTCTTTCTCGTAGCAGAATTACAATTTAAAAGTTGAGAAGGATGATGAGATAAGAAAATAAATCACCGTTTCGAGGCCACCATTGTAACCCTTATTTCAGGCGAGAATTACCAACGGATGCTAAAATGAAGAGGAGAAAGTGTGGTAAGTAGGAGGATTTTTGTATAGTCTCGAAGTATCTCTCTACAAGATACTTATCAATCAGAGAGGGGAAAAGTAACTTCACAGAGGAGAGGCACCCCCTTACCCAAGGGATCAGGGACCATCACCCGTAATGGGACAAATTACATCACAGGCCCTGATATGCTGCCTGACAAGGACACACACCATCTCTGGGATATTCCTCCAAAAATTCACGAACTGAATCTTACCACGAGGAAACATCAGACAAACCCAAACCGATAGCCATTCCGCAAATCACTGGCCTTCCCTCTTCAAAAATGTCACAGTCATGAAAGACTGAAAAAGACTGAAGAATGTTCCAGAATGAAGGAGACTAAAGAGACAGGACAACTGAATGATCTGTGATCCTGGATTGGATCTTGAACCAGAAAAAGTATATGTATATGTACACATTTTCCCTTTGGCTATAAAGGACGTAAAGGTTCATGGGACAATTGGCGACATTTGAATAAGCTCCCTAAAGTAGATGAAAGTATGGTACCGGCGATGCATCTCTTATTTGGATAACCATACTGCGGTCGTGAAAGAAAGCGTCCCTGTTTTCAAGAAATAAATCGAACTACTTAGAGGTGGGGGACATCATGCCTGCCAGACGTGACAGCAAATATGGTAAGACGTTGGCATTCGGGAATCTGGGTGAAAGGTGTACAGAATTCTTTGTGCTGCTTTTGTAACTTTTATGGAGGTCCCAAGTTATTTCAAAATAAAATGTTTAAAAAATAAAAAAACAAATAAATGATTTTGCAAGACACACACACGTGCAGGTGCGCACACGTGCCCTCCTCCTCTAGGAGCCTCCCCAGCCAGCTCTGCCCGCCG